>NC_139029.1:21561550-21971412 GCF_964662115.1 Mustela nivalis
CCCTGGGTATCTTTTCCAGAATCCATATGGGGGTCCCTGACTGTCCCTCTCCTGACCTCTCCTAACCTCCTGACATCTCAGGTGTCTATCAGGTTTTGAAGAAGTGGGTCTGGCCTGAACTCTGTCTATGGAAATGGATTCTCTATGCACATGGACGCCGTCCATTTACCTTGAGAATCTCATGGAAAGTGTTATTCTCCTCCACCTGGTGAGCGGTGGGGCACCTGTGCCCCAGCCTTCCTCTCTTCTGCTTTTGTGAACAATTAGCAGCCAGAAGCCCATTGCCAGCTCTTCGCAAAAACACAGCACTTTCTTTAAAGAGTATTATGTTAAAGTCAGAATTTCTTCTCTACTGATAACCTTTTCTTCTTGCTTTTCTTTTAAATGACTATTTCTCATTCATTCTCGTGGTAGATCTGTTAAGAGAGATGAAATCTAAAAAAGTCATGAACTCTCGAGAAGATGTGGCTCTTTAAAATGTATTTATTTGCAGCATAAGTGAGTAGATAAACCATGGGGTCATTACAGGGCAAGCTGAATTGTTCTGCTTTGAATGAATTGTAGATCTGTCGGCAAGCACCGACTCCGGACTGATGCTCGAGCTTCTGTTTCAAGCTGTGATTCTCAAGGAAGGGGGGTGGGCTTGGCTGGGTCTGTCAGCCCTGCCTCGACTCTGTGAGGGAGTTAGGTGAACTCTCTCACCTGCACAGATGGGAGGCTGATGGAGGTCTCAGTTCTGGAGGCTTCTCCCTAATTCCCATCTGCTGAAACACAGACCTGTGAGCCCCAGAAGGGCTGCAGTGGGGTTCACCCCCGGGCACAGGGGAGGTATATGAAAAATACGCACTGCCTTAATGAAGAAACAAAGAACACTGCTTACTTTGTAGGAATTCACTTTGTACCACAAATATTGTGGACACCCAAGTAATGAAGAAGAAACTGTTCCAAAAGACATGGTCAAGTTAACATTTATTCTGTGACTACTAAGAGTCCTGCTACAGACTCGTCTGTGGGTGGTGTCACCTCCCCCACCCCAAGGATGTGAGTCAGAGAAGGACAGGGATTTACCCATGATCACACCACCAGGTAGTGTGGAGCTAAGCACGAACCCCACCTGCCTGGCTCTCTACCTCCATGCTTTTTCTACTCACCTCCCAAGGAAGGGTTGCTGTTATTATCCTAACAGTGAGTTTCGTTCGTTCATTTCCTCCACAAACACACACTGGCACCCTCTTTTGCTGGCAGATGCAGAGGACATGGAAAATCAGCCTTGGCTTCTGACCTGGAGATGCTCATGGTGCCGTGGGAGAGACAGACCAGGGGATCGGTAATGAGGGGCACTGGGCAGAGATAGAAATAGTCTCAGCCAGGAGGGCTTCACAGAGAAGGGGGTGTTGGGGCCGGGTCTTGAGGAGTAAGAGTGAGTCATGCTTACAGGGAGGGAGAGGCATCTGGGCAGAGGGACAAGCAGGTGCAGAAGCAGGGTCAGGCACTTGCCTGGGTTGTGCCTGGATAGTGTTTGTGTCTCCGCACGGCTGGTGTTTGAACCATGACCTGAGAATACCACAGAGCCAGGGAAGAGTTTCTGGAGTGGGGAGAGGATGCAATCAGTTTTGTTCTGCTAAGGATTGCTCTGGAGCAGAGTGGAGGGCTGGCTAGGGGGGACGGACTTGCGGGCATAGAAGCTGTCTGTGCACAGAGCCAGGGCACCAGGGGGGTTCGTCCAGAGGACCGAGGAGGGGCCCTATGGTCAGGATGGGCCCCAGGTCAGCTCAGAAGGAGCAGCCAGGTCAGTGGGCTCGACACAGAAATGTCTGCACTGCAGGACAAGGCTTCTCCAAAACTCCCAACTGACTTGAGGCTCTTCCCTAACCCATAGAGTGGCATGGAGAGGCAGAGCTCAGTGCCGATGGACTTGAAGAGCTGGGAAGAAGGGAAGGTCAGCCAGGACTGTGCTCCAAGGTGAAGAAGGAAAAATGTGAAAAAGTGATGTTCTACGTCAACCAGAACCAGCTCAGGGAACCCTGACAAGACTAGAGAAATTTCCTCCCACCAAAAAGTTGAAGGGGAAACACTTAAGTTTCCGTGACACATTTCTGTTTTTTTGAAGAAACCGTGTGATTGTTTTTGCACTGGAAAGCCATAAATGGAAAATTCCACTTGCAGTTCCTCCTCCAGGCGCTAAAGAACAGAGGAAGCTTCTGTCCGCAGCTTACTGGAGCCTGAAATACTACCACTGGAGCTTCACTCCTACGGCTTGAGGCTTTGTCCTTCGTTAAAATGCAAACTTCCTAGGAGTCACGTCTTCAACACAGACTTATTTTCATTAACCCGATAAATAGTTATTAACTTCTTGGTCTCAGCCAAGCAGTATCCTGAGGCTGGGAATAGAGAGATTAATTAAGACTTGTCCAGGTCCATACCTTCAAGGAACTGGCAGGCTCTGTGTATGGGGCCTGGGGTGGAGGATAATGGGGACTCTGACCTAATGGGGCACTGAATGGTGGTGTTGGGAGCCGGGGGGCTGTGGGAGCCCCCAGCAGAGGAGACCCATTTCATAGTTACAGAATGTGGAGTTTGAGCTGCAATCTAGCAGATGAAGGGCGGGTGCGAGATGGTTGACAATCCCAGCGGGAGGGCCCAGCCAGGGCAAATGAATGGGGTCATGGGCCAAGATGGTGGGGTACCGGGACTACATGCCACTCATCCAGCTTGGATATGAGGTAGGACATGACAGGTGGGACCAGAGTGGCAGGGAGGGCTTCTCATTGATTGGATGCTATGCGTCATCTCAGGGAGTGGTCTGTCCTGACGCTGTGCTGCTGCCCCAGCTTCCTCCTCAACTCTTCCCACCAAGCCCACCAGCCTCTCCTTTGCGGAACTGCCTTGTGCCCTCTCAGTCACGTGGTCTGAATGACCCACCCCCCACCCCCCCTCCCCGCTCCAGAGGTGGGCCTGATTGGTTTAAGTAGTCAGCCCTGGTCCCATCCTGCTGGTACCTGATTGGTTTAGAAAAGGGCACGTGGCCCAGCTCAAGCCAATGAAAGGCCAGATGTTTGCCAGGGTTCTGGGAAAGGGATCTGTCCTTCTCCTTCAAGAGAGCTCCCCAATACATCTGCTCTTCTTCTGGCTCCATAGAGGAGGTGTTGGGGACCAGGGGTGAAGGTGACATGGGGAGGAGGGCAGAGAGGAGAGAGTGTCAGAGAAATGGGGTCTGGGTAGACCCATGCCTGCTGTCCTCAGCTGAGCCAGCAAATTCCCATTTGCTCAGCCCATTTGTTATTACTTTGGAGTGAGAAGTTCCTCACTGGTGCAGGGCATTTCTGGGGGACCCTCCTGCGTAGAGCTGGAAAAGGAGCAGCCAGCGGGTGCCTGGACCTGGATTGGGCAATGTTGGCCAAATCCCTTTCCTCTGATTCCACCTCCACATACAGTTCTTACCATAAAGGAAGATCTTTCCACAGGAAACATCTCCTGACCTCGAAGACTGGCGTGACACCTGGATGCAAGTCCTGGGTGGGGAGCCCGGCATTAGGGGTCCTGCGTTCTATCCTAACCCAGCCTCATGTCTGACTGTAAGACCCAGTGAAACCACACGCCCTTTCTGGGCCTCCATTGGTGATCCACCTACCAGCCCCAGACTGAGCTCCTCAAGGGAAGGGGTGATGACCAAGCTAGCCCTGCAGCCCCAGAACCCAGGACAGGCCTGGCACAGAGTGGGTGTCAGTAAGGCCGCTGACCAATCAGTGCAGGAACTGTACCTTCCTGCACTAATCTCCGCTGGTCAGGACCATGTGTGATGCTGACAGGGACCAGCTGCTATTCCTCTGTCCACCCTGAGACTCCGACCCCAAGCTAGGGCAGCAGCAAGAATGGAGCGCAGAAGGAGATTAAGCTTGAAGGCTGCATGCCAGAGGCCTCAGCTCACCCAGACTCTCCAGTGCTGCTCAAGCCTCCCTGAGCCACAGTTTTATTCTGCAGGGTGTGAAAAATCACCTCGAAGCTCAGCCATTTACTTTTGAGCTGCTGCTGACCTGGGCAGCCAAGCTCTGGGATCCTCTGCTCAGTCCGCTCATGAGTGGGGATGGAAGAGGAAGTCATAATGAGGGCCCATGCCTGGGAGCAGGACTCAAAGAGAAATAAATCAGTGGGGGGCAGCCCAAGTTAATTCCTTTAAAATGGCAGAGCTACTTCCCTGTCCTGCTGGGTGGCGTGGGCTGCATCAGAGGACAGGACATATGTATCTTCATGGTCTGGAGCAGAGAGGACAGGAACAGGGAGGCCGTGGGCCTGGACCAGCTCAGACCTATCTCCAGCCTCTCTAAAACCCAGGTTCCACCCTTGAGGGCAGCAGGAGGTAGGCAGAGTGCAGAGGGGGAGAGCCCAGGGTGGGGCGCAGGGAGCTGGGGAGGGCTCTAAGGCTAAGAAGAACCCTCATGAACCGTCCCATCACTCATCCCTTCATTTATTCACTCTTTCGTTTCACCAGCAAGGATGCTTCCAGCTGCTGGTGAGGAAGTTGACGATAAACAGAGAATCCCACAAAAATCCATAATGGCATTTGTATAAGAGTCGTGAGGGAGAACAGTTATAGATGACCAAAACATGTTCAAGCAGGAGGGCCTGCGTGGCACAATCGGTTGGGCGTCCAACTCTTGGTTTTGGTTTATGTGGTGAACTTAGGGTTGTGGGATCAAACCCAGTGTCGGGTTCCATGCTCCTTGCAGTCGGCTTGGGATTCTCTCTCCTCTGCTGCCCCCCCGCTCATGCTTCCTTTCCCTCTTAAGGAAAAAAAAACTATACATATACACATACATACATTCATACATACATACATACTGGTGCTGGATCTGCCCCAGTGCGGAGTGTGGTCAGAGTGAGTCCCAACCCCCACTGAGCTTCAGTGTCCCCCTCTTTAAAATAGGGCTGGAGCTGGGATGAAAGGCTGCCCAGCCTTGATGCTATGGACCCAGCATTCAGCAAATGACCCCCAATCTGTCGCTTTCCTGACTTGTCCCACCGCTATCTCCCTGCCCCCATGTTAGCCTGCCAACAGTGAGATACTAGAGACACCAGGGCCATAATCAAGGGGGCCAATCTCCCCCCACCCATCCCAGAACAAGGAATCAGGTTTTCCTGGGATGGGGCTCAGGGACCTGCATTTTGGAGAGCTTCACAGGTGAATCTGAAGCAGCCATCAGACCCCAACTATCCTCTGGGGTCAGGGCCCAGAGCCCAGCTTACAAAGTCTGGGATGTCAGACACCATTGAGAAAAATAACAATAACAGCAGCATATCATACGTGCTGGGAACTTAGCCCGTCCTTCTGTACGCCTCACAGTGACCCACAATGAAGGGGACTTTTACCATCCCATTTTCCAGATGAGGGAATTGAGGCTCAGAGAAGGAAGAACCCTGTCTGGGTCACTCAGCCTCCCTCCTCCTCTCTCCGCAGGAGGCCCCAGAGGCACAGAGAGAGGGCGGGGCTCCCACCCAGAGAACCCAAGAACCAGCCTTCTCCATCCAGATCACCTATGAGAAATTTTCACCTGAAAAGGCAGCTTTCTGTCAGGTTGGCATGAGCAGGGCACAGCGTTAGGAGGGAGTGGAATGCATGTGTGGGAAGTCCTGCTGTCCCAGCAAGGATAAGCAGTTTGGGATGGAAACAATACACTCCCAGGAGGTGTTCAGAAGCCCAGGGAGCTTCCCCACCCCCCTCCCGGTCCCATGTGGTGAGATCACCTCTGCCTCCTTCCCCACTGATTTCATTCATCTCGGCTAATCATTAGAAGGTCCAACTCCTTTGATAATCTCTCTTGAGAAAAAAAAAAAAAAAAAAAGGTGGGGGTGGGGCCAGGGACTAGTCCAAGAACACAGAGGCTCCTATTACAGGTGTGGGGCCCACACTGTGTGCTGGGTGCACGGCAGCTCCATCTCTCTGTCTCTCCGTCTCTCCAGGTTTGGTTTCATTTTCTGTAAGACAAACTGCTAAAGGTTGGAGAAATCTTCATCCGAGACAGTATGGCTTCTGGCACCCAAGAGCCCTTCCCCCCAACTCCAGGGCACTGAGTGAATCTTTATGCCCTGTCCAGGGAATGGTGATGAGTTGCGGAGGTGGAATAGGGTTGTTTGAGCAGTGGGGTGCGTGTGTGCGCGTGCGCGATGGGAACGGTGTGTGCTGCCCCATATATAGGCTTGTGTACCCTGTTGTGTTCAAGAGCTGCAATCCAGGCTGAAAAGAGAGGGGTGCAGGGGGGCGAGTGCAGCTGGTAATGTGGGGAAGTGAGTCCGGCCACGCTCGGAGGAGCCTCGGGCTTGTGCGACCCTGGGGACCCTCAGCACAACGCATTCATGATTGTTTTAATATGAAACAAAGCACATTTTTTTCCCTGAACTTGGAGTCAAGTGGACACCCTAGAAGATGTCTGTGTCCTATGCTCTGACTGCTGACCTTACCGGGACAGGCAGAGCAGTGAGCCATGGATCCAAGCTGGGCATCTTCCCAGAGTGTCATCTTTGCTCCAAGATCCGGGAAAATGCTCCTGATTTTATATTAAACATACCACGGATAGGTCAGGGTAAAATGTGCAAAGTTTTGAAATCTAATTAAATCAGGAAGTTCAAAGAACAAGGATGCCAGCGGCTGCTTGCTTCAGCCCCCACCACCAGATGCCCTGGGAACCCAGAAGCCCTCCCTCCACATGAAGGGTACCCCAGGGGCATCATTTTGGAATCCCTAATTTTCAGGAAATGGAGTATCGGAAAAAAGAGTGCAGCCGTGATGTGCTCTCACGGGGGGTTTTAGAAAACTGTCCCTGCGTGGGGACTGGAAGTGGGGACACTAGTGCCTGAGGGGAAGCTGTTGCAGTAACACAGGTGAGGTAGGAACAGGGCCTGGGAGCAGGAGGGGGCAGGAGGACAGAGGAGAAGAGGGGAGGGAAAGACATCCTGCAAAACAGCCTCTACACTGAGGGACAGAGGCCTACGGGGTAGAGGAGGATGGATTCGAGGCTGCCTGGGGCTTAGCCCTGAGCCTCAGCTGTGGGCAGGTACAGCCAAGTTCAGGATCACAGGAAGGAGGGCACGTATTTATTCTGCAGAGACAGGATGATGGCGAAGGCGACACAGCCCTAGCTGTTGTGAGCCACCAATCTTAGCTCCAACTAGGACACATGGCACAGGTAGATAGAAGGACCGACACTCTCCAGTTTATTCTGTGAGGCCAGTATTCCCCTGAACCAAAAGCAGACAGGCAGTAAACGACAGAACAGCTCCTTCATGACCCCACATGGTCAGTGTCCGTCACCCCCCTCGTGGGTCACACCCGTTGTTTATGCACGTGACGGTCATTTACTTACGCCTGACATTGACACTTCTTCCAGACTGATCTGCTGACACTCACTTTTGTTTGCCTTTAACTTATTGTTATCATAATTATTGTCATCACCACTCATCAGTGAACTCCTCACCGCACTCCCCACACTGACTGTTAGATACAAACAGTTCCTGCTTTTATTAACGTGATAACAAGTATGCAAATACAACCTGTTACACCTTTATGGTCTGGGATCTAGGCTTCCACAGCTCCCCTTGCACCTGCCCACCCCCCTTGGTCCTCCTGTCCCCGCAGTCAAGTCCCCGCAGTCCAGTCCCCAAGGTGGCTTCTGCAGAGCACCCAGCAGGTGGGCTCTGTGGAGTTGTTGCCGCCCCACTGGCTGCTGGGTCCTGGGAACTCACCCTGGGCCAGGCGTGGCACTAGGTGCCTTGCCAGCATCACCGTCGGGAGATGCTCCCTGAAACCCAGGGTTAGGACGGGTGAGTGATTTTACTAGAATCCTGCAAATACTGAGCGATGAGCCAGCCCTTGGCCTTGGGTCTTCCTGATTCCAACACTCAAGTTTTTCACCAACATCCGGAGCCAGAAGCTCTCTTCGCTCTCCTGTGCTTCCACCTTCCTCCCCACCTCTTCACCCCATAGCCCAGCTCTGCCAAGGCCCCTTGGACAGGCAGCTGGGGCCGTGACAAGAATCAGGCTTCAGGGATGCCTGGGTGGCTCAGACAGTTAAGTGTCTGCCTTCGGCTCAGGTCATGATTCCAAATAAATAAATAAATAAATCTTTAAAAAAGGAAAAATTTGGCTTCAGAGACACCCTGACCTTCTGGGGAGAGGGTCCAGAGCCCCAAGGATGCAGAGTCCCATCCAGGTTTGGGAACCATCTGCCCAGCAGACGACACACTGGTTTTCCCTTCCCGCCTAACAGGTCACACATGCATGTAGGGGAACCCTGAGCCTCCCCTCGCTCACAGACGTGTGAGTGATGACAACACTGTTTGCAGGTGACTTTCACCTTGTTGTATGCAGTTGTATCAAGGAGAATGTTCTGGGCCTCATGTTACCCTCAGGGCATGCTAAGAAGGAGAGCATTAGCCCCCTTGAATGGGGAAACAGGCTCAGTGTGATTTTTGAAGCCAAAGGACTCTAGAGATCCTTCAGCTTCTCCTTGACAGATAAAGAAACTGAAACCAAGAGAGCAGTGACCAGCGAATGTGGGGCAGGACCAGCCCCCGATGTCAGGGTCCCTTGTTCCCAGGCTGCTGCCAACATAGAATGGTGGGTACGACCTGTGAGTCAGTCTGGGATGTTGGTTATTTTTTGTTTGGTTTTTGCCTTTAGCTTCGGCACAGTGCCCAGCCTGCTTGCTTTTCCAAGAGTTTGGAGTGGGGGAGAAGATCTGACTGGATTCTGATGCAGCTCCACCACGGCCTCAGCCTGTGTGACCTTGGGCAGCCCCTCTTGGTCCCCATAGGCCTTGACCTTCTCGTCCCTGAAACCTCTCAGAGAACCAGGGAGCCCAGTGTTCGTCGCTGGCGTGCTGGATGTGCCCTGAGCATCCCGTCCCCCCAGGGCTTTCAAAGCTGGATGCAGTCGACACCACTGCTTGGCTTGACAGCAACTGCTTCACTTCCCTGGCCGTGACTTTAATTCCTCCTGCCGGAAACTTGGCTCCGTGAACTTGGGCTGAATAAGTTGATTTGTAGAAATTACCATTTCCTGGGGCTGCTCACAGCGGAAGCAGCAGGTGGGTGCTCCATGTGCTTCTGAATGAGCCCTGGAGTCCAGCTGGGACAAATCTATCTCTCCAAAGCGACATCTGCTGGAAGGTGGCATTGAATTATGTCACATGACGACAGCGTTTCACTGGGTTCTGGTAACCTTTATTGAACTGGAGGCGGGCTCTCCCCTCCAGAGGCCCGCTTCCCTGTCTGAGGACTTTTCCTGGCAGGAGGGGTCCCGGGAGCCCACTGTGTTAGAGAGGACAGAATGGGTGAGGACGGCAGAGTGAGGGACCTCAGAGCCTCAGCAGGGGGCAGGGATTGGTCCCCTGATGGGAGAGAAGAAGCTGGCTGAGAGGGCCACACTGATGGGAAGACTGGTGTTACTGGGCCTGTCACCCAGTGTAGACGCCCTGGAGAGTGCTTGCTGTTCATCCATTCACTTTCTCACACACTCACTCAACACACACTAGTTGGCCAGGCATGGGCCCAGGAACCTGCCAGGTGAAGGGCGCTCCCCCGCCCTGTGGTCTCTCTTTCTCCCTCTTTCTCTGTAAAATAAATAAATAAATCTTTTTAAAAGGACAAAAAAGGAAAAAAGGAGCACCTGGGTGTTTTAGTCAGTTGAGCGCCCGACTCTTGCTTTCAGCTCAGGTCATGATCTCAGCGTCTTGGGATCAAGCACCACATTGGGTTTGGCGCTCGGCGGGGAGTCTGCTTGGGATTCTCTCCCTCTGCCCCTCCCCCCACTTGGGTGCATGCTGATGCATGCTCTCTTTCTCTCTCTCTCAAACAAATAAATAAATCTTTTTAAAAAAGCTTAACATTTATATGGAACTCCAAAAGATCCCCAAGAACAAAAGCAGTCTAGAGAAAGAACAAAGCGGGAGGCATCACACTTCCTGTCCAAACTATATCACAGAGCAAGCATCATCAGAACAGCCTGACGCTGGCAGGAACTGCCCACAGGCCGGTGGAACAGAAGAGAGAGCCCGGAAATAAAGCCAGGCCTATATGGTCAACCAACATTGGACAAGGGAGCTGAGAACACTCACCAGGGAAGGGACAGGCTTTTGAAGAATACTGCAGCGAAAACTAGATATTCACTTACATAATAGTAAAAGGAGCCCCTACCTTACACCATTCACAAGAATTAGACTTGGGACTTAAACGTAAGACCTGAAACCATAAAAATCCTGGAAGAAAACATAAGGGAAAAGCTCCTTGATGTGGATCTTGGCCAAAAAAAAATCATCGACAATGATTTTTTGGCCACGACATCAAAAGCACAAGCAACAAAAGCAAAAATCAACAAGTGGGACTACATCAAACTAAAAAGTTTCTGCACTGCAAAAGGAGAAAAGAACAATATGCCAAGGGAACCTACAGAAGGAGAGAAAATATGTGTGAACCGCATACCTCATAAGGTGTTAACATGCAAATTACATACAAGGAATTCCTGCAACTCGACAGCAAAAGAACAAATAATCATATTGAAAATAGGCAGAGCATCGGAATAGACATTTTTTTTTTCCGAAGAAGATGTCCAGATGGCCAGCAGGCACATGAAACGGCGCTCAGCATCGCTCATCCCCAGGGAAATGCAAATCCAAACCACAATGAGAGATCACCTCCCACCTGTCAGAACGGCCAGCTTCAAAAAGACAAGAAATAACAAGTGTTGGCGAGAATGTGGAGGAAAGGGAAACTGTGCACCGTTGGCGGGGATGTAAATCAGTTCAGCCACCAGGGAAAGCAAGATGGAGTTTGCTCAAAAATACAAAATAAAAAATAAAACTACCCTGTGATCTAGCAGTTCTCCCTCCTTAGGTATATATTTGCAGGAAACAAAATCCCTATCCCAGAGAGACAGCTACGCCCCCATGTTCACTGCAGCCGTATTGACAAGAGCTGAGACATGGGGGAAAAAAGACTGTCCATCAACAGATAATCAGGAAAGGAAAAAATATATATATACAGTGAAATGTCATTCAGCTATAAAAAGAAGGGAATTCAGCCATTCGTGATGACGCAGGTGGACCTGGAGGGTGTCCTGCTGAAGGCAGTAAGTCAGACCGAGAAAGACAAACCCCGTGTCATCTCATTTGCATGTGGGATCTCAAACAGCTGCCCTCCCATTAAGGGAGAGGAGGTTGGTGGCCGTCAGGCTGCGGGGTGGGGGGAGGGTTGGTGAAAGAGGGCGAACTTGCAGTCATAAGGTGGGCAACTTCTGGGGACCGAATGTACAGAATCATGACTGTCCTTACCTGCCCTATAGTGTAGACTTGAAAGTTATTAAGAGGAGGGATACCTCAGTGGCTCAGTCAGTTAAGCCTCTACCTTTGGCTCAGGTCATGATTCCAGGGTCGTGGGATTGAGTCCCGCATGGGGCTCGCTGCTCAGCGGGAAACCTGCTTTTCCCTCCACCGTTCTCCCTGCTTGTCTCTGACACATAAATAAATAAAATCTTTAAAGAAGAGAGAGAGAAAGTAAGAGTTTAGATCTTGTTCTTATCATAACAGCAAAAGAAAAAAAGAAAAAATGGACATTATTTGAGGGGGTGGGTGTGTTAACTAAGCATACAGTGGCCGTCATCTTATAATATATTCACGTACACCTTACACTTGCCCAATGTTAGACCTCAATTATATCTCAATAAAGCTGGAAAAAAATGTTGAGTATGGCTTGGGAGCAAGACAGACCTGACTGAGTTTGCGTCCCAGCTCTGCACCTGTCATTCACTCAACAAATCCTCACTGTGCAGGGGACACAGAGGGACCAGAAGGACTTGGCCCCTGCCCTCTCACACCCTGGTGGGGGAGGCAAGGAACAACCAACCCATGAAAAGCCAGCCAGTCACCCACGGGGAGAAGGCCACAAGGGGCCTACACAGGCAAGGCCCTCAGAGTGACAGGGACAGTGGGGCGAGAGGCTACCTCAGTGCACTCAGGGAGGGCCTCTCCAGGACACACTGTCTGAGCTGGACCCAGACACCCAGAAGGACCAGCTGAGCAGAGGGAGGCCAAGGGCATCTAGGCAAAGAGCTTGGGTGGAGGAGGAGAAACGAGGCCCGAGCAAGCAGAGGAGCGGGCAGGAGGGACACGGGCGGAAGCAGGGTCGAGGCCACATTGGGCAGGGCTTTGGAGGTCACGGCCAGCCACTCAGCCTTCACCCCGCACAGCCATAGGGGGTGGGGTCATGGGGACCACTGGAGGGGCTGAGTAGGCGAGGCATGTGATCTGGCTTATTTTTTCCAGACAGTCGCTGTGCCTGCTGCAGTTTGTGTGACACCTGGTGGCTCTGTGACTCTGGGCAAGTCACAGGCTCCCTGAGCTTCACTCTCTCCATCTGTACAATGACGATGCCGGTACCGACCTCAGCGACTTCCCTGGAAGCTGAGACTTGACCATCCACACGGGGCTCTTGGCAATGACCCCAGGCCTGGTGAGTGCCAGACAAAGCCCCGCTCTGCTCCTTCACCCAGAGCCCTCATCCTCCCCCCACTCCCTCAAAACCCCACAATCCCCCCACCCTCGCGATATAGCCTGGAGACACCTGCGGAAACCAGAACTCCCTGCCCCCACTCCACACCACCCAGCCTCCCTGGCACAGGGAGCACCACAGGCCTGGCTTTTTCTCCTCCCACATCTCAGAGAAGGCATGGAGGCCCACTGAAGGGGAGGATGGTTCCCCTGACCCTGCGAGGAGGAGGCCCTTGGGCCCAGTCCATGGACGCCGGAGTCCCTGCTCTCAGCACCACACGGCAAAGCCAGTTCTGCCCCAGCATGGACCCCAGGACCCAGGCCCGGCCCTCTGCCCGGCATGTCTGCTGGGCTCCAGTCCATCTGAGGCCAGCCAGGGCATCGGGGGAGGGGGATTGGCAGGGGCCCCGGGATGGCCTGCTATCAGTGAGAGAGCAATGCAAGCAGCGTCACATCCATCCCGGCCGAGTCTCTGTCTCCCCGGTGCCCAAGATACACAGTATCTCCCGGGATGAGGCAGCTGTAGAGGCCAGGAGAAGTCATAATGGCCTTGGCCCGCTCCCACGGCCGGATTTATGATGACGCGGGAAGCAAATTCAGCTTCCCACCCTAGTAGACACACAGCCCGTCTGCACTTCTAGAAACCCTCTCTGCAGGGATCTGGGGGAGTGGGGTCTTCTTCCCACACCTGCAAGGCCAACAGCCCTAGGCAGGGCCAGGCTAGGCCATCCGTACTCTCATGCCACAGGCTGTCTTGTCCGACTGAGAGGCCACCCCTGTGGACACACTGCAGAGTGTTGGAAAATCAGTATCTGGGCCACAGATTAGCCATTCGGTGCCGCATCAAGAGGCCCTATGGCTTTCAGCAGCACCCAGAGCGGCCACGGAGCAGAACAGTAAGAGGCCCAGGCTAGGAGTCAACCGAACATGGGGTCAATCTGGAGCCCCAGTGTGGCTGTATAATGGCTGTGACCCGGAATGACGCCAGTGCCTTCCCGGGCCTCCGTTTCCTCATCTCCGGAATGAAGGGGTGCCCGCTCCTGGAACACAGCCTCCGGCAGCGAGGAATTCTGAGCCATCACCCAAGTCCCACCGGCAGCCCAGGAATTCATGGGGACCACACCAGCTCACGCCGTCCTCAGCACCCAGTACAGACCAGGCAAATGTTTCCCGGACGGATGCATGAAGGAAGGGTTAGGGTGTGGTGGGTGGCGACTCTCTGAAAGCATGAGATGGGAAGAGAGGCCCCATCCTTATGGTTCCATCCCTCACACCCACAAGGTAGGCTGGGACCTCACACCCATCGGCTGACGAACAGACTTGTCCCCTCACGTATCTTATTTGAAAGATGATCACAGAGTCCCTCACGTGGCTGAGAAGAGTGGGGTCACCATCTTGTCCTCTGCCCAACCCCTGTCTCTGCATGTGGCTGACTTACCTGGGCCCCAGGGGGTCCCCTACCCTTCACGGCCTATAGGAGCCCGCATGCTCCACGGGCCCTGCTCCTGCCTGTGCCCACCGGTCCTCACTGGGAGGAGGGATCTGAGAAAGCTTGTTTTCTCAAAATCCCTGGGATATTCTAGTCTCACAAAAAGCAGCTCATTTCAGTATTTACCATGTCCTGCCAGGTCAGTGTGCACAGATCCTCTCTGTCTCTCTCAGTCTCTGTCTCTCTGTCTCTGTCTCTCTCTCTCTCTCTCCTCTCCCACCAACAATACGTCAGGATAATCTGTCCCCTCGCCAAGGAACCATCAGGCAACAGCAAGCAGTATTTCAACACCTGTAACAGGGTTTCCTGGCCGCCTGGTCTCTGAGCCGAGCAAGGTCAGTCACATGAGCCGCCTGTGACCGCGCCTTGCTGGGCTCAAGACTTGTCCCGATCTCGGCATTCATTCTGCTAAAAATAAGGTCCCTTCATGATGGGCATTTTGTTTCTACCAGAGGCTGGGCCTGAGGGCAGGGGGCCCAGGCAGCTCTGCAGGAGGCTTGGCTGTGGGTGTCACGGCCTTCCCACCCATAGCTGTGGACTTGAAGTGTGCTACTCACCCGGCAGAGCCTCGGCTTCCCCGTCAGCAAAGGGGGGTTGCCAATCACAGCACCTCCCTTGTCTGGAGGACTCAGGGTCTCAGGGAGAGAGACAAGGATCATCAGCACCAGGTCAGGATCGACAGTTCTGGATGGAGGAGAGGACGTCTCCTCGTTTAGTCCTTGGGGCAACCCAGGAGGCAGGTATCCTGAACTCATTTGTCAAACAGGAACCTGAGGGTCAGCAAGATGACTTAGGGGGCCTGGGGTGCACCTCTTAGTGACAGGAAACACTGGGACTTGAGCGTGGTGTGTTCACCTCCAAACCCCATCCCAGTGGTCTGGGGGCATCCGTGGAGGGGACACCTGGCTCCCCGGGCTGCTCAGCTGCTGGGGATCCCGGGTCCCCTGTGATGTGAGGTTGGCTGCTCTTCCTCCCCCAAGTCCAGGCAGAGGCTGCAGACTACCGCAAGGATCGCTCTCCATCCAAGGGGGCAGATTTGGGACCTTGGGGGCCACCTGGGCATTCGGCTCCTGATCCTGGAGCTGCTCCCAACTCCCAGGGGGACCTTGGGTTTGAGCTGCCCGATTCTGACCCTCCGGTTTCTGGATGAACTGATGCCCCGATCGCATGTGGTGTGCTCGCCTCCAAAGGTGAGGCTTCCAGTTCTGGGATTTCCCGAGTTATTGATCCTGGAGGTGGCTATGTCTCTGCTCAGGCATCTGCTTTGGACCGGGCCTTGACTCTTAAGTCCGGGCCCTTGAATAGCATCCCGATGGCATCCCGACCTCCCTGCCACTTCCTGGACATTTCTTTATGAAAGCTCATCCATCCCACGGTGCACCTGGAGCCAGGATTCACTAATCTTAGGGGGTCACCTCTGGATACAGTGAAGTCCTTGGGGAAAAAATCTAGGTCTGGCCTCTCTTTGCACGCTCTTCATGGAACTCAGCCTAGTCCAGGGCACACCATGTCCATAAGACATTGCGGAATATTTCAAGGGTCAGAAGTCACGACCTTGGAAGCAACATAGGCAAGAAGTGAAAAGAGACAGAAGAGGAGAGCCAGTTTCTGGGCCCAGATCTGCCTCTGGCTTGAAACATGACCTTGGACTAGCCCCTTCCCCTCTCTGCCTCAACTTCCTCCACTGGACCGTGACCCAGTCCCTGATGTGGGTGGCTGAGAGTCCACTGAGACCTGATTCAAGTCACACAGACAGATAAGAATGGATGCCAGGTACAATTAAAGTCAAGAGCTCTGGGGTCAGGCAGCCCCAATCCCAGGCCCTGCCAACTTGGGTCCCTCAGTAGCTTCATGATCTTGAGCAAGTCATCTGGTTTCTCTGACCCTCAGTTTCCTTAGCTATAAATTGGGTATGATCGCAGTGATATACAGCAAACAGAAGCAAACAAAGCTCTTCACACTCTGCCTGGTACATAGGAAGCCCGAGGCAGGAGGCTTTTCCTGGTGATGATGATGATGGTGGTGGTGATGGTGATGATGATGGTGGAAACCTCTGCCCCGTTTCACCTGTTGCCATATTCGACATGGACACAGAGCTGGGTAGGACCACAGGGATTATCTGTTCAATCTTTATCTTTTTGCTTTACAACTGGGGAAACTGAGGCTCAGAGAGGCCAAGGGGCTTGCCCAAGGTCACATATCCAAGGGCAAGGGGGCCTCTGCCTCAGCCCCAGGCCTGGTCTCTGCATCTCTTGTAGATACCAGGTGGCCCCAGGGGCCCCCCGCCCCACCCAGACCCCTGCAGTCTCCCCTGCTCTCAGTTTCCCGACCCATCCCGGAGAGCACTGATTCTGGGTCTTCACCTTTGGGTGTGAATCATCCTGGAAGTGCCCCAGCAGTTTCCGGGGCCTCGTGTCTGTTCTCCTGTCCTCATGAGAAACAGGTTCCAAGTCCTTAGTCTGGGTTCTCAAGGAAACGGAGGCCCAGGGGGGTGGGCCCTGCTCAAGGCCACACAGGGCTCCTGGCCCACCTGTCACCACAGCCCAATTCACCTGCTGAACCTCCGTGAGCCTCTGAGACTCCGTTTCCAGTGGGGGTCGTGAGGCCAAGTTCATCAGTTCCTCACCCACATTCTGGCCCCAAGTATAGAGGCATTAGGGGGCTTCTGGAGGGCTCCACGGCTTCCTCCTCTGATCACTTAAAATGAAAAAACTTTACTGTTCTCAAGTAACTCATTTTTGCTGCAAGAAAAATAACAACAAAAGACAAAGAATCTAAAATCCCTAAAATGCAGCCCAAGTAACACTATTAACATGTCGGGAAGACCCTCTGCCTGGCCCTCGCCTTCACCACTTCCCGCCCCCGCTTCATTCCCACTTGTGCTGTTCTGCTCGGCTCAGCGAGGAGGCCGCTGCACAGACTGTCGGGGGTTCCCAGCAGACTGGCTTTCTTGTTCTCGGACTAGCAGGAGGCCCCCCCGGGAGTCCAGACGGTGGGAGGAGAGGGAGGTCAGGGTCTGTCTTCCCTGCTCTGCCCTGGCCTCAAACTACTGCCTGCGCCCTCCCTGAGACCCCGCTCCTGGGACGGACCCTCCACGACCACCTGCTCCCATGGGGCTCCAGGGGCACTGCCCGCCGTCCCTGTCCTATGGGCTGCAGGGACTCAGAGCTGCCTGGTGCCCCTGCCCTGGGGTTCCTCACCTCCCTGTCTGCTCCCTTAACCCCGCCATCACTCCACAAGCAGCCCATGCATCAAAGCCTCTGTGTTTGAACCCCCCAGGGTAAGTGCACTTCCCACCGGGGCCCTAACTGATATGTCAGCCTTCCACATAAATATCCATCACCGTGGCTTATCCAAATGAGATCTTGCTGCACCTCTTTCCACGGCAATAAATATTACCATTCACTCTCACTTTTAGTGACATTTAAATACGTTGACCCATGTAACATAACAGAACCCTCAGCGAGTGTCAGCCACACACCCTCCCCCGGGGAGCTCTAAGGAACATTGTCAGCCTCCCCAGGAGTACCGTCCCTGTGGGGTGAGAGGTGATGGATTCTCCAGGAGAAACCAAGGTATTGTTGTCATAAGAGGAATAGATGTTGCAAACCAAAACAACAGATGTCACTAGAAGAATAGATTTGCTGGGTTTTGAAGGATGAATAGGTGTTCGTGAGATAGACAAGGGGGTGGGCATTAGAGGCAAAAAGGAGTCAAAGAGCCTCCACATGGATAACTCAGAGTAAGATGTTCAGGACCATTCTCACGACAAGCCTGTGAGATGAGGGGCTTTATTACCCCTATGTTGCAGTTGGGGAAACTGAGTCTTAGGGAGCTAAAGCTTCTATTCCTGGGGTCACCCAGTAAATGGCCAAGCCAGGATTTGAAGCCCAGTCTATGCCGCCCCCCCACCAAGCCTGTGTTTGCTCCTTCTCCTGTCCCATATGCCTCTGCCATGGTCACCAGTGGGTGTGACATCAATGAGGTGAGGGACTCAGGCCTGCCTACAACCTGACCTTGTGTGTTCCCGAGGTGAGCCTGATCAGTGGGGAGGTGGTGCCAACCCACCCCACCGTGTAACTAGATAATTCATTATCCTGTCACAATCTGTCATGCCACTCCTGGGGTATGGGGACTGAGCCCAGATCCCTGAGTCTTATATCCTGTAGCAGAGACCAGGGAAAGGGACGAGAAGGACCTGGGCACTTAAACAGGACAGGATCAGGTGGGAACTGGGACCTGGGTCTTTCTCTGCTGCAGGCCCAGGCCAGGTTCCCACCTACGCCCAGGTGAGCACTTCTCTCGTTCCACCCCTCCCCCCACTCACCACCCACCCTCTGCCTGGATCCCTGGGAACCTCAGGAAAGGCGATCGTGGCTGCCTCCTCCCAAGCTGCCTGATGGGGCCTGGACCAGAATGCACAGTGAATAGATGAAGAAAGAAAAATGAATGGGTATCCTCTCTGAGGCCCCAACCTGCAGGTTCTCTGCAGGCCCTGGACCTCCTGGACCCTGAGGGACAGCGGGAGGGGCAAGGACCAGGCCAGTTCCTGCAAAAGGCACCCCAGAGGAATTGTGGGCTAATGTGGCTATGAAACTGGCGCCTATCTGGGTTCCACCTACAGCAGGAACGAACTGCTCCCCAACCCCCATTTCTCATTCTCACCCATCAGATGTTTGCTGAGCACCTCCTGTCACCAGGCCCTGGAAAGGGACTCAGTGCTGGCCCCGTCAGACCTCTGCCCCTGCCAAGAAGAAGCTCTCAGTCAGTTGAGGGAGACCATCAAGCCCCCAGATCCCTGTGATCAGGGAGCTACAGGTCACAACAGGACACATGGTAACCCCTGCCGAGCCCCAGGTAGTTTGTAAGTGGTATTTCAGATCATGACTTGAGGGGCGTATGACTTACTACTTCCATCTGACAGATGGGGGAACTGAAACTCTGGGCTCTTGACACCAAAATCCATGGCTTTGCTCCCAAGTCTGTTCCCATGTGGGTCCCTGACTCACCAACTGTATGACAGCTGAGCTGGCCCCAGGCTGCAGGGATGATGTGTGGGTGCCGGCCAGGCGCCCCCAGTCAGGTGGGGACATAAACCTGCCTTTTGGCAGCGTGGCCCAGGTCAGATGGTGAGACGGGACCTAGCAGAAGCCAACAGGCCCAAGGGGACCCGCCCAAAGCCCCAGAAGGACAAGGCCCTTTTCATCTTCATCTTCCCAGCAGAAGGTCAGCTCTGAATGGGTGGATGGAGAGGTGAATAAATTCTTACCTGAGCCAAGGGGAAGAGACCCCAAGAAAGCCAAGCACCTTAGTGACAGTGGCTCCCATCTTGTGATGTGACCTTGGACAAGCCCCTTGCCCTCCCTGAGCCTTCGCTGCCCCTTCTCTAGAACAAAGAAGTTCCTGAAGGACCATGGCCACACAGCCTACTGAGCTTCCTGCATTTGAGACAGGAGGAGGAGCTGAGAGCCGCCAGCCTGGGCACCTCCTAGAGGTGGAGGGGGCCACAGGCCTGCAGTGGGACTGGCGTGCAGCTCAGACAAGGGTGCACGACGTAAGCCACCAGACATCAGTGGAAGGCCAGATTGATGGGCGGTGGGCATGGTTAGGATACCCCACACACACACACCAGCTGGAACAAACGGGCCATTCTGTGTCCTTCAGAAGAATTTTGGTCAGGACGTACCCACCTGTCAGTCCGTCAGTGAAGGGAGGCAAAGGAACCATGTCCCCAAGTGTCTGCCAGTCTGTCTCCTCTCATCCACAGCCGCACCTTTGCTCATACTGTTCTTTTCTCCTGGAACGCCTTCTATTTCCTTCTAAGGTAAGGGGTGCCAAGAACAGGGACCACAGAGGTGAGCAGAAACCAATCCTGTGCTTGGAACCAACACACAAATGACGGTGACAAGGCAGTTGTGAAAGCCAGGGTTCCCGATCGCTCCGCCAAACTCTTTACTACACATTCCAGGTAACCCCCTCCCTTCAGGCCCCAGAGAAGTAGCTCCATTGGTCAGGGTTCTTTTGTCCCAGACTAAATCCAAAGTAGTCAAACTGAAGAGGAGGTTCAGTGTTCTATAGAACTAAAATGACCAGAGGTATATAGGCCTCAGGCATGGCTGGATCCAGGGGCTTGAAATAAAGCACTAGGACTGTGTTTTGGGTTGGGGGGGGTTGTTTTGTTTTGCTTTGTTGTTTTTAGCATCTCTTTACTGTGCTTCCCTTCATCAGTGGTAGGAGTTGTGGTGACTCTTTCTTCCCCCTAATTGCGGGAATTCATCAAGGGGCAGGCAAGGAAGGGAGGGGGGAAGGAGTCATAACCGTTGGCAGCCGCAAGGTTACATCCCCGTTTTGGGAATGCTTAGAGAAGAAAATGCTGCTCCTTCCCAGTAGCCAGATAGCAGAGCCCAGGCAAGGATTCCCATTGACTGAATTTGGGTCCCAGGCCCATTCTTTGAATCAGTTACTATTTCCAGGAATCAAAATACTAGAATTGGTCTGGCGGACCTTTAACAATCTCTAAGGAGAGGAGGTGGGTGGGGAGCTGTGATTAGGAAGCCTGGGGGTGGTCAGGAGGCTTAGTTCTCTAAAGGAAGAGGAGAGGGTGTCGTGCCCAGAGAGGGGGAGGGGTGGCAAGGGAACAAAGAATACAGTGGGTTGTATGAATCCTGCTTTACTGAGGAAACTGAGTCTTAAAGAGTTTAAGTGACTCCACTAGGTTAGTGGGTGGCAGGATGCAAACTCCAAAAGCCCTGCAGGGCTACCTGCTACACCACAGGGCTTCCCAGGGACCCCGGCTTCCACTGCACCTCCAGCACCCCCCAAAGCTGAGCTTCAAAAGTCTTAAACTCATAATTCCACCCCAAACAAGACAATTCCCACAGCTCAGACTCTCAAGCCCATGGAAGGCCCTGGAGCTTACGGATTGAATCTTTAGGATGGATCCGTTTTAAGTCCCCACCACAGCTCCTGACCCACCACCACAGTGCACAGAGCACAGTGCTGCCCGTGGTGATTTCTTGTCAGCGGAGCAGGTCTGAGAAGGAGCGCAGCCAAGGGAATAGAGACCAGCGGTGTGTTGCTGGGGTGACCTTAGCCGGGGGAGGTGGCTGAAGTGTGTGCTGTCTAACGTGTGAGCATATTCTCCAGTGTTGCACACAGCTCAGAACATTCCGGAGCCTCCCTGACCGCTCCTTCCAGCCCCAACCTGCCCGTTTCAGTCAAAGGATGTTGCAGAGCCCAGCACAGTTGACCTGTCCCAACCCCATTCATTCCACAGGCGAGGAAGCAGAGCCCCGAAAGGCTTGGCATTCCGGCAAGGTCCAGAGCCCTGAGAGGCCCGGCATCGGTCAAGTTCGGAGAGTGAGTTAGGGCAAAGCAAGAAGCACCAGGGAAGGGCATGTTCTGGCCCAGACAGTGGTGGCCCTTCCTCACACTTGACTTTATTCAGTCTTCAATCTGCAATGATTCCCATTTTATTCACAAGGAAACTGAGCAAACTGAGAAACTCAGAGCGCCCCTCTCTCAGTGTCCCATGGCTGGGAAGCAATGGAGCTGGTTTTGAAAAGGTTTGTCTGGTACCAAAGTCAAGTCCCACGGTGCTTGTTATTTGTCCAGTCATCTCTGCTGTCTACTTGGTGACCGTCTACATGAAACTGGACCCCGCGAACTGCCTTTCCCTGTCCCCTCTTGACCACTGGTTCCAGTTAGCTTCGGACAAGAGGAGGTGCTGGCAGAAGACCAGGAGGTCAGAGGTGGGAGAAGCTGTTTCCTCCCTTTCTCTTCTGTGGCTCTGGCAGCACGGGGACTTGGAGATCTTAGCGGCTGCGGCCCCTGGTTCCACCAGAGGAACAGGTGCAGGGTTCGTCCGTGGGTTCCTCGGACCTGAGCAGCAGCGTGCCCGACTCACTAAGCCCTGGGCTCCCTTCCCTCTTCCTTCTTGCTCCATCAGCCCCAACAACCCTTCACAACCAGCGTCTCTATGGAGCCTCCTCTCCGTGTGGGTTTGTGGGAGATTCTGCTTTCCTGAATGGACCTGAGGTTTGCCTGGGATGAAATGTGACTTGAAGGCATAGATTTCAAGCAGGTGACCGCTGCACTTGACCATTAGTACTGGTGCTCAGGATTGGAAGTATGAGTGTGATGGCCACTTCTGACTGTTCCAGGGAGAGTGTGGGAAGAAAATGACAAGCTCAGGACATTGAACTCTCGGATCAAAGTATCCTCAGGGAACAGAGATTTATGGAGGCCCTAAAGAAACCTTTTATGTTTTGTGGCCACAGGGAAGAAACAGCTGAAAATCAAGCCCGAAATTGAACCCACGGCACCCTGCAGTCCAGCCCAGCAGATGGCAAAGTACAATCTGGCTCACAGCCTTGACCCCTCAATCACCCCTCCGCCAAATACCGTTTGTGAAATCAATAAGGCATTGATTGGAAAAGAGAGGAGTCCTGAAAATTGGCACAAGAACTCAGATGAATCTGAGAACCTTGAACCCCCAGGTCTCCCCAGGCCTCCTTCATTGTTTATGGTAGACCCTGCTCCCCGATTTGAAGATAGTACCCTTCCCTGGCTTGAAGAGCCAGTAGCACCACAAGGTTTTGAGTTGGGGATCCCTACTGCTCTCTACCTTCTCCATCAGACTTGCCTGTGTGTCGTGCGCTGAGACGGACTGATCTCGGAGAATGACCGTGAATGGTTATGAACTCACTCAAGTGATGCTTCCCGGGACACCTGCTGACCTAGGTGTGGTCTCTCTCCTAGAGGACAAAGTCAACACAGCTAGGGGCATTTTTTGTAGTTACTATTCTGGGTGTCCCAGAAGCCCCCTGTAACTCAGCAGGGATAGCAGGGGGACATAATCTAGACTAGAGGGACTTGATGGTCAGCATTTCACACATCATGCTGACTCCCTGGGCTGAAGACATCATGCAGACTGGACCTGCCGGCCAGGCAACAGCCAGGCAACAGTCAGTCAACAGCCCAGAAGCTTGAATTAGACATGTGTATACCAGCCAGTGGGAGCAAACCCCACCAAGTTCAGGGCTGTGACACCTATGTGAAGCTTCTGAGGTCCGAGCTTGTTAGGCATGTTTCAATATTGCCTCTATGAGGACAGACAACAGCCTCCTCCTTCCCGCTCCATGCCTTCCACTAGGTAAGAGGAGCCACATTTGGGGGACTTCTCTGGATTTGGGAAGTAACATTCTCTTACCTATAGTGTGCGCTGCTCCAAATACTTCTACAGGTTCTGAGTAGAACCCAAAGCAAGAAAGGCTCTACAGAAAGTCTAGGCTGCCATTCCACTAGCGCCTCATGAATGAGCCTCTAATAGTCACCAAAGTGTCTATGATAGATGAGGGTGCATATGGAGCCTGGGGCAGGTCCCAATAGCGCAGACCCTCAGGAAACTGGAATACATCTTTGCGCTCTTAGAAGAGAGTCTCCACATGGCATCCAGTGACCCTGAGACAGTGGAGGCTTATGAGGAAGCAGGTTATCTGATCACCTAAGCCGTAAAGTTGGACACGCACAACAGTTGTTTCTCACCAGATGGAACTAGTGTGTACAAGGTCATTTTCCAGCCGACCTGAAAGTCCCAAGTAAGTTGCCAGTGCAGGCGGCTCATGCTCTGTGAGCACCTGCTCCTTTCCCGCTGCTGTCGCCTCCACTCCCACCAGTGACTTCATGTGAGGCTCCTGACGACAAGTCGAAAGAGGGAAACTGATTGTGTAGATGACTCTAGCCAGCCGTCCACCCCATCTGGAAGCATTTCAGCCCCACTTCGGAGTCTCTCCCTGAGAAACTACAGGGAGGGAAGATCCTCCCCAAGGTCAGAACTTGAAGCAGCACATCTGTGTACCCACTCTGCTTGGGCGGACAGATGGCCAGAGATAGAGACCTACATTTGTTCAAGGGCAACTCCGAGCAGACTGGAGAGATGATGGGGACTGTGGAAAAAAACAGGATGGGGAAGTGGGAGAAAGTCTAGATGTGCTCCGATGGAGTTCAGCCGCTGCCCTGGGCCGCCTCCAAACTCAGCTGAGAATGCCGGGCACATGGATTTAGCCAGACAAGTCTCCAGGAGGGACAATGATCAGGGAACACAGTTGACCGAGTCTCCCCCGTCCCAGAGCTACATACGGTAAATGTCAGGTTGTAGCTGTATTTCCACGTTCACGCATGATCTCATTTAATCCTCCCATGAGATTCCTCTGAGGAGGAACCCTGAGGATGTCATGTTACAAATGAGACACTGAGGCTCAGGGAGGCTTAGTGGGCTGCCCAAGGTGCAGGAAGGATTTGTTCACATCGATCCCATGTCCTCAGCTTCTACGGCAAATGAGGGAAATGAGGTCTAACTGCATGTTTCCCAGGGCTGTGAGAATAACCTTCACATGGATGCCGGGTGAACTTGACCCCTCAATCACCCCTCCAGTCATCGTGCAGTGGGTCGTGGAGCCGCCCCTTGCCGAATGCTGCCTGGGAGCAGGGGGCTTTGTGGTGCCCCCCCACCCCGCAACCACAACAGTCCTGCCAATGGGCATCATTACCTCTGTTTTTGCAGGAGAGAAACCTGAGGCTCAGCAGATGCCTGGGAGGTTACAAAGCAGTCAAGGGGCAGAGACAGAGCCCAAATGGCAAACACAGGACCCTTCTCCTCTGGGCCGCATCACCCTCTGGACAAGGTCACCACCGAATCCCTTACGTGCCATAACCTGGATTAGAGTCTCAGGTCATGACTCTGAGCCCTGCACCTGTCTGCTTCCTAGCCCTACCCTGTTGTGTTCCTGCTCCTGGCCTGTCACCCGCGCCCTTGCCCACCGCCCCATCACTGCACTCCTGTTAGTCCTCAAATGCACCATCCCCCGCACCACTCCTTTGCTTTTCCTTCAGTCTGGAATGCTCCCCAACCCATCCCAACATCGCCACTGTCTCAGCTTCTCACTTTGTTCAGATCTGTGCTGAAATGTGGTGTCCCCTAAGAGCCATCTCCTTGTCGCTCTGGCGAAAACATGTCCCCTCCCTCCAGTCCACCATCGCACACTTGTCCTGCTTTATTATTCCCGGGAGCCCTTATCGTCATGTGTGTACGTGCTCTCTGTCTGGTTTCCAACCTGAGACAGGGTGGATCCCTCCCCCACCAGAAGCAGAACCTGAGAGAAGATACAGGGGCAAGTATTTATTTGCGCGGTATAGGCCATTCTGGTAGGGCAGGGTGCAGGAAAGTGAGGCAGGAAAGAGAAGGGTGAGCAGGTAAGGCAGCTGCTATGGGGCAGGGGTGGGTGGGGGGAAGGGACCGTGACCGACAGTCCCACACAAGCCCCAAGGATCAGCCTTCCTGATGGGCTAGGGAGCTAGGCATTTAAACCCCAACTTCAGACAGCTGTTGGCCCAGAGCTGCTCCCCAAGGTTGTCCGTTCCCTGGTGCTTCTGGTCCACCCACTCTTCAGGTGAAGCCACTATCCCAGGTCCTGAGAAGAAACTTCCCTCCCAGACTCTAGGGGCTGATGGTCCTGCCCCAGTCTTTCTCGGGGTCCTGAAGCACAATGAAGTACATGGGACAAAGCCACAGGGTGCATCAGGGAGCTGGGTGTGAGTCGCCAGGAGTTTAAGTATGAGGAGAAAGAGAGATGCTGGCAGCAGCCAAGCAGACACCTTCCAGTGGCTCTGAGGGTCACTCTTCTGGTGGTAGATGACAGCTCTTGCTCTCCCCACCTGTCACCAAGAACCCATGTGAAGCCATGCAGGGCCCCCACCTGGAATCAAGGGAGTTTGAGGAAAGAACCCCTGAGCTCCGCCCCACCCCCAGGTCCTTGACATCCGCCTTAGTCTCAAGCACATTCAGAGCTCTCCTGGGAGCTGGCCTCTCATGTCCCCCCAGACTAGGGGCTCCTACAGTCCAGGCCTGTGTCTTCGCATTTCTCTTCTGGTCAAGTGTTCTGCAGCTTGGGCCCAACCCCACTTCCAGGGAGTCCTGCCCAACACAGTGCCCACAGGGTCACTGGAGGCTGGGTCCCCTTCAGAATCATGCGGACGGAGCTCCCAGGACTATAGGGGACGTGTGTGTGACAGAGCAAGACAGCTCAGAAGTCATGGCCACTATACCCATCAGCCGATGGGAACCAAGCGGTCATCCCCATGTGCACGTGGGGTCACATTCACCTGCCATCAGGGCCAGCTGACCCTCATAACCACGGGCCCCTGCCCCTCCTGGTTCCAAGCTCTGGAGGCAACAGTGCACAGAAGTGAGGGGAGGGCCCCAATGTCATGGGCCGTGCCGTGCCAGGAGAAGATGAGCAGCCTGGGCTCCAGCCTCCTGTCCCGGGAGTTCCCACTGGGCCTCCCCACTCCACCCGTTGGCTCTCAAGCTGCTCCAGACACAGCCCCTCGTGGTCTCATCGCTAAGTGCGGGCCTCTTCTGCTGTGCCATATCCGTGTTTGATTAAATAACCATGCGGCGGAGGAAACTGGGATTCCCAAGAGAAGACGGGGCCAGGAGTCAAGGAGCGCCCATCCTTCCTATAGTCCCTGTCAGCTCTCAGCCTCCACCCCAGGGAAATGAAAGTTTACGAAGTATTCTTTCTACGCTTCAAGAAATGTTGTCTATGAAAATCAGAGGACATCTTTTTTATACTTAACGCATAATAACTGGTCTTATAAAGCTAAATTAGCCCTATAAATCTAAATTAAACACCCAGGTTTCAATGTCTTTAGAACACTTAATTAAACTGCTAGCAAAAACCACTACTAATCTGTTCCTCAAGCCATGTTACATTTTCAAGGCACATATTTCTCCCCGGTATGTGGGTGGAAGGAAGGGGTGATTTGCCGGCCGCTGCAGGCACTGCCCATCTTCGTGGGGCCCTCCAGAGCTGCCTGGACCTCCCTGTGCCCAGCCTTCTCCAGCCTCTGGGCCACCTTCCTGCAGTGCCCGAGGAGAAAGTGGCCAGAGTGACCCGCAGAGGGAGGACCCCTGGGAGGGAATTGAAGGTCTGGTTTGGTCACTGACATGCTCTGTGTACTTGGATGAGATTCTTGCCCTCCCTGGGCCTTAGTTTCCCCTTCTGCAAAGTAAGGGGAGGACTAGATCGTCATGGAGGGCCTTTCCGGCAACTCTGGAGAGGGAGTTTTGGTGTCAGGGAGACCTGATCCACGGACTTATAGACAGTGTGACCTTGGGCAGGCAACTTAACTCCTTTGTGCCTCAGTTTTCTGGTCCATACCCTGGGGTCCATGCATGCCCAGAGCCTCCTTGGGGCTGAATGGCCACCCTTTTCCTGCTAGCCTGTGCTGTTCTCAGCCTTGGGGACCCAGCTCCTCATGTAGGAGACACCCCAAGGTCCCTCCTCCCAACCAGCACTGTCCTGGTCACCCCTCCTGATGCATGGATTTCTAGATGGCATGACCTCACAGGGCCCAGTACCCTCCCCTGTGATCATGCAGTGGTGAGGGCCGAAGGGGTATACTGCAAAGGGCTCTGCAGACTAGAAGTCAGGACCGGGCTCTGCACCCTCAGGCTCAATTCCACTTAGGGCTTCTCTGCCAGGTCCCATCTGCTGTTCCAACTTAGCAGCTTCCCCCCACCCAGCTGTGTGACATGGGCACTGGGCCCGCCACGGAGAATGGAGGAGCCCCTCTCAGCCCCAGCTTCCCTAGTGCATTGGAGCGGGTGGCACTCGGTCTGTTCCACTCCAGAATCAGCCTGGCCTGGCTTGGCTGTGCAGCCTGACGTTCCTGTTCCTCTAGGTCTAGCCCCGCTGCCTCTGCCACCTCCTCTCCTCCACCCCCACCTCCTACCTTGGCCCCTCCACAGCTCTTGATTGAGCCCTTTGCAGAAAGAACAGTGTTATAAACCCCACGTTGGAAGAAATCTCAGGAGATCCCTTACATCCCACAACCCCTGCCACCAACCAAGCCTGGAGACCACTCAGGGTTTACTCTACCCACTTTTCATAGACCCCCAAGCAGATCCCTCCCTGGTCTGTGTGGTTTCTATTACACAACAAGATCCCCCACCAAGGCTGATGGATGTCACCATGGCCACACTCTGGGGACCCGTGGTCTAGAAGGGGAGAAGGACACATGGACTCACCCTGAACAAGGGGGAGGTAGATGCTTTCATAGAGGGACTTTGCCCTGGGATAGGGGGCTCTTGGAGCAGAGATCAGGGAAGGTTTCCCAGAGCAGGTGGCACTAGGTTTAGCCCTTGAACCAAGAGTATTTTTCCCAATGCACATGCCGTGGGGCCAGTGAGGGGTCACACTGAGGATACACAGCAGGTGCATCAGCCAAGCTCAGGGTTAGGAGTAGGGATGCCAGAGTGAAGCCCCGACACGGTACCTGATGGTCAGTGCTGAGTGACGCCTCATCTGTGGACCCTGACAGTCCCTCCTAGAGGGTGCTGTGAGGACTGAAGGACTTAGTACTCTGAGGGGTGCCCAGAACCAGTGCTCAGTAACATTAGTGATCCAGGGGGCACAGAGCCCAGAGGCAGTGTGTAGGGCGATAGCAGGTGCAGGGCTGGTACACAATCTGAGCCCAGATGGGAGTGGTCCCGACCCGGGCTCCAGTCCCCTTCTCTGGGCCCCAGTTTCCTACCTGTAAGTGGGGAGCTCAGACTCACCTTGCAGGACTGATGGGTCTTAGTGACAAGCCAGCAAAACACCAGAGCTCAGAGCAGGTGTCCGCATGAATGCTTGAGGGCCTAGAAGCAGGCAGAGCATAGGGTGTGAAGGGTTTGGGAATTAGCAACAGGAAGGTGATAATTAAGTCTCAGGAGTGAAGGAGGCCCCCAAGAGAGTATGGGAGGAGAAGATGAAGGAAACACAGCACCAAGGGGAGCCCTGGAATTGCTAGCTGGATTCTGCCCATGAACTCCTCTGAAGTCAGAAATAGCTAGTGGACTATGGCTGCCACAGAAGAGTGAGTAGTTAGAACTTTCTTACCATAAAGACGGAGAGCGTAGTGGTTAGGAAGTTAGGTGTAAAATCCAGCTCCCCCTCTTATTCACCACATGACTCTGAGAAAGTTATTTATACTCTCTATGCTTCGTTTTCCACATATGTAAAATGAAGACAACAGCTGTACCTGCCTCACCAGTTGTCAAGAGGGTGAAATGAGAGATGACCATGTAAATCTCTGTGTTCAACATGAAACAGGTGTTTAATATGAGTTAGATGATGGAGGTGGTGATGATAGTTATGGTAGTGATGATGATGGTGACCATGACAGTATGGTGGAGATGTTGGCAATGGTGGTGGTGATGGTAATAGTGGGGATGGTGGACATGATGATGATGGTGATCAGGATACTGATGAGAATAATACAGATGAAGATAGTGGAGATGATGATGGAAATGATGATAGAGATGATGGTGGAGATGATGGTGGAGATGATGGAGATGATGGTGGGGATGATGTTAGAGATGATGGAGAGGGTGGTGGAGACAATGATGGAAATGATGCTGGAGACGATGATGGGGATGATAATGGAGATGATAATGGAGAGAATGGTGGAGAAGATACTGATGATGATGATGATGATAGTGAGAGAAGCAGTGGTAAAGATGATGATGGTGATTGGTATGGACTGAATTGTTCTCCTTACCCAAATTCATAGGTTGAAGCTCTATCCCCCTGTGTGACTGTATTTGGAGACAAGGCCTTTAAAGTGGTAATTAAGGTTAAATGAGTCATAAGGGTGGGCCCTGATTCAATAGGACTGGTGTCCTCATAGAAGAGGAAGAGACACCAGGGGGACCACCCACAGAGAAAAGACCACATGAGGATGCAGAGAGAAGATGGCTACCTACAACCCAAGGAGAGAGGCTTCAGGAGAAACCAAACCTGCCAACACTTTGATCTTGGACATCCAGCCTCCAGAACAGAAAGAAAACAAATTTCTGTTGTTTAAGCCATCTCCACTCTGTTGTTGTTTTTGTGGCAGCCCCAGCAGACTGTAACTGAAGATAGGTCCCAGTAGTCAGGCTCTCATTGTCTCCCCGTTTTTTGCAGGAGATGCACTCAGGGTCCATCTTCCCACACTGTCCTACCCCAGGATTTGTGGAATGGACCTCAGTTTCCATCACTTTATCATCAGTATTTATTTAGTCAAAAATCCAGGCTGAGAACTACAGTGACTACGAATATTAAAAAATCATGAATTATGAGGAGAGAAAGCACAGATTTGTTTCTATAATTCCAAAATTTGGAGGCAGGGGGATGCCCAAAAGAGGACAAGAACAAGGCAGTGATGGCAATGATGATGATAATGATGATGGCGATGGTGACAATGACAGTGATGGAGATAACAGTAATGATGGTGACAATGGTGATGAGGGTGGTAATGATGGTGATGATGGTGACAATGATGAGGATGGTAATGAAAATAAGAAACACTGGTTGAATAGAACTGACTTGACAGGGAGAAGAACATTGTTTAGGACATAACTTGTTCTCACTGGGAAGGCAGATGAGACTGTGAGTCTATAGATGCTTTATCCTGCCCCCTACCCTCTATGTTGCTACCATACCACCTGCTCTGTCTGCAAGGATCCAGGAAGCCCCTGGCTTTTCTGAATTCCCTTGAGAAGGACTTGGAGGTTGGCTAATTCCATCTCTGGGGACCAGCCACTGCTCTTCCTCCCAGGAAAAGTCTGGAGGCAGAGACTGGGGAGATGCAGGTAGGCAGGGTACAGAAGCAGGTCAGGCTCAGCCTCCCTGGCATGGTAATGGAAGACCTCCCTGCTCTGAGATCAGCTTGCTTCCTTAATCTATTTAACAGTGGGGATAACTAAACTCTATACCCCAACATAAGCCTACTCTCCTGGGAGAATTTCAGTTCTACTCACGCTTGGATATGAGATGATTCCTCTTCACAAGGTCAGAGACAAGGATGCAAACACTGGTGATGGAAACTAATTGCCAGTTCTGATGACTCCCTGTAGGTCAATAAAAAATAAAATAACCCCCCCCAACAAATAAAAATCATTGCCATCCTGAGTTATTTCTTTACTTCTGCTCTATTTAAAGGAACAAGGCAGGGTCCACAGAGCTGGTCAACCTCCTAGGTGCAACAGCAAAAGAGGAGGGGGCAGGAGAGGGCAGATCCAGAGCCATCCCCTTCTATGCACTGACCCTGCCCGCTAGTAAGTATGTACGATCAGCATCACACCTCTAAGCAGTCAGGTCCACTCAGCTTCCTTCCCTGGGGAGTGTGCACAGGTCTTAGAAGGGACACCATGGGTGAAACTTAACAATAATAGTGAGTCAGATGGTGATAGTTACTATCATAGTGATTTAAACAAACCATACAGGGAGCACAGAGGCGAAGACATTCATTTCATTTAGGAGTCAAAGAAAGTTTCATGGAAGCCCTACCTTTGACTTGGACCTTAATCATGGGCAAGGGTTTTAAAGAGCAGAGATGGGATTCAGAGTGGAGACAGGACAAGCAGAAGTCAAGTTGTATTGCATAGTATTGGGCACAATTCAGGAACACCAAGGGGTCTGATGAGTCTGGGGGAAGGGTGCAATAAATGGGCCCAGATTAAGGAAAATGGGACCCCAGAGGAAGAGCAAGTGCCGGTGAAAGCAAAGAAGAACATCTGAACAGGGCAAAAGGACAGAAATCAACCCCCCATGTCCATCAGACAGCCCAGGGCTAAAACCAGCACTCATGTTCAGGAGAGAAGGGAGAGGGTAGGGTTCAGAGTGTATTATTTGAAGCACACAGCCTCAGATAACTAATAAGCTCTAAATGATAGAATAAGAAAATATAGATATCTTCTTTTAAATTGAAGTGCAATTAACAAATGATGTGATACTACTGTCAGGTGTACATTGATGTGATATGCAGCCATATTGCAAGACGAAACACTACAATGGGTCTAGTTAACACCTATCACTATACACAGCTAAAGAATTATTTTTTTGTGATGAGAACTTTTAAAATCTACTCTCAGCCACCTCAAATATGCAATACAGTATTACTAACTGTATCTCCATGTTGTGCATCACATCCCCAGGACTTACTTATTTTATATTTGGAAGTTTGTACCTGTTGATGCCATGCACCCATTTTTCTCCCCCCAACCTCCACCTCTGGCAACTATAGATCAATTTTCTTTATCTATGAGCTCATGTGTTGTTTTGGGGTTTTTTAATTTAATATATCAGAGATCATACAGTATCTGTCCTTCTCTGCCTGACTCATTTCACTTAGCATAACACCATCAAGGTTCACCCATGTTGTTGCAAATGGCAAGATTTCCCTCCTTTTTAATGGCTGAGTAATATTCCATTATGTATTATTTGATTATTTATATGATTGATTTAATTGTATGTGAAATTTTATTTTTATTATTATTTTAGTATATATTACATTACATATAGGATTAATTTTCTTTATCAGTTTATCCATCAGTGGACACTACGGTTAGTTACATATTTTGGCTATTATAAATAATACCATACTGAACATGGGGTACAAAGATCTTTTCAAGTTATTATTTTCCTTTTCTTTGGATAAATACCCAGAAGTAGAATTGCTGGATCACATGGTGTTCCTTTTTTTTTTTTTTTTTTTTTCTTTTTTTGAGGAACCACCATACTGTTTTCCAGAGTGGCTGCACCAGTTTACATTCCCGGAAACAGTGGACACGGGCTCCCTTTTCTCTACATCCTCACCAACATTTGTTGTGTTTTGTCTTTTTGATAATAGCCATTCTGACAGGTATGAGGTTTTATGTCATTGTGATTATGATTTGCATTTCCCTGGTGATTAGGGATGTTGAGCATCTTTTCATGTGTCTGCTGACTACCCGTATATCCTCTTTGGGAAAATGTCTATTCAGATCCTCTGCCCTTTTTAAAATTGAATTGTTTGTTCTTTTGCTATTAAATTGTTTAAGTTTTTTCTGTATTTTGGGTATTAGCTCCTTACAGATACATATTTGCAAATATTCCCTCCCATTCCATAGGTTGCCTTTTCATCACCGATGGTTTCCTCTGCTGTGCAGAAGTTTTGTGGTTTGATGTAATATCCCACTTATTTTTGCTTTTGTTGTCTTTGCTTTTGGAGTCAAATCCAAGAAATTCATCACCAAGACTGATGCCACAAAGCTTACCACCTGTATTTTTTTCTAGGAATTTTATGGATTCAGGACTCACATTCAAGGCTTTAATTCATTTTGAATTAATTTTTGTGTATGATGTAAAATAGTGGTTGAGTTTCATTCTTATCTGTGTAGCTGTCCAATCAAAACCATATCCTTTTTCATAACTTTAATGATGTGTAATTGATTTTATCAATTGCATGTGTGTATAGCACACAACTACTTTAATCTTGACATATGTCTACACCCTAGAAACCATCACTACACTCAAGATAATATCCTTCACCTCCAAAGTTTTCCTCTACCCCTTCCTCCCATCCTCAGACTTCCCCTGTCCCCAGCAATCATTGATTTACTTTCTGCCCCTATAGATCAGCTTTTATTTTCTAGAGTTTCATACAATGTAATCATATAGTATATCCTTTTTTTGTCTTTTTTTTCAGTCAGCATAATTATTTGTTGTTGTTGCTGTTGTGTTTAATAGTTTATTCCTTTTTACTGCTGAACAGTGTAGATAGATAAACCACATTTTGTTTATCCATTCACCAAATATATGGATATTTGAATGGTTTCTAGTTGTTTGAGCTATTTTTAAAAAGTTGTTATGGGGCACCTGGGTGGTTCAGTCGTTAAGGTGTCTGCCTTCAGCTTAGGTCATGATCCCATGGTCCTGGGATCAAGCCCTGCATCAGGTTACCTGCTTGGCAGGAAGCCTGCTTCTCCCTCTCCCACTCCCCCAGCTTAAATTCCCTCTCTCTCTGTCTATCAAATGAATAAATAAAAACTTTTTTAAAAAGTTGTTAAAAAGTGTGCATTATATACCTATGCTTTCTTTTCTCTAGAGCAAATACCTAGTACTGGAAAGGATGGATCTTATTGTGGGTATGGATGTTTTTAACTTTTCATATACTCCCATAATCCTCCAAAATATTTGTATCACTTCACATTCCTAACAGTAGTGGATGAGAATTCCAGTAGTTACTCCTCTTCATCAACCCTTGGTATAGTCAGTCTTTTTAATTTTGGACATTCTAATGGGTATGGAATGGTAGACCTCTGTGGCTTCAATTTGTATTTCCCTAATGGTTAATGATGTTGAACATTATTTCAATTGTTTATTTGTCACCCACATACCTTGCTTAATAAAATATCCATTCAAAAAAACTAATAAACATCCATTCAACCCTATTGCCCATTTTTAAAGGATTTTGTTTATTTATTTGAGAGAGAGAGAGAGAAATGGAAAGGAAAAGAGAAAGAGAGAAAGAGAAAAACAAAAACAAAAAGAAAGAGAAAGGGAAAGTGTGTAAGGGGGAAGCAGAGAAAAAAGTAGACTCCCTACTGAGCAAGGAGCCCAATGCACGGCTTGATCCCAGGACCCTAAGATCATGACCTGAGCTGAAGGCAGACACTTAACCCACTGAGCCACCCAGGCACCCCTCTTTTGCACATTTTTAAGTGAATTATTTGTTCACTCATTGTGAAGTATTGATAGCTCTTTCTACAGTCTATGTAAAAGTCCCTTATAATTTATATGTTTTGTAAGTATTTTCTTGCAACTGTGCCTTGTATTTTCATGCACTTAACCATGTGTTTCAAAGAAAAAGGTTGTAATTTTGATGTAAGCCAATATGCTAATTTTTTTCTTATGCCCTTAGTGTTGTATCTAAGAAATTTTTACCACATCCAAGGCCACAAAGATGGCTTTTCCATGTTTTCTCTTAGAAAGTTTATAGTTTTGGCTTTATATTTATGTCTGTGGTTCATGGTGAGTTAGTTTTTGTGTAGGGTGAAAAGTATGGATCAAAATCTGTTCTTGCTGTGTACCTGTTTGCTGCATATTCTTATCTAAGTCTTACAGCACCAATTTGTTGAAAGCTATCCTTTCTCCACTGAATTACTTTGAATTTTTGTCAAAAACCAGTTGTCCACATACATGTGGGTCTATTCTGGAATCTCTATTTTTCCCATTGATCTATGCATCTCCTTTGATGCCAATACCACATTTTTTTAATTGCTGTAGTTTTAAAAGTAATGAAATGAAGTAGGTTAGCCCTTCAACTTTGATTCTTTTTTCAAAGCTGTGTTTGATATTTTAGTTCTTTTATATTTCCAAACAAATTTTAGATTCGGTTTGTCAATTTTTACTTAAAGTCCTCATGTAATCTTGGTTGAGATTGGATCAAATCTACAGATAATCTGGGGAAAATACTCATCTTAACAATGACTTCTAACCCATGATGGCATTTACTTAGGTCTTCATTTTTAACTTCTGCCAGCAATGTTTTATAGTTTTCAGGGTCTAAGACTTGCACATGTTTTGTCAGATTTATCTCTAACAATTCCTTAACTTTTAGCACAATTGTACGTGGTGTTTTATTTCAAGTTCCGATCACTCATCTTTAGAATATAGAAATAAAATTTATTTTTATATGTTGATCTTATAGACTATAACCTTGCCAAACTCATTTATTCCTGTTGCTTTTTCTGTTTGTTTGTTTGTTTGTTTGTTTGGTAGGTTCCACTTGATTTTCTATTTAAACAATCATGCCCTTTGAGGATAAAGAGAATTTTACCTTCCTTTCCAATATGGGTGCCTTGTAGACTTCTGTTAATTTTCTATACTGTTGCGTGGTCTAGAACCGCCAGTACAATGTTGAATAAGAGTGGTGAAATCAGACATTTTTGTCTTTTTCCTGATATTTCCTGATAGGATTTGTCCTGTGCTAATATTCCTGAAAGAAAGCCATTTTTTATGTTTTGTGCTAGGTGTAGGCTTTTTTAAAAAGGTTCTTTATTAGATCGAGGATGTACCCAGTATTCCTACTTTGGTAGAGATTTTAATGAAGGATGGTGTTGCATTTTATCAGATTTTTTCTATCTGATTTTCTCCCTTTTTTATTAACATGGAAAATTACATTCCTTTATTTTCAAATGTGAAAGCAATCTTGCATTCCTGGGATAAACGTTACTTGGCCATGATATATTTTCCTTTTTTATATTATATTTATATTTATATATGGATTCAATTGTTAAAATTTTGTTTAGAATTTTTGCATCTATGTTCATGAGGGATACTAGCCTGTAGTTTTGTTTTGTTTTATTTTTTCTTGTAACATCGTGGTCTGGTTTTGGTATCAGAATAACACTAACTTCACAGAATGAGTTGGAAAGCATTTTCTCCTCTTCAATTCTTTGAAAGGCTTTGTGTAGAATTGGTATTATTTCATTCTTAAATACTGTGTATAATTCTCCAGTGAAGGTATTTGGCCTGGAAATTCCTTTGTTGGAAGATGTTTAATTGCTAATTCAATTTCTTTAATTGATAAGGGCTATTTAGTTTCTTTTCCTTGAGCCCATTTTGATATATGCATCTATTAAATTGTCTATTTCACCTAAGTTATTAAATTTATTGACATAAAGTTGCTCATGATATTCCTTTAATGTCATTCTAATGCTTATAGAAACTGTAGTGATATCACTCTGTCATTCTCAACACTAGCAATTTGTTTCTTTCCTTTTCTTCTGCTTGGTTGGGCTAGATGTTTATCAGTTTTATTAGTTTTCTCCAAATAGGAGCTTTGGGTTTCATTGAGTTTCTATCTCTTTCTTTCTATATTCTATTTTACCGATTCTCAATGTGATTTTCTTTTTCTTTTCTTCTTTTTGCTTTAGGTTTGAATTTTCTCCTTTCCATAGTTTCTTTTTTTTTTTAAGATTTATTCATTTATTTTAGAGAAAGAGAGAGAGTATGCCTGTGGTTGGGGGAAGGAGCAAAGGGAGAGGGGGAGAGAGAGAAAGAGAGAGAGAATCCTCAAGCATAGAGCCCAACATGGGGCTCAATCCCAGGACCCTGGGACCCAAGCCAAAATCAAGAGCCGGCAGCCAAATTGACTAAGCCCCTCTTTTTCCTAGTTTTATAAGGTGGAAATGAAAGTCATTCATTTGTGACTTCTCTCATTAAATTCCACGGTGGATAGAATATATACAGTGTATGCTTTGAATACATTCAAATTTTTGAGACTTGTGTTATGGCCCAGAATATGCATTAGCTTTATAAATGTTCCACATACACATAAAAAGATTGTGTATTCTGCTGGTTTTGAGTGGAGTATTCTATAACTGTCATTTAGGTAAAGATGGTTGATTGTGCTGTTCACAGTTTAAATACCCTTACTGACTATTAATCTACTTGTTCCACCAGTTTATTGAGAAAGGCTGTTAAATATCTGACTGTGGTTGATCACCTATTTCTCTTTGGAGTTTTATCAGTTTTCTGCTTCATGTATTTTTAAGATTTTTTTTATTAAGTGCTTAAACATGTAGAATCATTATGTCCTCTGGAAGAGTTGCACCCTTTTTCATTATGAAAGACCTTTCTTTATCTTTGGTGATACTCCTTGCTCTGAAATTTACATTGTCTAATATTAACGTAGACCTTCCGGTTTCCTTTATGTTAATGTTTGCATGATACATCTTCCATCTTTTTTATTTAACCTACCCATGTCTTTTCTTTACATTTTTTTAAAGATTTATTTATTTGAGATTGAAAGAGTGAGTGTGTGAGCAGGGGTAGAGGGAGAGAGAGAATCTGGAGCAGACTCCCTACTGAGTACAGAGTCCCACCGGGGCTTGATCCCACAACCCTGAGATCATGACCTGAGCCGAAATCACGAGTTGGACGCTTAACCGGCTGAGCCACATGGGCCCGCCCCATGTCTTTACATTAAAAGGAGATTGTAGGAAGCATGTAACCATTGTAAGACTTTTAAAAATCCAATCTGACAATCTTTACCTTTTATTGGTTGGGGTGCAGACCACTTCTGTTTAATATGATCACTGCTATGGTGATGTGTAAGTCAGCCATTTTCCATCATTTTTTAATTTGTCATGTCTCATCTCTGTTCCCTTTTCCTCTTTTCCTGCCTTCTGTTGAATAGTTTTCTTTATCCCATTTTATCTCTTCTGCTGGCTTATTATCTATAACTTGTCATTTTATTTTTGGCTGCCTTGGGGTTTATATGGTATACCTTTATCTTCAAGATATATCTTCAAGAGAAATGATTCCATTTCACATGTAAGAACCTTACAATACCCTTCTGTTTCTCTTCGCCCAGCCCTGATCTCATTGTTACGTGTTTTACTGATTCACATGTTATTAATCCATATACATCAGGACAATATTATATTGCTAAAATTATGTAACCAGTAAATTTTCTTTAAAAAATTTTTTTCAATAATAAAAAAAAATCTTATATTTTCCAATGTAGTTACCCTGTTTGGTGCTCTTTATTTCTTGGGGTGAGTACATATTTTCATATGGTCTCATTTTCCTTCCTCCTGAAGGATTTTATATATCATTTTTGTATTGTGATGTGATTAGTTCTGTCAACTTTTATATGTCTGAAAACATTTTATTTAGCCTTCATTTTTTAAAAAAAAAATTTGATTCATTTATTTATTTGAAAGAAAGAGAAAGAGAGTACAATTAGGGGGAGTGCTGGAGGAAGAGGGGGAAGCAGGCTCCCCACTGAGTAGAGTGCCTGACCCAGGGCTCAATCCCAGGACCCTGAGGTCATGACCTGAGCCAAAGGCAGAGGCTTAACTGACTGAGCCACCCAGGCTCCCTTTTGCCTTCATTTTTAAGAAAGATACTTTTGCTAGGTAAAGAAAACCATGCTGACAGTTTTTTCTTTCAGTATGTTAAAGATGTTGCTCCACTGTGGTTCATGCAGAATAGAAATTAGCTGTCACCATAATCTTTTTTTTTTTTTTCCTCTCTTTGTATTCTGTCTTCATTCTCTGGCTGCTTGTGTGATATCCTCATTATCACTGATTTTAAGCAACTAGATTATGCTGTGTATGGCTGTGGTATCCTTCATGTTTCTTGAACCTGGATCTGTGGATTTGTGGTTTTCAGAAAATGGGAAGGGGGTGTAGCTGTTATTGTTTCAAACAATTTTTCTGCACACTTTTCTCCCCTTTGGGAAGTCCAGTTGTATGTAAACTAGGTCTCTTGAAGTTGCCTTATACCATTAACAATCTTCATTCTTTCTCCATTCTTTTTGCTCTGTGTGTTTCATTTTGGATAGTTCTTATCCCTATGTCTTCATATTCAAAAATTTTTTTCATTCTCAATGTTTAGGCTGCTGTTCATTTTATCCAGTGCTTTTCACACTGTAGATATTGTACTTTTCATCCCTAGAATTCAAATTGGGACATCTATTATGTATTCCATGCCTCCATGTAACTTTCTGAACATCTGGAGGGCAGTTTAATAATTATTTTAATGTCATTGTCTTCCAGTTCAAATATTGATTCAGTCCTAGATCGGTTTCAATTGATTGACTATCAGCCTCATTATGCATTGTGTCTTCCTGCCTCATTATATGCCTGATAATCTTCACTTGGGTGCCAAACATGGTGAATTCTACCCTGCTGTATATTGGATGTTTTTGTATTCCTGTAAATATTCTTGGCTTTGCTCTGGGATATATAGTTAAATTATTGGAAACAATTTGATCCTGCTGAGTGTTGCTTTTCACTTGTAGTAAGTTGATGGTAGAACTCCTAAAATTCATGTACACCAGCAACCTCCAAATGTCACCTTAGGTCGAAGTAAGGTGTCTATGGCTATAATTAAGATGAAGTCATACCAGCTTACATATAATGACCAGTGTCCTTACAAGGCTATAAGAAGACAGATAGACAGATACAGGAGACTGTCATGTGAGGATGGAAGCAGAGACAATCCAAGGAATGCCAGGGACTGCCAGCAGGCACCAGAAGCCAGGAGAAAGGCACAGGAGACATTCTCCCTCATAGCTTCCAGATGAAACCAACCCTGCTGACACCTGGATTTCAGATTTCTGGCCTCCAGAACTACAAGGGAATAGATTGACTTAAGCCACCTAGGCTTGGGTAATTTGTTATGGCAGCCCTGAGAAACTAGTCTATATATTTTAGGCAGAACCAGCACACCAGTTAGTCCAGGATGAATTAGTCCCCACAGCTGAGGCCCGACTCTTCTAAGTACTCTAACCAGTGCCTCATGAATTCTGAGGTTTTTCAGTCTCGTTGGTGAGCCCAGGCGTTGCTCTCAGCCCTGTGCTTGTGCTAGCTACTGATACCCCCAGTCCTCTCAGATGTCCCCCTAGTGCCCTCAGATGAACCTTTCCCTCGTGTTCCCTCCCACCCCTGCACTAACCCGTAACTCAGTCAATACTCAAAGGGGCCCGCTGCATGTCTCTGACCTCCCTCTCTTCTCTCTGGCACCCTGTACCTGCAAGTCCAACGGCCTGGCCTCAGCTGACTCTGCCCCTCTTCTCAGTTCAGAATCAGCCAGGCTCCGCTGGGCTCGCCCTCCCTGTCTGGCTGAAATCCACTCCCCCCCCCCGAGGCAGCCAGCTGGAGCCACCACGGGGCTCCCCTCATTTGTTTCCCCTTCTTCTCAAGGCCTGCCATTCTTTACTGCCTGATGATCAGTGTCTTAAAAACCACTGTTCCCTAGGTTTCTTTTGTTTTCCCTTGGTTGTTCGGGTGGGAGGATAAATTCATTCCCTGTCAATCCATCTTGGACATGAGCACAAGTCACAAAATCACAATATGTTAAAGCTCTAAAATCTAAAGGGTTCTTTAATCTTGGGATATTTGCGTCAGAAACTGAGTCATAGGTCTTTAAAACTACAGCCACTGGGAAGCTGAGCATGGTCGAGGGAATGGATACCATCTGATAAAGATTATCTCCATGAATCACCAAGCACAAATTGTGCCAGACCCTGTGCTCAGGGCTCTGTACACATCCTGTCCTTTTGTCCCCATGACAATCCTGGGGAGTGGGAACTATTGTTTTACCTGATTTTCCAGATGAAGAAACAGAGGCTGGTTGAGTGTAAGTTGTTGTTGAAGGTCGGACGCCTTGTAATCAACGTTGGGGGGGACACGGTCAGTGTCTCCAAAGTCCACATTCTCAGCCTCCCTGCCTGCTGGCCTCCTGTAAGGTCTCTCTGCTAGAGGTTCCCCATCTGCCATACCCTTTTCAGCAAAGGCTCAAGCTCTGTTTTTCACTAATGGCTCTTCCAGAATAACCAGTCCCCAGATTCCAAAGTCGTTATCAGGTGAGAAGTCCCCCAAATCTTCCTTCACCTGATGAAAATAATGTTTTGACTATTGTATTGGCGCTTTACAGCTATCGGACCACATCAGGGTCTACGTGTCTGGAAATTCCAAGTTTATTCCTCCTGAGGAAAAATGTGTTTGGCCTCTAATTTAGAAAGTAGATCTCTTCCCAGGAGATGTGCAGATACAACATCACATAAAAGGAAGGCATGGTTTTTAGAGAAGGGGTCAAGGGTACGAGTTACGAGCTCTGCTAAAGGAACCCTTCGAACTTGATGGACACTCTCACCACTGAAACATTTTTAGTGCTCCAAGGAAGGTCTTGACATAGCGGGGTTTAAAGTGGAAAGAGCTAGTAGATACCTATCAGCCAGTGCAGATTCCTTCCTTTATTCCAAATTTCACTCCATCCTGATGACTTATAGGGATTACTGGGAGTAGCTTACTGGGCAGTTCCTGGGAGCTCCTTCAGGGCTGATTATCATCTTGGGAATCTCATGTTTGAGTGTTCCCTCTTGTTGGATAATTAGGTTGTTTGAGGGCATGGTCCCTTTTCCAATGTCTCTTTTGTTTACAGTGTCGACAAGTATCCTCATCCACAGGGCAAAATTAGTTCTAAAGTTTGGTCAAGGCCCCTGCAGTTGCTGTAATAACAGGACCACAGTGAGTTCTGTGGCGAATGGCTCCTTTTTCTGTTCTAAAATTCTTTTGAAATTCTCAACGAGATGTCGGAGCTCAGAAAGGGGACTGATCTCCTGTTCTAATGTATGCTTCTTTAATAAATCATAAGCTCAGGGCAAAGCCCATTAATAAAATGAGCAGACAGGGCAATATTAGCTTCAGAGTCCCTGAGACCACAATGCTGTCTAAATATTTCTTTTAAGAGCATTTGAAAGTCTGCAACTGATTCATCCCACTTTTGTTTACAGGATTGTATTCTGGCCCAATTAATTCTCACAGGAAAAACCCTGGGTAGAGCTTCAAGGAGCAATTGACCTACTTTTCTTGTTCTTTTTATTCCATCCTTTGAAGCACGCTTGATGGGGGTCTTCTGAGTCTTAGAGGAGTCCGTTCAGTCCACTATGTAAAGACACCTTTGGGCGTCTCCAGGTGAACAAATTGGTACAAATCAGGGGGCCCAAAGTCATGAGCTCAAAGAAGAATCGCAAATTCTTCTATAAATTTAGTTTGATCCTTCTTTGGGTCTGGAAAATCCTTTATAATGGCTTGGCATTCAACTCGAGAGCGGGGCTTAAATTCTGCTGTAGCTGGGACCCCAGTTCATGGGAAGGTCTTACTGTCAAGGGCATCAGGAACTTAGGAAGTTTGGGGGGTGGTGGAAAAGGTGAAAAATGAAGTGAATTCTTAGAATCACAACAGTCAAGTGGCAGAGAATAATAACAGAGGGGTTAGCTGGAGGGTCTGTCAAACCTTTGTTCTTTGGGCTTTTGTCTTTTTTTTTTTTTGAGAGAAAAAGAGAGTGCATATGACAGGGGTAGGAGTGGGGTGGGTGCAGAAGGAGAGAGAGAGAGGGAATCTCAAGCAGGCTCCATGCTTAGCACAGAACCTGACACAGGGCTCGATTTCACAACCCTAAGATCATGACCTGAGCAGAAATCAAGTCGGATACTTGACTAAATGAGCCACTCAGACACGCTACAGGGTTTGATTTTAAGTTTGCCAAGGCCCATTGTAATAAATCTTTAGAGAAGCTCTTTTAGTCATCGTGTCTTTTGGAGAACTCTATCAACCAATCCAAGAATGCATTCCATTGTTTTCAAGAAATTTGGGATCCTTTTTTTCAAGGACACCCTGTCTTTTCTAAAGTACATGTTCCCCAAAGCAGCCACTACAATTCCAAATTATCCTTTGTGAAGTTCATTCATTTTTCCAGAAAGGCAGAAGCTCCCAATCCACAGTGGGTATATACATAAGAGACAGAAGTCTTCAAGTGAAGAGGAGACTTAGGAAGGTGGAGCCCACCTCTGCCTCTAGATTCCCTACAACAAAAAATCTCTAGGGACCCCGGTAGCCCCACCCCACCCCTAAACCAGGGAATCCCAGTTTTCTCCCTGTGCAGATAGAAGTGTGATTTACCAAGAAGTTTCAACACACAGATGGAAAACAAGTACGCACAGTAAAGTTGCAGAGCTTTGAATGTCAAGAGAGCTGAGCTCAGACCCCAGAAAGATTAGTCATGACCCCAAGGGCCGGAGAGAAAGCAGGGAGCCCAGCCTCCGTAGGTGCCAGCACCTGGTTTGCTCACCAGCCTCCAGGTTGCGGGGAAATGTCATTTAAGGATCCACTCCCAACACATTGAACTGTCGGAAGTTCATAAAGAAACAGAAGCAAAACCAACAAACCACTGAAGTCATAATTAGTAAAGGCTCCTCTCACATACATCCGAAAGACAGTTTGCAAACTGAGCATGCTCAGACCAAACAGGAACCAAGGTGCAGGGTGTATCCTTAGAAAGCCACTCATATACCGTGTATGCAGCAAGTTTTTATTCTTTACAGTGATGAGTGACAATATCAGAATTTTTTTAAATGAAAGGGAATTAGTTAGTGTTTCTCTCTCCTCAAAATGGGAGGAAGGATTTAAGCTTTGCTTCTGATTTCCAGAGGCATAAGCCAGAAGTGACCCAGGTCAAATGAACCTCGCTTGTCTTGCAAAATAAGCTAAATGAAGCTTTGCCTGTGATGACTAACTAGTTTTGTCTGCTCAGGGGATTTTCAGATCTGGTCTCCGTTTGTGTTTCATTTTAACAAAGCTGTCCCTTTAATTTCCTGGCTCTTCTCCCTGAAAACTTATTCTACAAAATGTGCCTGTGCCATCCATCCTCCCAGATGGCTTTTTAAGTGAAGCTGTTTGTTAAGTGGGAGAAGGAAAGGGAGGAGGAGTGGGGAAGAGAGAGCGGGAGCCCCTGCAGGCCCCAGGAGGAGACGAAGAGGGAACCAGGACTGGGGATGGGAAGAAGGGGCACGGAGGGCCCTGTGGTCCTGGAAAGGCACAGAGCACAGCCTCCCAGTGTGGGAGGTCAGGCACAGCCCAGCACATGTGACCAGAGTCCCAATGACAGTGGCCGACAGTACCCGGCCCCACCAGATGCCCAGCACTGAAGTGAGCACTTTGGACTCATTGGTCCAATTCATCGTCACACAACCTATACAGCGGGTCCCATGAACATCCTCGTCCCATAGAGGAGGAGCTCAGAGAGGTGCTGGTACTTGCCCAAGGTCACCCAGGTGCTGAGAGGCAGACTCGGGCTTTGAGCCCCAGCTCCTAACCAGGGTATCACACAGCTCCTTCCAGACTCTTAGAAAAATCATGGAGATCAGACTCACCATGATACTCAGGAGCCTCAGTTTCTCCATATATATATGAGACAGCTGGTGTAGTTCTGTGGTTCTCTAGCCTGAGTCCATTTCAGAATCTTCTGGAACTTTTCAGCAGTGCTGAGGTCTGGGGCCTACCTCAGTATCTGGATGCTTTTAAAGCCCCAGCCTACCCCAGGACATTTTCTCAACATACCTATGCAGGGTCACACTACAGTGAGAAGGTCTAGAACCTGCACCCACTCTCCAGGGAATTCTCAGAGTGTCTGTGCAGCTGATCCTGGAAAGAGCTGAGACAGAACGGGCTGGCACTGCATGTCTGTGACAGCAGCCCCAGAGGAGGCCCCGTGATGGATTCTGTTTGCACCTGGCTATCTCGAGGCCTCTTTTGCCCCCTCCTCCTTCCTTGGAGCCGCCCATCCCCCTCTAAGCCTGGCCTACAGACACCTTGAGGGATCCCTTCTGTCCCCACCACACACGGCTCCCCTCCGCCAGCAGCCCCAGCCTGGTGTAGAGTGGCTCTGGGAATGAGGGAATGATTGGGAATGGGAAGAGGTGGGTAGTGCCTGGGAAGAGGCGCCCCCAGATGGGAACGCCACCACAGAATAGCCACACTGGCTCCCCACTAGCAAATGAACACATACATGCACACACACACACACACACACACCCCACACACACACACGTCTTTGTTGCCTTTTATTGCCTAATGACAATGTGGATTTGTCAGGTTCCTTAGCAATCCCCAAATAAAGGGGGGAAAGCTGGACCAGCTTGAAAGATGCATGGTGGAGGGGCACCACCCCACACTAACAGACAGGGCTTTGCTTCTCCAAGGGAAGGGCACCTGCCCCATTTCCCAGAGGGATTGTACAAAGCAAGGGGTGACGCCACAGCTAGAGGTTCTCAACGTGGCGGGAAAAGGGGAGCTGGGGCAGTCTCACTCCAATCTGGCCCAGGGGCCTCAGACCCACTTCTCTCCCCAAGCCTGCTCCTCCCTGGGATTTCCTGACCCAGAAAGTCCTTCAAAAGCCCCGAGAAGCCCCCTGCTTCATCACAACCCTGCTGCCAAAGTTGAATTAAGTTATTCCTGCCCTCAGTTATCACTAAAGGTACCAAGTGCCCACTGTGAGTCTGCCCTGCACCAGGGACACAGCTGTGACCCATGTCCCTGCCCTGTCACCACGGAGCTCACCCTCTAACAGAAAGACAGGAACGGCAGGCACACAGGTAATGACCCACAGCACACGCGGTGCTGAAGGCTGCCTGGCCGCTGGAGGCAGGGAAAGGATTCAAAAGCCCAAGGCGAGGAGAACAAGGCGGGGGTTCTATGGCCGAGGGAGGCCTCAGGCTCCCACCTCTGACCTGCTAAGTCTCTGGGAACAGGGATGTCTCACCTGCTTCCCAGTGAGCGTGGATTCTCCCAGTTAGATTCTTACTTCATTAGAGGCTGTGACCCCATTTCCAGTCTCTTCTTCAGTTTCTTCTCTGCCCCAGACTGGCCCCTCCCACAGGTCGGGAAGGCCCCGCCCACAACTGGTGGCAGCCCCACCCCAGGTGGGCCTGGACACACCCACAATCCCCGACAGCTGCTGGCACCTTGTGTGCTCCCTCCCTGACCGCTGCCCACTGACCTCTCCCACCCTTCCCTGTGGGGACCGGGACAGAGACTGTGTAACTGGACTGTGGCCAGAGCAGATGAGCACATTCTGGAACCCCTGGTAGCCCGCAAACAGCTGGGGGTGGGAGCAGACACACACCCCGGGAGCATTGGCTTCAGTCAAAGTCTTTTTCTCCACCATATTTGTCCCAATTCTGCCTCTGGTCCTGGGAGCGGACAGGCCAGTCACTCTGGGGAAGCTTCGGAGGATGGGGGAGAGGCAAAACACAGCAGCCCGTGGGCATCTGCTCCCGCTGTGGCTGCGGACGTGCCCAGGACGGCGGTGACCATCAGGGCCCCTGGCACAATGCACCTGCACGTTCCAGTCTCCAGGCACCTGCATAACAGTCTCAGAGAGTAGGGTCCCCTCTCAGATGAGGAGATCAAGACTCAAGAGAGGAACTGTCACTTGCCTGGCCCTGGTGTGGGGCTCTCTTGGCTCAGGTGTTGCTCAAAATCTCCCCAGTTTCCCAGTTGGCACCACTTTATCTGTAAGATGTAAACTCTGCCCGTGTTCTGAGGGTGGCATAGAAATGGCAACTGTCCCTTTTAGAGAAAGTGGGGGGAAGCAGGTGTCAGAGACGATGGAGTACTGTGTCCTCCAAGGCTAGCCTTGTCCGAGATGACCATTCGGGAACAAATGTGGCCCATCTGCACACGGGCTCGGGGTATGCTGCCGGAATTGCTACAAGGACAAGGGAATGAAGGAAGAATCCACCAGTGTGGAGCCGGGCGGGGCTGCCTATGATGTGGCAGCCCAGGCTGGAGGGGCTAGGGGCCAGCGATGGATGGGGAGGGGGCCCAAGGACCTCCCAGGGGCTTTTCCTAAGATAGAAACTGCTGGGTTGCTGACTCGAATTTATCCCGAGGGATCCAATTCCAGGAATTTTTTAGAACTGCTAGCAATAGAGTATATTTCTCTTGTGAACTTGAAATGGTAAGAAGGTCGGGATGGAGCTGTGGGGGCCTCCAGGAGAAGAAGAACTGCCCTAGGTTCAGGCCTAAGTGGATTTGGGGGACCTCAAATCTACTTTGGCATGATAATAATCATCATAATAAATAATAACAGCAAGCATTCACACAGTGGGTGTAAGTACGTGCCTGGAACTCTTTTAAACACTCTACACGCCTATTCACTTATTTATTCTTCAGCACAACCCTATCAAGCACTCATTATTATTTCAGTTTTACAGAATGAGAAATTGAGGCACAGAGAGGTTGAGTACAATGCACTGGTCACACAGCTAGTACCTCCCAGAGACACGTGCAGGCTGTCTGGCTTTAGAGTCTGGGTCCTTGACCACCTGAACACAATGTACCTGCATGAAACAGACTGAAGAGGACAAAGCAAGAAAATACAAGCGACAGAGAGCTCAAGCAAAAGACGTTAGCGAGAGAATTACACAGCTAACTTGTCTTTTTTAACAAGGATGTCATAGTTCGGGCTTCAATAAATATTTGCTAAACAGCCACAGCATGTCAGGTCCCATGCTGGGCACTGGATGAGCCAGAGGGAGGGGACCAGTTGGGAAGTTATAGCAACAAGCGGACAAGGGGAGGCCCAGAAAAGAGAAGACCCACCATGGCACACAGCAGGTGAGGGCAGATGCAATGATGGCACCCGCTCCTCTTAGCCCCTGCACAGAGCTGCCCACTCCAGGCTGCTTCTTGTCTCTGGTCAATCCAAATCATAAAAAAACATGCAAATGAAAACACAGTAATACTCAATGCTGGTGAGTGTGTGGTAAGACAGGCAAATCATTTCACCTCTGAGCTCTGAGTTGCTCACCTGTGAAAGAGGCCTGACCACATGGCTCTTCATGGCTATTGGACGCAGAAAGGAGGTGACAAATGTGAAGCCCATGTGCACGACAGTCTCATCAACGGCGGCGATGCCATTGCTGTTGAAATGCCAATGATTATGATGCATCCGTCTCCTCCCACACAGCAAGCTCCCAAGGGCAGGGACCAAGCCTGATTCAACGCTGTATCCCCAGGTCTAGCTCAGGCCCCAGAGGACTGTGAGCACTCAAGAAAGATGCTCATCACGCAGCCAGTTTATTCCACTAAATATGTGTCAACAGGCAATGTTCTAGATCCTGGAAATGCAGTAATAAACCAGACAGGCACAAATCCTTGAGGATCTTGACTGCTCTGGGCATGGAACCTGGAGCTGAGTTGTATAGAAAGACATGAGGATCCAGAACACTGGGGCAGTGGGAATTTGGAAGATGGAGAAATGCCCTTGAGGGTGCAGCCCAGAGCCCCCAGAACTGCGCCTGAGTTCACTGGCAGTCAGCCACCATGGACAGTTCCAGAGTTCTCCCACTCCCCACTGCAAGAACTGTATTTTTCTAGGCTGCTCTGGTTTTCTCGGACCCACAGGAGCCTGCTGAGCCTAGGTGCAGGAGGGAACGGATACTTCACGCTTACAGAGGTGACCCCCAACCAATAAGGGCAGATGAGGGCAGAGGCATGGACCACACGTTTCCTCTGAGGGTCCCAGCCGTCATGGGCCCTGTTCCCCACAGCAGTATCCTTGCTTGCTGCAACTTCACCTGACCTTTCTCCCTCCTTCATAGTCGCTCTCTCCCTCCCTCACTAATGTGTCCTGAAGTTACCTCCCAAATAAACCACCAGCAACTTAAAATCTTGATTCCAGGACTGTTTTTGGAGGTGCCCAACTAAGACAGAAGCCATCTAAATTCAACACCATCTTTGTGCTGCTGAGCAAGCATGTCCAGAGAGGGCCAGTAACCCACTCAATTCACACAGCAGTTTGGGGCAGAGCAGTCTCCCCACCCATGACCACCACCAAGGGCAGAGTCTGCAAAGCCAACCTATACTCTGCCTTCCCTTCCCTGGACCATGAGCTGGGCATTTAAAAAGTCTTTGGTTTTGCAGTTAAAAGCTGCAGAGAACAGATCATGTGATGACTTTTACATAAGAGTACTCGCCAACAAAGTGCTGCAGCCCCATCACCCCCGCCGCCACATACCCTTAAACACAGCCTGCATTTACTTCCAAAAAGGGCGGCTCTTTGGCATATCAGCGTGGGCTGTTGTGCTGCTCTGCAGAGCTTGAGAAAGACCATCACTTCCCCTCATCCTGCCCTCCTTTTAAGGGAATCTGGGGCATTTCACACATGTGTGGTCTTGGAAGGAACTTCAGGCATCATCAGGCTCTACCCTCTGGGTCTAGAAGCAGATGTGTGACTTTCTGTGTCCCAAAGGGTGCATGGATGGTCATGGAGGGGCAGTGACTCACCCAGGTGCACAGTGAGACCAGAGCAGAAGAGAGGGTCGAGTCCCAGTCTCCTTCACCTTCTGGCTTCATGGCTCTTCCTGTCCCACCACACATTCAGAAGCCAACTAAAAGAGAACACGCACCTTGCTACCTCAGGACCTTTGCACTTGTCGTTCTTGTTCTTTTCGGCCAGAAAAAAAAAAACATTTTTTTAAATAACGTGCTCCTTTTTGGGGCTCCTCGGTGGCTTAGTTAAGCATCTGCCTTCAGGTCAAGTTATGATCCCAGCGTCCTGGGATCAAGCCCTGCATCAGGCTTCCTGCTCAGCAGAGAGCCTGCTTCTCCCTCTCTAGCTCCCCTGCTTGTGTTCCCTCTCTCGCTATCTCTCTCTGTCATAAATAAGTAATAAAATCTTTTAAAAAAAATAGTGTGCCCCTTTTCTCACTCTGGTCCTGCACAAAGGTCTTCTCATTAGGATAATGGAGGGTCAAGATGGGCTGCCCTTAGGACATGGTCCTGAAATGGACCAAAGCCTGGGGACCACCTATTGGAACATAGTGGAGGGAACATGGGTGCTGATCAATGGTCTGGCCCAGATAATGATTAAATCCTGAAATCCTGTGACTCTGACTTGAAATGTTATGGTTTTAAGAGTCTACGAAGTGACAATTCTAAGATTGGGGGTGTGAGACTCTAGGACTATAGGAGGGTTGAGTGCTGAGGTGCTGGGATCCTCACATATGAGCCCTTGCAGCAGGAGAAAGGGCTATCTTCCTTTGGCTGAGAATAGGTTTTCCTTCTCCTTGCCCACCTCCACCAGTGTTGTGTGTGTGGTTCTCTGTGGCACGGGGAATGCCAAGTTGTCTTGCAGTTCCAGAGTCAGGCATCGCCTTCTCTACATGTTTCAGTTTTCAGAATAAACAGAAGACAAGTCTGCGGAGATTTCTTGCATGTACGTGAGCTAATTCCTCTAGCCAGTGGCTGATCCAGACATGGATTTTAACAGGGTGCGGATCCCTCGCTCTCTGCAAGGCGGGGCTGGTGATGGGCTGCTGCGAGCCGGTGAGGCCCTTCTCCGCCTGGCATCTGGGGTCTCCTGGGAACCCTGGGGTCTGGGCTCACTCAGGCTGGTGCAGTAGAAGCCTCCCCAGAGGGTTGGGAGGGGCAGGGAGGCCACCCCACGGAGGGCAGACACTGCGCTGGGCACTGGTGGAGCTCCCAAGTCAGACCGACGGGGGCGGATCGCAGCTTCCACGCACCAGCTCAATCACGTGACCTTGAAGACGCCACTTCACCCCCCTGGATTCAGTTTCTTCAGTGGGAACACTGGTCCTGACCTCCTGCTGCCCAGTGGTTCCTGGGACTGGAGGGAGCCCCCAGCACAGGGCTGGGACCTGGTATCAGTCCCAGCAAACACCCTCGTGCTCCCTGCTGGTTACCAGGCCCCATTCAGAGCGCTTTACACAGGTGCATCCTCGCCCAGCCCAGGAGGGATGCTGTCGTGATCCCCTTCACAGAGCAGGAAACTGAGGTACGGGGAGCTTGAGTATCTAGCCCAATAGCAGGCAGTTGATCTAAAGGCCTGTGAACATGTATAAAAACACTTACGTTTTCCCCACAACCCTCCTCGCTGGGTGTCAGGAATTGGCCACATGCCAGCACTGGCAGTGGGGACCAATGCTGGGGTCACAGCCTGGCAGCAGGGAAATGCGGGGGATACTTCCAGCATTGACTGCCGTCTCCCTGGGACACGCTTCCCCGCCGGTCCATGAGGGGAACTCCTACTCCTGCTTCGAGGCCTGGGACCCATGCTCTCCGTGCGCAGCCCCACCCCACCCTCCTATGCACCCCCTGCCTCTTCCCTCATTGCAAGCAGGGGCTGAAAAGCAGGATCTGACCTCAGGACCTGCTGCTATTCCGCACTCCTCCCTTCTTCCAGCAACTTCCACCAAGCGTGGCCCCTGCCCAGTGAATCTTAGCTCACTTTCCAGGAGGGAAGCCCAACCCTGGGACCTCGGTATTATTAACCCACCATAGGAAGACTCCCAGTCACAAAGGTCTTGTAATCTCCTAAGGCCACAGGCCCCGCTAGCAGGTGGCAGTCCGGGACATCTGACCCTAGGGATCCGGGACCTCTGACCCCACTCTGGTCACCAGGATCACCTGGCGGGGTTCACGGAGCAGCCAGTCCATTCAGAGGCTCTCCAGTGCCCCCTCAGGTCCATCCCTCCTTCCTACAGCCCTGAGGGTGGGAGTCATGCCTCGCTCCCGCCCCCCCACACCGATGCCGGCGAGGCGCGCGCACTGACCGTGAGCAGATTGGATGCACCTTGCTTGAGCATTACAGGCGATGTGCTCAGGCCCGGGTAATTCACTCACAACAACAGGCGGTAAACATGGACCCACTTTACCGCACTCACCTGGCGGTCATTGTAAGGACCTATTTAGCCAGAGCGACTCCATCTTGGTTAAAAGCCATTTTGTTGTTTGTGCAGTAAAACTTAAACTGACCCTCCCCCTCCCCCCCAGAGAAACTTACTTAGAAGCAAGTCTGGGAAACCAGTAAAATATGGCCAGCTAGTTCCTAATAACAGAGCCCAGAATACAAGGCCAGGTCGACCAGTTCTTGATAACAGAGCCCAGAATACAAGGAGGAGTCGCCCAGGTGGAGACATCCAATCAGTAAGAAACACACATACTTTTCCCCTAACCACCAAAGAATGTAAACCCCGCCGTTTGGGTGCCAACCCTGAGCACCAATTCTGACCAGAGTAATAGGTTAGGTCAAACAGCCACTACAGGGTCAACTGTAATTCAGTTGACCACCTGCGTGTGACCTAACATGACTACAATCTCATTGGCCACCTATGTGTGACCAGACTTTTGCTCTAACAAAGGTAGTCTGTGAGACTGGGAGGGGTCGCCCTCTTCAGAGGCGGCCCTGGCCGGTCAGTCAGTCAATTCTTGAGCCTGTAAGCTGGGGGTGATCGCTCTCTTAGGAGACGGCCCTGGCAGTTCAGTCTGACTTCTAATGCTTAGCATAGAATAGAGCTTTGCATAACTTTCACCTTATCTTAGTCTTGTTCCCCTGACCAATCAGTCTAACTTCTAATACTTATCATAAAATAAAGCTTTAAATAACTTTCACTTTGTCTCAGTCTCGTTTCGTTTAATAATGGACCTAACAGGCATCATTTCAACTCCCCTGTCCTTCACTCTGAGACTCACCGGTGCTGGCTGCCCGAGGCCTATCGATTACCAAACTGTTAAAAATTTATGACTAGTTGGAATTAATTGGCCAAAGTGAGGGGTGAGTTTGTCTCAGGCCAAGACTCTGTGGCCCCGAGCTCCGTGAGCCTGGAAGGGGGTAGACTCTGTAACAGAAACACCAGCCACAGAGACACCTGGGTCTCTGTCCTTCAGATGCTCTGATGGGGTCTGTCCCGGCCTGGGTTTGGACTGCCATCCTCATGCACCTGCCCTATGGCCCCAGCACCCCCCATCTTGCCAGCTCCAACCCACCCTCCTTCCCCCAGTGGCCACCTGCTGGAACCCTGCCAGAACTCCCTGTCTCCCGAGACGGCCTCCGCCGGGCACCCACCCTCATAACGGGCCACACCAGCCCGGCCAGCCAGAGTAAACACCTGACCTGTTTGCAGAACCCAGTCCCTGGAACTGTGCTCCAGGCCCAGGGGGAAGCCCCTGGGGCTCCTGGACCCTCCATAGTCAGGAAGGGAGTTGCTACAGTCTCACTGCTCGTAAGTTGAGGTTGCTTTCTGTCTTTATGTTCCTGGTGCCCTTTCCTTTGCCCCAGGATGGGTATAATGTGGATGGCGTTGGTCTCCTAGCTCCTAGGATGTCCCACCTTCAGTGCCAAGCACATCCGGGCCAGCCTGGGGAGCCAGTGTGGACCTCTTGGGCCTGAAAATCACTCCCTTCCCTCCTCGGTGCCCCCTACCCATGACCCTCCATTGCCCACATCAACATAGTCCGTGTGTCATATGAAAACCCCAAGATGCTGGGTGAGGGCAGGTCTGGACCCCACAGGCAGTGGCACCAGAAAGGACACTGGCCCAGGAGTCGCAGGCTCAGGAGCTAGTCCTGCTCCATCACTGGCCTTGGCAAGCCCCCTCCTGGGCTGGGCCTCAGTTATTTCACAGGCGTGTGTAGGGCATTGAAGTAGATGATGTCTCATGATCTGGAGCATTCCTGAGGCCGGTGTAGACTATAGTGTGCTCACTAGCACAGCCACCAAGCGCTGTGGAGCATGCGGCCGGCAGGCTCTGCACTGGGCGCCTGTCACACAGCCTAGGCATCACAAGTATTCTTGGCCCCATGTTCCAGAGGCACAGAGAGGGCAAGCATCCTGCAAGTTGGCACAACCCCAATGGTGAGGACAGCAGAGCCCCTGGTGCCCTGTCCCTTGCCTGCCCCATGCCGGGATTGTCCTGACACATTAAGAGACCCCAGCCCCGGAGCCTTACCCCCCTTTGTAGCTGAGCAGAGAGCAAAAGGTTCACTGCTGGTTTTCCCCAAAATTGCAATTCAGCTGCTGGCTGCTCAGGGCCCATCTTTCTCTTGGCCTCAGATGCCTTTCACATCATGCCATTCTCCGTAGTAAGATTCATCATGTTATCTTATACAAGGAATACCCAAAACTAAATAATCCGATCAAAACTGGGCAGAGGGCCCGAGGAGACATTTTTCCAAAGAAGACATCCAGATGGCCAGCGGGCACATGAAAAGTTCCTCAATAGCACTCATCGCCAAGGAAATGCAAAGCAAAACCACAATGAGTTATCACCTCCCCCAGTCAGAATGGCTAAAATAAAAAAACACTAGAAACAACAAGTGTTGACAAGAATGTGGAGGAAAAGGAACCCTCATACCCTGTGGATGGGAATGCAAACTGGGGTAGCCACCGTGGGAAACAGTATGGGGGTTCCTCAGAAAATTAAAAAGAGAACTACCCTGTGATCCAGTAATTCCGGTACTGAGTGTTTATACAAAGACTCCGAAAACACTAATTTGAAAAGACATATGCACCCCTAGGTTCACTGCAGCATTATTTACAATAGCCAAGACAGGAAAGCAACCCAAACGTGCATCAGCAGATGAATGCATTAAGAAGATGCGGTATGGGGGCACCTGGGTGGCTCAGTGGGTTAAGCCTCTGCCTTCGGCTCAGGTCATGGTCTCAGGGTCCTGGGATTGAGCCCCACATTGGGCTCTCTGCTCAGCAGGGAGCCTGCTTCCCTTCCTCTCTCTCTCTCTGCCTGCCTCTCTGCCTACTTGTGATCTCTCTCTCTCTCAAATAAATAAATAAAATCTTAAAAAAAAAAAAAGAAGAAGATGCGGTATGTATCTACGATGGGCTATCGCTCAGCCATGAGAAAGAATGAGAACTTATCATTTGAAAGGACATGGATGGATCGAAAGGGTATTATGCGAAGTGAAATAAATCAGACAGAGAAAGACAAATACCCTGTGATGTCCCTCGTATGTAGAATTTAAGAAACAAAACAAATGAACAAACAAAAAAAGAGACACGCAGAAACAGACTCTTCGATATGGAGAATAAATGGTGGCTGTCGAAGGGAGGGGGTGGAGGGGGATGGGTGAAACAGGTGAAGGGGATTAAGAGCTCACTTATTATAATGAGCACTGAGGAATGTATATAATTACTGAATCGTTATATGGTACACCTGAAGCTAATATAGTCCTCTACATTAATTATGCTTCAATTAAGTAAAAGATTTGAGAAGCAGCAAAGTTTTTTTCTTAAGGGGAAAAAAAAAAAAGGATTCACGTTTTGTTAAGCATCCAGACTGTAGACCCAGACAGGTTGCTCAGTGACCCCATTGCCCTGTCTGGGGACAGCAAAATCACAGAGGAACCTGGGTCCATGCAGGGCTGAGTGAGAGCCAGGAGGCCAAAAAGTGTCTCCCTGAAGACTCTGCAGCTCCGAGGGGATAAGGCTGGAATGATTCAGACGCCAGCCCTAGCCCCCAGCACGTAACCTCTGATCACCTCCATCTTCTCCCTGAGCCCGGGGCCATCGCAGACCCTGCTCCCAGGGAGCACCCAACGCAGGCCACTTAGTAAATATACACATGTTTAGGAGGGATAAGAATGAGTGAATCCTTCTACTGAAATGAAGTTAATGGTAATAGTGGGAAAGGAATCCTTTCAAAGACAAGCTGCCGTTCTCTAAATGGACATTCCCATATTCCAAATGCCTGCTCCAGGCATTTCCCGGACAGGACACAAAGACATCTTCAGCTAGAATGTTCCCAAGAGGGCTCCAATTTCCTCCCTTGTACTTCCCAGCTTCCCAGTCCCGCCCACCCCCACTGACCCAAGCCCACCACCTGGGAACCCCGTGATTGCTCTGGTCTTTTGTTCTCACGTCTGACCCTCCAGCCAGTGCTGAGCTTCTCCCCCCCAATACCCACGCCATTCCCACCACGTCTCTACCTCCTGCCCTCTGCCCTGGTCCAGGCCTGCCACCTGCTCTAGCCCCCAACCGCCCGGCCCCCTGTCCTCACTCATGCTGTTCCTCCCACAGCCATTCCTGCCACAGACAGATAGGACCACAGCATTCCTCTGCTTAGAACTCACCCAAACTGCCTCCCCTTAAACTGACAATAACACTCCAGCTCCTTCCCGCATGGCCTGCACATCTGGCCCCTATCTGGCCCTTCAGCCCTGCTATTCCTGTCCCACGGACTCCCTTCCCCTGGCTGGTTACTTCTTGTTCTCAGAGGCCAACTTCAAGGTTCCCCTCCTCCAACTTCTCTTCCCCAGTGCTGTGTAAAGTAACACTTTTCCCCTGCACTGGGGATTCCTTAAATCCCCTCCAGACCCTCTGTCCAGCCTTGTCCCCTTGCTCAGGGCTCCCAAGGGGCTGGGAGGTCCTGAAGCCCCTCTGACTTCCAGGCAGGTTTGGTTAACAAGAAGCGCCAGGAGGAGATCAGGCCAGGAGGGGAGGAAGCCAGAACACTGATCCCTCCTGGTCCCTCGCTACACACACACTTTGCTCCTCGGCTGGCTCTGTCCCAGACAAGGAGTTCCAGCTGCTGTCACATGGCTCGACTCCTCCAGCCGGCTCTGTCTCCAGTTCTAGTCACCACTCTTCTGACCTTGTCAAGCTTAAGGTAGCAAATACAGCTCCTCTTCAGGGGTTTTCTTCCTCGCTGCGCCCCTTTATAAACAGGTTCTTTGTAACATTCTCCTCAAATACATGACTGTCTCCCACTGGGTCCCGGCTGGTATACTACCCACCCTCACCACGCTGTTCCAACTCCCCACAGAACATCTCACTGTCTGAATGTATTTCTTGTTCATTACCTGTGTCCCCCCACCAGAATAGAAGCTCTATCTGAGAAAGGGGCCCTTATTATGTCATGTGTCAGAGGAATAGGGCAGGCAAGTTCGCACCTTCTAACACTGTCCTCAGACTCTCAGGAAAACCCAGCCAATTCTGTGACAGTTCCTTGTTAAATCACACTGACTTTTAAGTGTCTTCACACGGCATTTCCCAAACTGGGATCAGGTGGCACTCATTTGGGAAGTGTTAACAGTTGGCAACCTTACACCATGTGCCTGGTTTTTCTGATTTCACTGTGAGTCTGGGACCATCTCATCCCAGGATGTCCTGACATCACACTCGGGTCTATCCACTGGCCCCAGTCAGAATTGGGGACGCCATCAGTCCCTGTACCCTCCACAGCCCAAAGCGCCCCAGAGTGAGGGTTCACTCCATGGGCTTAATTTCAGCCCCCTTCACCCAAGTCCACACCTCTGGCCCAAACTCACCCTCCCTCATCTGCCCTGGGCTTGGGATTCGGGCCTAGCGAGCCTCAGGCTTGAGATCCAAATGTCTCAGGCAGGAGCATCAGTCCTGGCTCAGGAGTTCAAATCCTGGTCTCTTCTGTCACCTACTCACCAACGTGACCTTGGGCAGGCTCTGGGCCTCAGTTTCCCCAACTACTTCTGCTATCCCTTCTACCTGGTGTTCCCTTCTGCCCAAGCAGGTTGGACCGTCTGCTCTCCCAGCGTGTCCCCCACTCTGGCTTGTGAGGTCCTGCCCAGCTTGGCACAGGTCCCGCTGATGGTCAGCTCAGCCTGACCATGACAGGGAATTACAGATAGCGGAAGTCAGAGCGCCACGCTGGTCCCTGCTGGCCTGACCGACCACAGGGATTTTCAGTTCCTACAGGGGCCACACAGCCATGATGGGCAAGATGAGGTCCAGACACTTTGCCCCTCCTCCAAGATGGGGGTCTCGAACTAGAGAAGCCCATGAGAAGGGATGAAGCTCCTCCTTGATGATATCTTTGAGGACGTGACATCTGACGGCAGGAGAGGGGGCGTGGGAACAGGTCTCGAGCATCACCATCATCGTCGTCGTCACCATGACAACTGACAGGAAGAGCCGCTCGCCCCTGTCCTGAGGGCTGACTGTGGAATGACTCACTTGACTCCTAACAGCCTGTGAGGAAGGCAGTGTTCTCACCGCCTCCGCTGTCCAAGTGAGAACAAGGCTTTGAGAGGTGACATTCCTCACCCAAAGCCACCAAGCTTGTGAGTGACTCTAACAAGGTTGTGACAGGCCTGAGCCCCAGCCTGAGCGTGTCCTGCTTGTTCTGGTGACATGCTGCCACAAGCACAGCCCTCACTGTCCCCTGGAGATCAAACAACCAAGGACAAGAGCCCAGCTGCCAATAGAGTCAGGGTCAAGGTGGGGGTCTTTGGCCTCCCACCTGTCACCTGGCACATCTGGGCACTTAGCCCAGATCAGGAGGGCCGATGCTTCAGGGCCAGAGGCTGGGTTGGGGGAAGGATTGTCACCAGACACATAGCTTAGTACTCCCTTACAGATTCTTCCCCATGGTGTCCTCCTGGCTGGATTTGCTCAGCCCCATGGATGGACAGGGGGCCTGAGAGTGAACTATTTTCCCTTGCCCTGGGCCTGTTTGCTGCAGCACAACCGGATTCTAGATTTTGTAGGAAAATAGACCAACAGTGAGGCATTGGATGACTGGCTGGTCTTAGAACTAAAAAGAGGGAGACAATTCAGTCTTCAGGGATGAGCAGTCAGGTCTAGAAGGAACCTATTCCCAGTGTTTGTGGGATCAGGGCTGGGATGAGCTTCTCCCCACCACTGCCTGCTCTCTTTTCCATCCAGGGCAGAGATAGCATCTGGGCAAGAATCCGGGCTAATCCCTGGCTTGTGGACAGGCAGGTGCGCCTTCCACGCCAGCTCCTCTGAGATCACCTACTGTGGGAGTTAGCAGATTCGGTCAATGGAAAAATCAGAACACTATCAAGAACAGAACATGGAACAGATAACAGGTGGACAGAAGTGCCTTCCACCGCCAACTTCCCTGACTGGGTTGGAGCCCGCTGGGTACAAAAATGCTATCTGCCTAGGGAAGCAGGCTGGTCTGAGAGGCACCGGGATCAAGCGGCCACCTGTGGAGGAGGGACCCTGAAGCTGCCCACACAGGTTCCCCCAGGCCTAAAAACAAATCAATTAACCCATTGTCTTAACCCCTGAGCACCAAATGCTGATGAGGAAGAAAGAAGAGGAAGAGCCAGAGGTCTGCGTAAGGGTTAAAGAGGGTAAAACGTGCTCACACGAACACCTGTCCGGCGGCAGCATTCAGGGAGGGACCTATCGGGGTCAAGGCAGAGCCGCACCCCTCATGTCAATGAACGTTTGGATCATTTCCCATTTGGGGTTATTGCAAATGAGCCTGCTGTGAACATTCATGTTCGAGTCTTTGTATAGACATATGCTTTCATTTGTCTTCAGTCAACTCCTCGGATGGCATTTGCGACAGCAGACGAGGGGTGTGTTTAAGCAGCTGCCCACCTGTTTTCCCCGGGTGCCATGTTGTCCCCTCGGTGCTGGAGTGCTCCGTTTCCTCCACGTCCTGGCCACCAGCTGCTATGTTCAGTCTTCAGGGTCTCAGCCACTCTGATAGGTGCGCGATGGTGTCTCCTTGTGGCTTTATTGTGTATTTTCCTAATGACTAAGAAGATTGAGCATCTTTTGCTTACCTGCCGTCTGTCCCAGCCCGTGTGAGTTTCATTTTGAGTTCCTCCAACTCGGGAGTCCTAATCTTGCTTTCCCCTGTGCTCTCACCGGGGAAAACATGGTGCCCAGGACTTATAGGAGCCGGGTACACACTGCAAAGAAAATAAACAGACCCTGAAATCTCCCCTCTCCTGGCCCCCACAGCTCTCTCCCGTCCCCCAGGAACCCTCAAGCTGCAAAGGACCTAGATGGGCCCCATGAAATGAAGACCCACAAAGGAAATCTGAACACACACACCCCACTGCAGCCCCCATGTCTGCTCATTTGACCTTAGGAGGAAGATGGCAGGGCTCAAGGAAGGGACCTGCATTTCTGTGTGCAAGCTGCCCTCAGTTGGAGATTGGAAATGGGCTCAGGGCTGTTGGTCTGGGACCGGACTTGATTCTCCTGCACCAGAGAATGTCAGAGTAAAAGGATAGTAACACCAGGTCTGCACATGTCCCCAGCACTTTACAACATATGGATAATGAGCCCCACAGAGAGGGCTGGGCTGCAGAGCCCACCAGGCCTGCCCTAAAAGCCCCATCTTGAATCTGCCACTGGCCACTTGTGTGACCTTGGGCAGCTGCTATTATTACCAGCCCCATGCTAGAGGAGACAGAGAATGCTCATGGTGATGTGACCTCCCCAGAGCGTGGTGGTGGGCTGGGAAGAACAAGGTCTGGGAGCAGGGCATTCTGACTCCCTGCTCAGGACTCACATTCTGTCTTAGACTCTCAGGAGGAGAGTGACAAGGGACTGCCCAGTTTCACCCAGCAAAGAAGGGATGCAGGGTCTCCCATGTTCTGCCAGAGACCGAATATAGCCCAGGACACCCAGAATGGCTGGACGCTCTGCAGAGCACAGTGAGGACAGGTCCCGGCAGGGAAGGTAGGTGCACAGTGGCCAGAATGTCATCCCCCACCATCCCCTTGAAAACTATGCATTCACAATTATGTTTATATCCATTTATTCATTTGTTGACCCAGAGAATGCAGAAAAGGTCAGACTCAGTCCCCACTGGGGAAAACTTTCATTGCCTGAAGGAGGCTGACCTGGAAACAAAGGGGAAACAGCATGGCCATTGTCTCTGTAATCACTGCCCCTGTTTTACAGGGAGAAGGTGGGGTCCCAGAGAAGTCTAGTGATTTGTCCAAGGTCACACAGCTCAGGATGGCAGACCAGGTCCAAACCCCAGGCACCCACCACTAAGGCCCAGGCTCCTTCCCCCACCCCACCCTGTCCCACAGAGCACAGAAGAGGATTAGGAAAGGAAGAAGTCAGCATGGGCTGGAGGCATCAGGGAGGACTTCCTGGAGGAGGGGAACCCCAGGCTAGGGTGAAGGACAGACTAGAGGAGAAGAGCATGCAGGGAGGATGGAGCAGCTCCTAATGTGCTGCTCCCAGCTCTTTAGGCCTCTGGGTCTGGAATTCTCCATGAGGAAGTTCAGGGTCTTCCTGGAGCAGGGGCCCTGGGACCCTCTCCCCAGAGCAGGAGGACCTGTGTCCTGCCAGGTTGGAGGTGGCTTCCAGGTACAGGGAGGTGGGCAGTGCAAGCAGGAGTTCCTGGGAATGTCTATTCTCTTGGCTTCTGTCCCAGGCACTCCTGAATGGAAGTGAGGATGGCAGTGACCTTGCCTGTCTGCTGTGAGGGGACCACGGTCTCTCAGGCGCTCCGGGGATGGCCATCAGCCCCACAGGCAGTGCAGACCCTCCTCCCCCAAGTGTCCCCTCACTGGAGGTTCCCTCCAGATCCCCCAAGTGAGCAGCGCCCTGCAAGGCCACAGTCAGGGAAATAAGTCCACCTCCCGCCCTGCCCCACTGTGGACACCCGTTTCCCTGTACTGAGCCTGCAGAAGGGCGACAGCAGCCCCTTGGGCAGGAAAACACGCACCCACATGGCTTGGTGGGGGGTTCTCGGTGAGCAGAACTAGAGAAACAGGGACTGTTTCAGGAGCAGAGACCTGTGGGGGTGGGAGCCGCACCCCTTCTCTGCCCAGCCCAGCTTTCCAGAGGGGCTGGGAGCTGAGCCAGTGACTCTTCCAATCTCAACTCCCCAACCCCCTCCTGCCCGCCCTTCCTCCCTCCCTTCCTTCCAAAGATGTTTACCGATGCCAGTTAGGTGCAGACTGGGGGTGCTGCCAGCAGTGGGCACAACTGAGACCAGTATCCCCATCTTGGGGAGAGAAGTTCACTAACAGAGGCAGACCCTGTAGTGACAACATTCATTTATTTCTTCAGTACATTGGTTGAGCACTGGCTATATGAGAGCCACTGTGTGGGGGAATTAAAACTCCCAGAGTCCCTACCCCACAGATCTTGAAGTCTAGAGGGAGACACAGAGATTAATCTATCACACAAAGCCTAAGGTTGGAAGTATCCTCTAGGTTGGCTGGGGCTAGGTCAGGGTGCACAGAGCGATCTCTGCAGACTAGAAAGGCAGAGCTGGGATAGAAAGGAGTTATCAGGTGAGTTTGGGGATGAGGGATAGCATTTGGGCACAGGAGCAGCATGTGTAAAGGCCCTGTGGTTGGACAGTTGTTGGCCACCATAGAGAACTCGTAGGCCTGTATGACTAGAGAGCAGAGGGCAGGTGAAATGAGTCTGGGGTGGGGGAGGCGAGGGCCAGACTCTGTGGAGCCTCCAGTGCCACAGGAGGGATTTGGGTTTCTGTCCCAAGAGTAGCAGGATCCCTCTGAAGTGGGGTAACAAGTCCAGAGGTCCAGGAGAGGAATTGGTAGGACAGTAGTTGTGTTTCCAGAAAAATCCCAAGGCCATGTGAGGTGAACTGTGATAGAGGCAGATGTGGAGACAGTGAAACCTGAAGGGGGAGGGACCCTTAAAGGAAGAACAATGGCTTTGGTGGAGCCAGAGACAAGAATACACATCCATGTAATGTCCTTGGGGTCATTCACCCCAGATTTGCTGAGCATCTACTATGCCCCAGGCCTTGTGCTCAGCACAAGGTCCCCGATGACGCACAAGAACAATGGAGTCCTGGCCTTGTGGAGAACTACACTCCAGTGTGGCAGAAGGAGCAGAAGCTTCTCTGAGGCCTCAAGGAGGTCCAGCGCTATCAGGAACACCAGGAACCTGTGACAGTCAGTGGCCTCTCATGTGGTGAAAAAGAAAAGACAGGACTCACATTTCAGCCAGGGAGGGACCCATGCAAGCTAAAAACCCTTCACATGAGCACACATCTGAGGGGTTCGGTGAAAGGGTAGAAGCAGCTCTTGTGGGATCAGTCAAGGCAGAACCGGGCCTTATGGGACCTGGAGAGTCATGGGGCTCATTATCCCCACACGCCCTCTCTGAGAGCTCCCATGGTCTTTGCTGGAATGTGATCCATCTTGACCACTCCTAAGTGGTGTCCTTCTTGCTGGGCTGTACACACATACCCCCTTGTGTGGGATCCCCTGTCTGCATGACCAAGAACCTGCCCAGCTCAGCCTGATGGTCTCAGCTGCAGAAGGAGGCTCCCTGCAACTTGACAAGACAGACGTCTTCATCCTCACCCTGAAGCTCAGAGAGGTAATGTCACTTGCCCAAGATCACACAGTTCCTAAGGGACAACACCACAGTGCCCAGGCTGGCAATGGCATGAGGAGGAGTCATTGTGAGCAGAGGGCACTGCCCACCCTTATCTCCACTCTGATGTCAAAGACTAGTACCTCTGAGGGCCAGGCAGTCCCATGGTGATTGCTATAGTGAATGTCCATTAAGAGTTTCCTGTGTGTCCACAGTAAAGATAGAAAACACTTTATATCTACTAGTTTATTTCATCTTAACAAAAAACCATGAAGATGTATCAGTCAGTATAATGCTGTGCAACAAACAGCACCAAAAAATGCTTTAAGACAAAAGGATTCACTTCTCTTACAAGCCCGTGGGTCCAATGAGTAGTTTGATTCTGAGTTTGGCTGGCTTGCCCACGGACCTGCAGTTAGCCCAGAACTTGGCAGTAGGTAGGTTTTGCTAATGTTGGTGGAAATAAATGGGATATTGTCTTCTAACACAGTGGCCTAAGATGGTCCTCCTGGAGATCACAGAGATCCAAGACAGCCAACAGAATCTCAAGCCTTGGGAGAACTGGTCTTCCGTGTCACTTCTACCATATTCTGTTGGCCAGAAAAAGCCACAGTCCAGCCTTATGGGGTGGGAAAGAGACCTAGGGATAGGAAAGACCCCACCTCTTGATAGGAAGAGCTGAAATTAACATGGAGAGGGACATATAGACACTAGGAGTAGAGACTCAGGGTCTTTTTTTTTTACGTTTTTTTATTTAAATTCAATTAATTAACATATAATGTAGTCTTAGTTTTGGAAGTACAGACCTGTGATTCACCAGTCTTACATAACACCCAGTGCTCATTACATCACATGCCCTCCTTAATGTTCATCCCCCTGTTACCCCATCACTCCACCCCCCACCCTTCCAGCAACCTTCAGTTTGTTTCCTATGATTAAGAGTCTCTTGGGACGCCTGGGTTGCTCAGTTGGTTAAGCAGCTGCCTTCAGCTCAGGTCATGATCCCAGCGTCCTGGGATTGAGTCTCACATTGAGCTCCTTGCTCGGCAGGGAACCTGCTTCTCCCTCTGCCTCTGACTGCCATTCTGTCTGCCTATGCTCGCTCTCTCTCCCTCTCTCTCTGATAAATAAATAAAATATTTTTTTAAAAAGAGTCTCTTATGGTTTGTCTCCCTCCTTGGTTTTTTCTTGTTTTCTTTTTTCTTCTCTTCCCCTGTGATCCTCTGATTTGTTTCTTAAATTCCACATATCAGTGAGATCATATGAAAACTGTCTTTCTTTGATTTCTGATTGACTTACTTTGATTAGCATAATATGGTCTAGTTCCAACCACGTCATTGCAAATGGCAAGATTTCATTTTTTGATGGCTGTGTAATATTCCATTGTGCATGTGTGTGTGCGCACGTGTGTGTGTGTGCACCACGTTTTCTTTAACCATTCATCTGTCAGTGGACATCTAGGCTCTTTCCATAGTTTGGCTATTGTACACATTGCTGCTATAAACATTGGGGTGCAGGTGCCCCTTCAGATCACTACATTTGTATCTTTGGGGTAATTACCCAGTAGTACAATTGCTGGATCATAGGATAGCTCTATTTTCAAATTTTTGAGAAATCTCCATACAGTTTTCCAGAGTGGCTGCACCAGCTTGCATTCCCACCAACAATGTAGGAAGGTCCCCCTTCTCCAAACACCTGTTGTTTCCTGACTTGTTAATTTTCACCATTCTGACTGGTGTGAGGTGGTATTTCATTGTGGTTTTGATTTGTATTTCCCTGATGCTGAGTGATTTGGAGAATTTTTTCTTGTGTCTGTCGGCCATTTGTATGTCTTTGCAGAAATGTCTGTTCATTTCTCTGCCCATTTCTTTTTTTTTTTTTCCCAGATTTTATTTACTTACTTGACAGAAATAGCAAGTAGGCAGAGAGACAGGCAGAGAGAGAGGAGGAAACAGTCTCCCTGCTGAACAGAGAGCCCAATGTGGGGCTCAATCCCAGGACCCTGAGATGATGACCTGAGCCAAAGGCAGAGGCTTAACCCGCTGAGCCTCTCAGGTGCCCCCTTCTGCCCATTTCTTGATTGGATTATTTGTTCTTTGGGCATTGAATTTGATACATTCTTTATAGATTTTATCTATATCTGATATGTCATGTGCAAATATCTTCTCCCATTGGTTGTCTTTTGGTTTTGTCAACTGTTTCCTTTGCTGTGCAAAAGCTTTCTGTCTTTATGAAGTCCTAGTAGTTTATTTTTGCCTTTATTTCTCTTGGCTTTGGAGACATGTCTAGCAAGGAGTTGCTGTAGCCAAGGTCACAAGTTGCTGCTTCCTGTGTTCTCCTCAAGGATTTTAATGATTCCTGTCTCACATTTAGGTCTTTCATCTATTTTGAGTCTATTTTTGTGTATGGTGTAAGGTGTGTGGTCCGGTTTCATTGTGTATGGTCCAGTTTCATTCTTCTGCCTATGGCTGTCCAATTTTCCCAACACCATTTGCTGAAGAGACCCTTTTTTCCATTATATATTCTTTCTGGCTTTATCAGAAATTAGTTGACCATAGCGTTGAGAGTCCATTTCTGGATTCTCTCTTCTGTTCCATTGACCTATGTGTCTGTTTTGATGATTACAGCTTTGCAATAGAGCTTGAAGTCTGGAATTGTGATGCCACCAGTTTTGGTTTTCTTTTCCAACACTCCTTTGACTATTTGGGGTCCTTCTCTTTCCATACAAACTTTAGGATTATTTGTTCCAGTTCTGTGAAAAAAAGTTAATGGTATTTTGATAGAGATTGCTTTGAATGTGTAGATTGCTCTAGGTAACATTGACATTTTAACAATATTTGTTCTAATCTGTGAGCATAGAATGTTTTCCCATTTCTTTGTGGCTTCCTCAATTTCTCTCAAGAGTAATCTATAGTTTTCTGAGTACAAATCCTTTGCCTCTTGGTTAAGTTTATTCCTAGGTATCTTACTGTTTGGGGTGCAATTGTAAATGGGATTGACTCCTTAATTTCTCTATCTTCTGTCTCATTGTTGGCATATAGAAGTGCAACTGATTTCTGTGAAGTTATTCTTAGAAAACATATTATAAGCCCTAAGGAGTGAGTATGGAAGCAGCTGAAATGTCAGCAGTGTTCCTGATCTTGGGCTATCAAACAGAATGCCCCGGTAGGAATAGGAGCCCATAGTCCCCAGGGGCAGGGCATAAGCTAGGGGCTATGAAAGAATATAACCCTCAGTCTCCCCTTTCTGCATCTGGTGATGGCCAGCCCAAACATCCCCTTCCTTCCTTATCCCATAACTGACTCCCTGCCAGCCTACACAAGCCTACTTCAAGACATTTGCCATCCCTTTGTATTCCTTTCCCACACTTAGAGGCATCTGTCGTTGTTTTTCTGATTAAATAAATAAATAAATAAATAAAAGCTATGTGCAGGATTCAGCTGCTGCTGCTCTCCTTTGTAGAGGCAGCCTTGCACAGCCGCTCAGATTGGTGTCTGAGAACTTTATTTCAGTGCGTGATGACAATTTCTGTGCATTGATTTTATATCCTGCCACTTTGCTGAATTCCTGTATGAGTTCTAGCAATTTGAGGGTGGAGTCTCTTGAGTTTTCCCCATAGAGTATCATGTCACCTGCAAAGAATGAGAGTTTGACTTCTTCTTTGCCAATTCAGATGCCTTTTATTCCTTTTTGTTGTCTGATTGTTGAGCCTAGGACTTCTAGTACTATGTTAAACAGCTGCAGTGAGAGTGGACAGCCCTGCTGTGTTCGTGACCTTAGGGGAAAAGCTCTCAATTTTTCCCCATTGTGAATGATATTCACTGTGGGCTTTTCATAGATGGCTTTTATGGTATTGAGGTATGTTCCTTCTAGCCCGGCACTGTGAAGAGTTTTAATCAAGAAATGATGCTGTAGGGCACCTGGGTGGCTCAGTGGGTTAAGCAACTGCCTTCAGCTCAGGTCATGATCCTGGAGGCCCAGAATCAAGTCTTGCATTGGACTCTCTGCTCACTGGGGAGGCTGCTTCTCCCTCTGACCCCCTATCGTCTTCTCTCTCTCTCATGCTCTCTCTCAAATAAATAAAATCTTACAAAAGAAAGAAATGCAGTACTTTGTTAAATTTTTTTTTCTGCATCTATTGAGGAGTCCAAGACGGTGGAGGAGTGGGGGACTTTAATTTCATTTGGTCCCAGGAATTCAGCTAGATCGCTATCAAATCATTCTGAATAGAATTCTTAAGAAGAGCAGAACTCTACGAATAGAAAAGCGACCACTTTCTGCAAGGTAGGAGGAATCTGAGTAGTGAATCTGTAGTGAATCTGAGACAATATATGGGAAGATAGAGGGTGGGGTGGGGGGGGCGGGAGGGAACCTCTGTCAGCCAGCCACCAGCAAGTGATAGAGCATCGAACCACAAAATCAGAAGTTTTAGACCTCTGCTCTAGTGACAGACTCAGGGTCCTTTGACAACCAGCCACCCACAAGCCACTATTACCATTAGACCCCACTGAGTCTCAGAGAGTACAGTGACTTACTTGAGGTCACATGCCTATGAAGGGGAAGAGATGAGGTTTGAGTCAGGTCTGTGTCCTTCTCCAGGACTCTACTGCCTTTAGGAAGATATGAGCAAACCCACGGATGGGGAAACCTAGGCCTTTGGGCTTTCAGTATGGGGATCCCAGGGTAGCCCTGAGATGCAGAGAGGCCCCTGAGTGTCTATGTCTATGGCCTGAAACCTCTGGCAACAGGGGGGTAAAGGACTTTCTCCCCCAGGAAGGCAGAGAGGCTGTGGAGACAGAGGTATGGACTCACCAGGCTCTGACAGAACCTGGAGTCATGAGACCCAGCTCTGTGGCCAAACAGAGGTCCTGGATTTGTCATTCATTCACTCATTGATGCAATAAGTCTGACCCTGGAGGTAAGTCCCCTGGACATGACAAAAGTCCCCTGGCATTTGTGTTAAGGCTCAACTCAGATGTCTTATTCTCCAGGAAGTCCTACCTGATTCTTGGGGCTGGCTGCCCTTCCATTTTGCTTCCGTATGCCACTGGGAGGGTCCTTGAATGGTCAGAGCCAATTCCCGGGTTTTCCTCCACCCTGCTGGAGTCTCAGGAGGGAGCCAGACTCCGGAGGACAAACAGAGTCACTTCTCAGTCTTTTATCACCTTCCCTCAAGGCAGGAAGCTCCAAATGCTTCCCTGGACCGAGAGCTTTCTGGGAGCTCACAGCAGCAGCTCAGGAACACTGGCTGGGAGGGAGAAGAAAGGAAGGAAGGGGCCTCGCTCCTGAGGCACCAGGGGACCTGCAGGCAGAGAATCCAGACAGAAATGAGCATGGGGTGAGAATGAGATCATGAGGAAAAAAATTCAGCATTAAAAATGGTCACACAGTGACCTATGGCATTTGCTTAATCAGAAACAAATTAGTCTGCACCCCGGGAAGATCTGAGACTTTCTGGTACCGAACATTTCTTACAGCTCTAACATTTTGTGCTGAGCTGGATGCGTCCCAGATTCTAGGAGCTGGAGAGAAGTCCCAGCATCTGGGTCGCACGTGCCTCAGGGTACCCAGGCACAGTGAGTAACCAGGTCCTGTCTGCCCTGGGAGCTGAAGTGACAAGGGTGGAGACCCTCGAATGCTTACAAAGCCACCTCCAGAGATGGACTTCACAGAAGCAACATCAGGTCCTAGGAGGGTTCGAGGGGAGGCACTCACTGGAACAGCCTGGAAGGCCGGGAAATGATGAGGCTTTAAGAGGATGGCCACATGAGCCCTCTGGACGACCCCCACTTAGGGAGTGCTGGGAGAGGACAGTCACTCCCTGCAGGGGGATGGCAGAGCCAAAGCCCTGGTCTGGAGGTCAAAACCTCGGAGCTAAAGCTGGCTTGCTGTGGGCTCCCCAGGGACCACCCTGACCCCTGTAGAACCCCCCCCGCAAATTGAAGGGTGAGCTTGAGGATGTGAGACCCCCCAGGAGCCAACTGACAGAAAAGCAGCTCCCAATTCCACCCAGCTCCCATCTCTCCATCCGAGTGTCTTGGAAAAAACCAGGGCTCCTCCTCTAGGCTGTCCTGTGGCCATTGCAGCAAACCCCCCCCCCATGCATCCCATACCCCCATCCCTTCACCCCCCCTTTGTTGTCCTCATAACATTCCTCACAATCAGAACTTGCCTCGATTGTTTTCTGTAATGGTTCCATGCTGGTTTTCTGGCGAAAGCGGAGACCTTGGATCCCATCCTGTGCTGTATACCCAACCCCGGTCTATCCTATGCCCAGAATACACACACACAGAGCGTAGTGCACAGCAGGTACTCAATGAATGGGTGTTGAATGGAGCAAAGAACCCTCTCCAGTGACCAGACTGTCACATCTCACAGAGGCGATTCCCCCTTCCTCAGACATGGCAGACAGGTGTGGGCCCTGAGGGCGGAGGCCTGCACCTTATCCTCACCCAGGTCCCCACGGCCCAGCGTAGGACCCCAGCACATAATCGGGGCTCCGGCTCTGTGGCAGGAGTGGACATGCGTGGATTTCTTGTCCCTGAGCCCTGCCTCCCAAGCTGACTTTCCTGTGCATCGTAAGAGTCACTTTGGGAAAATGTCCCCGGGGACTCAAAGACAGGTTGCCCCCCGTTATGGGAGGCAGAAGAGTGGGTGCATTACAAGCAGGGACAGTGGGGTCAGAGGCATACCATGTGACCACAGGTCAGTCCCTTCCCTCTCTGAACCCCAGAGTTGTCATCGGTACAAGGGAATACCATGCGTGCCCATCACAAGTGGCTGTGAGAGCCCAGAGAAATATCCCGTGTCCAGTCCTGAGCACAGAGTTTGGCACGTGGTAACTGCTTGAGATTGGGGAGCTTTTAACACCCACAAAGGCAGTAGCACTCCCTCATGTCAGCACAGCCTTGGGCCCTCTCTATGGCAGATATGACATCCACAAATTCTGCTCACAGCCCAGTGCGTCCTGACATCAGGGTTGCAGGCCCCCCCACAGCCGCCCCTGTGGTGAGGGAGCTAAGCAGAGCCCAGCCCAGTTCAGTCTCCTCCCAGCCACACAAGGGGGCTCCATTTGGGGAAGATCTGAGGCTGCATCAGTGACCCTGCCCTTGGCCATATTCCTGGGACTGGGTTCCTGAGCACTCCCAGGGCGCCTGGACCTCAGGGAGTCCCCTCTCTTCTGAGACTGCTGGGAAGATGATCTGCCCACTACAGGGGGGGGTGAGCCCCAGGTTTGCAGCAGAGCAGCCTAGGTCAGGATCTGGCTTTGTCCTTCTAACCAGCTCTGTGACCTTGGGAAAGACCCCGCCTCACCTATTTTCTGAATCCTGAGCCTTTTTGATCTTCTCCTGGCTCCAGGACTTAGTCATGCTCTTTCCTCACCCAGCTAACTGTCAGGCACTCCCTCTGGAACCTCCCAGGAAGCCCCTGGCTTCAGTTTGAAACAGATCTCAGTGTTTCCCTCTTGTCATCAGCTGCTCCCCTTTTGGGCGACTAAGTGCAGGGACTGACTACTTCAGGATCACGGTCACACGTCTCAGGTCAATACAGTGTCCAGTACGCAGAGCTGCCCAGCAGACGATGGACAGATCCAAGGATGCGTGAGTGGACCTTCTCCACCCATCTGCTCTCTGGCAGAGTGACTGTAGCAATGCCAAGAGATGTTCCAGAGAAGGGCCCGACCACAGGGAGCTCTCAGCAGGTGTCACCGCACCCCGTCAGCCTTCCTGCCCCAGGGAGAAGCAAGGGCACCCAGCTGCAGACCCAGAAAGGTGGCACCAGCTGGCTTTCGAGGAATCATTGTGACCTGGGGCGGACAAGGGTCGGGGTCTCTCCTGCCGCCAGCAGCCAACCTGCCAGGGGTCAGTGAAGCCCTCTCCCTCCTCACCGAGCCGCCCCGTGGAGAACATGGAAAGGCTCTCACCAGGCGGCATCCTCACCTCAGCAGCAGAAGCAAATTCATCTTTAACATTTGGCCTCCCAGGTTCCCAATATTTATTTCACTATTGTAAGCTTAAGCCTTTCTCCTCTCCCCTTTTCTCTGCTGGAAGCTGCTCAGGGAATAGTGCTGAAGAGGGGATGTGTTTTTAGAGGATTCGGTCAGGTTCCTGGGCCATGCTGTGGGCAAAGCCCTGTGGAGGGGACAGGCAGCCGGGACTCAGGCTGAGGAGCAGGCAGGGCAGGTAGGCTTGGTGGGGCCAAGGGCAGGAAGCAAGGACTCAGGGCAGAGGTGCAGCTCGCCCCCCGCATGGGTTTTCTGGGGTCCTCCAACTTAGGGGGCGAGCTGGGAAGGACATGTGTCCATGCTCTAAGGTATCCACCACTATGGCTGCAGCGGTGGTAACGGTGACAGTGGTGATGGCAGTGGCAGTGGTCCTCAGAAGCCGACTGTTGACGCAGACCCTGTGTCCAAAGGGAGCAGCAGGGAAGGGTATCTAGGCCTTCCCCCCAACTTCCTGTTGTGCGTCTCTCTGATGACCAGAGCCCCTTCAGGTCAGGATCAGAGGGGGCCGGGCAGTCCGCACTGCCCTCTGGCCGTCCTGAGCCCCAAGGGCTGCGACCTCTTTCTCACTGTCACGATGGATCTGGCCGCGGCCCCATGGAGTCTGTAGGAATACAGGAGGGGCGGAGCATATTTTGCAGAGCTTGGAGATACAGGGTTAAAATCCCCTGTCCTTCTGTTCCTCAGTCTCTCCATGGGCGATGCTATCAGAACTCCAGAGGGTTAACTGAAGCCCCCAAGAAAGTGCTTGGGGCGCAGACCACCAGTCACAGCGGCCACAGTGACCTTCTGGCCGGCGACCCTAGCCAGGGGTCTCTCTCTCTCTCTCTCTCTCTCTGAGCCTCAGTTTGCCATCTACACAAGGACAAGGAGAACACTGTTTTCCACATAGTTCCATCATAAGGATGAAGAGAAGTCATTACACCTCCCTGGTTCCCCCATCAATCACCTCCGCCCCATGTGGGGAAGGGGACTTTCCCCAGTCCCTCTTTCTTCCATCCCCAAGGGATGCCCGCCCTCCAGCCCACCCTCCTTGGGATCCCTGTGCCCGGAGGCTGGAGGAAGCAGAGGCAGAGGCCCTTAGGGATCCAAAGCAGCTGATCTGGGCAAGAGTCCCAGAGGTCTGCAGACCCGGGAACCTAGGCTAACAGTTAGTGGCCAGCATTTCCTGAGCACTTACAGTGGGCCGGGCACTCTTCTGAGATTTTGATATTTATTCATTTAATCCTTGCTACAATCGATAAAGCATAGATTCTATGTTTGTCCACAATTAGCAGAAAGAGAAAAATGACATGAGGAGATTTACATGACTTGTTCAATGCCCTGTCATGAGGGACAGAGCTGGGATTTGAACCCTAAGCATCTGGGGTGTGAGAAGGTTCTAGGTGGATGGAAGGAGGATTTTGCTGAATTTACCATTTCTCCTAACACACTATAGTAAGATTCTTCTAAAACTCAAGAGGAGTTTCTAAACATTGAAATTACGTTTTTATATATTTCATGGGTAACGTAGAGAGATTTGCCTTTAAAAGTACAATAAAATTTCATTAATTCAAATTAGAACTCTGGGCACCTTCTGCATTACTTAGAAAAGTGTTTTGCTAAATAAACATCTTAATTGTGTCAACAAGACAGGAAGTGTGAATATCCACCCTGCTTAAGCAAGCAAATGGTTTTCAAGTTTTTTATTCAGAAACTCACCAGACTGGAAGGACCTCAGCCATCATCTACCTGGTCTCCACCCCTGTTCCTGCTCGTTATTACCTGTATTCAGGTGAGATGTCAGAAATGTCGTAATAGTCAACATTTCGGTAGCACCTACTGTGTGCTAGAATCTAAGCTAAGCACTGAAAGAGATTACCACTTTAGCCATAACTACAAGTCTGTGATTCTGCTGTCAGCCTCATTTTACAGGTAAGCCGCCTGACGCAGAGAGAGGTTGGGTTCATTCACCCCTGATCACACACCGGCTGAGCTGGGATTCAATCCCAGAAAGTTGTGGCCCATGGCACCCTCTTTTAGTCCCCAGTGTCACCCTCCTCCCCATTACAGAGCTAACCAACTCACTCTCCAGTGTAAAAATCCTTTAAAACCCTTCTCCTGGGGAACCTGGGTTATTCAGTGGGTTAAGCATCTATCTTCAGCTCAGGTCATGATCCGAGGGTCCTGAGATAGAGCCTGGCATCGGGCTCCCAGCTCAGCAGAGAGTCTGCTTCTCCCTCTACCTGTCCCCACTACTCATGATCTTTCTCTCTCTCTCTCTATCTATCTATCTCTTTCAAATAAATAAAATCTTTAAAAAAAAAAAAAAGCCTCCTTCAGGGCACTTGGGTGGCTCAGTTGGTTGAGCGTCCAAGTCTTGATTTCGGCTCAGGTCTTGATCTCAGGGTTGTGGGACCAAGCCCCATATCAGGCTCCAAGCTAGGCGTGGAGCTCACTGAAGATTTTCTCTCTCTCCCTCTGCTCCTCCCCCCACCCCTGCTCTTGCATGTGCTTGCTCCCTCCTTCCCTCTTTCTGTCTCAAAAAAAAAAAAAAAAAAATAGTTGTCAAACCCACCTCTCGGCTATGCATGTAATGATCCCTGCCTAGTGTTCTCTGCCTCAGCACTTGATACAGAGCAGGTGCAAAATATCTATTAGTTGGATGAATGAATGAATGAAAGAAATGAATGAATTTCTATATCCCCAGTCCTATCATACTGCCTAGCACGGGACAGTTTCCAAAAATGCTAATTAAATGGACAAATCCTGGCTACAAGTAGAGCTACCTCCGAAGTTATAAATCAAGTATGACGTTAATCCTTGATTTGTCCGTGGAACAAATGTTGCTGAACTATTTGGGTTTCTTTGATCGTTCCTTTTTAGATTTATTTACTTATTTTGAGAGAGAGAGCACAAGAGGGGGGGAGGGCCAGAGGGAGAGTGAGAGAATCCTCAAGCAGACTCCCCATCAAGTATGGAGTCTGATGTGGGGCTCGATCTCATGACTCTGAAATCATGACCCGAGCTGAAACCAAGAGTCAGCCGCCCAACTGACTGAGCCACCCAGGTACACTGCTGAACTATTTGGAAGAGTCAGTAAGATGGTTAAGGAAATGTTTGTCCTGCTTCAAGAAATACATTAGTTTCTGGACATTTCTATTCATAAATTCTTTGGCCTAGAGAGGGTTTCAGGGATCACATTGGACCACACTGGACCTTTTTAACAGATGATTAAATGGAGAGGGTGGGGAAAGACTCCTGCAAGATCGAACACTGAATCAAAGATTGAGCTGGGACAAGAACCTAGCCTTCCTGCCTCGTCATGGTCATCTAAAGCAGTCAGAAGACACTCTCATGATCCGCTCATGGGCACATAACTCAGCACCTCTCTCTTTTTTTTTTTTTAAGATTTCATTTATTTATTTGACAGAGAGAGCAAGATCACAAGTAGGCAGAGAGGCAGGCAGAGTAAGAGGGGGGAAGCAGGCTCGCCGCTGAGCAGAGAGCCCGATGTGGGGCTCAATCCCAGGACCTTGGGATCACGACCTGAGCTGAAGGCAGATGCTTTAATCCACTGAGCCACCCAGGCGCCCCTCCCAGCACCTCTCTTGAAGGCATTCCCATTACCAATAATAACAATTTTAGAACTAATAGTGCTGAATGCTTTAAATCCTCAGGACAACCCTAGCAGATGGGTGCTATTACTATCCCCATTTTACAGATGAGGAAACTGAGGGCCATGAAGGTGACATATTTTGCCCACGGTCAAATAGTTAACAGACAGTGAAGCCATGATTTGAACCGGACATTCTGGTTTGAAAGCATTTGACTTGATGCATGTGCTTCTCAGACATTCTAACAAAAGGACTATGATGTGGGGACAACATGTTTAAAGTGAATGACACTGTGTTTCTAAGAACACATACCAAGCATGATCTCTCTCCACCAACCAGTAGACACCTGCTCCTGGTCCGCTGTTGCAGGCGTCACACACCTGATTGGCATCCTGTCCTGAGAGAGAGCATTTAAAGACACCGAGAATCTTGTCTCCCTCAGGGTCACTACCCAAGACTCTAGTCCTAGATCCCAGTGCTGTCAGCTCCCCACCCACCCTCATGAGTACACAACACATCTCTCACTGTCTCTGGGAAGCTGACAAACAAATGGGGTGGGGGAGGGGCATGGCAGGAACCACAGTTTTGCAGACAGGGTATGGATAGCAAAAAGATGAGCTTGCAGAGCTAGCATGGCAAAACAAAACAAAACAAAACAAAACAAAACAAAAAACAAAAAAACAAACTTAGAGAACATGGCAGCCTCAGTGCTAATAAGAAAGAAAGAAAGGCCTGGTGTGAGGACCAAGGGCAGGACCACTGCCTTCTCCCAGAGCAGGTCTGCCTGTCAAACATCCTGACATGTTCCAACAGGAAGACCCCTGGTTGGGTTCTCTCTCTCTCTCCTCATTGTTTGTTTTTTTTTTTTTTTTTTTTTCTGGAGACAGTAAGAAGGCTCCTAATGTGAGTTCCCTGAAATCTCGACATTCTATGCTTTCCACTGAATATTCTTAAAGTCTCATCCTGGTACTTTTTTCCCTTTTCCTACAACCTTAAATGTCAAGTATCTCTTCTCTAGAAGCACTGAACTGAGATAAAGAGGATTAGGAGATATTTTTATTCCATTTAAAGATAACCCAGACCAAAGGGAAGTAAACAGACCTGCCTGGAGGCCTCACGTCATCTCACTTCTCCCTCCTGATCTTCCTGATCCTCCTTCCCACCCCCTCAAAGGTTTCCCTGGCAGCTCCTGACTCAGAGGGGATGAATGCCTCCTCAGGACTGCCTTCAGGAACTCTAGTTCCCACATTAACCATGACTGGAAATGAATTACCATGAAAGGCTCTGATTTCCTAGAAAATTGGGGGGAGGAGCCTAGTGGGAAGAACAAGGAGACCCTCCATGCCTTGGAATGAGGTCCAGTCTGGTGACAACGCCTTCTTAGCAACATCTTGGAATCCTCATGGGCCCCTTGGAACCACCAGAAAAGATCCCACACTTTGAATGGGTTAGAGGCAAGACATTAAAATCAGCTGATAGGAGCTCAATAGAAACTTATTAACTTTTTATGCAGAACATCCAAGTCTACTCAAATATTTAAAAGTATAATCCATCACTTGAGTGGCCGGTTAGGGCTGCAGAGAAATACTTGTCTTCTGGTAGCTTCATTACCAGGATTTAGCTGCTGCAGCAACTTGCAGAAACCTGGGGGCCAATCTTAAGCACAATAATGCTTTTCATCTCTTAAACACTAACCTACTGTGCACCAGACATGTGGTGCCCTTAAAATACATGATGTCATCTCATCTCTACAATAATACTGAGGGGCAGAGACTCTTTAAAGTATGAGAAAATATAGGTTAAGAGGCCAAGTGACATGCCCAAGGTCACACAGCTAGTAACTGGCAAAGTCAGAATCTGAGCTCAAGTGTGTTAGATGCTAAAAACCCACACTTTTGACTTTTGCTTTGGTCGTGATAGAGTCTTGTACATTCCTTACCACCATCCCCATAAATAAATGAAGAAGTGGACAGGACACATGAAGCAGCTATATCAGATATTGGACAACAGGCAGTGAAGAACTGTGATCTCTAAGAGAAAGAAAACAAATGAGATGAATCCTAAAAGCACACCAGCTTCCACCCTGGAGGCACTTTTTAGACCACAGCCCCGGAAGGGGTAACAGAGCTAAAAAGGGGCAGTTTCACTGAGTCAAAGAAGCAGATCTGAGTTTTGGGAGACAGAGATGGATGGAATCTGTAGGGACAGTAGCAGAGAAGAGGGAACTACACAAAGTATTCCAGAAACCTGAAGAGACGGCTTCTTGAGTTTGTTTCTGAACACCAGGCACAGGATAAAAGTCCCCACAACCAAGTGGAGAATAACTTCAGAACACAAATCTCCTGTGTTTACAGGGTTAAGCAGCACTTGAGCCTGATCAACTGGGGTAAAGAGAGAATTCATTGAATATTTGGGATAATAAGTAAAGCCTTTTAAGGACAATGCCTTAGAAATGAGGCTAAGGGCACCTGGGTGGCTCAGCTGGTTAAGCATCTGACTCTTGATTTCAGCTTGGGTCGTGATTTCAGCGTTGTGAGATCAAGCCCCACATTGGGCTTGTGAAGTCTGCTTAGGATTCTCTCCCTCTGCTCCTCTCTCATTTGCTTGTGCTCTCTCTCATTCTTTTTCCTTCTCTCTCTTTCTCTCAAATAAATAAAATAAATCTTTAAAAAGAAAAAAGTGAAGCTAAACTAGCCCTCACATAAAGGCTACTCTAGGCCATTCATAACAAAGTTACAAAATAAGCCCAAAGAAATCAAGATGATATTCAAGTAACTCAACTACTTGCCAAAACAATTTCAATACTCCTTAAAGGAAGACAACAAAATCCAGAAACTCAAAAACAAAACATTCAAAATGCCCCTCATACAATCATTTACGTTAACAGATGTACGAAGAAACAGAAGCATGACCCAAAACCACCAGGATAAAAAAGTTGCCAGAAATAGCAAATATGATAACTAAGAAATAGCAAATATGATAGAAATGGCAGCCTAGGATTTTTAAAATAATTGTATACACAATATTACATCAGAACTATGGAGAGAGTTAGTTCTCCCACCTAAGGGAGGAGGGAAAAAATGAAAAAAACTAAGGGTGGAGGGAAAAAAGATGTATATAAAAAAGTTCACAGGGGCACCTGGGTGGCTCAGTGGGTTAAGCCTCTGCCTTCAGCTCAGATCATGATCTCAGGGTCTTGGGATCGAGCCCCACATCAGGTTCCCTGTTCAGTGGAGAGCCTTCTTCTTCCTCTCTCTCTCTGCCTGCCTCTCTGCCTACTTGTGATCTCTGTCTGTCAAATAAATAAGATCTAAAAAAAAATAAGTTCACAGCCCTGATGTAAAATATGTACACAATGAAGAAAAAAATGAAGCCTATTAAAAAGAATCCAATGGAAACATATCACTAGATGTGAACAGCAGAAGAATAGACACTGCAGAAGAAAACTTAAACATATGTGAAGATAGAGCAATAAAAGCAATGCAAACTGAAGCACCTAGAGAAGACGACTCAGAAGAAAAAAAGAAATGAAGCATCATAACCTGTAGGACAGAATCAGCGATCTATCATCTGTGAAACTGGAGTTCCAGAAAGGGGAGAAAAATATAAAAGAAATACCTAAGGCCTGAATTTTGTCCAATAAAATATGGCTTTATGAAAAGTATAAATGCATAGATCCAAAGATCTCAAAAACTCCAAAAGAGTAAATAGAAAGAAAACAACACTAACACACATTATAAATTGCTGAAAAACAGCGACAGAGAAACCCTTTAAGCAGACAGAGCAGTAAGGTACCTTATATGCAGGTAACTAGTTTAAGAATGACCACAGGCTTTGTGTCAGAAACAATGCAAGCCAAAAAAAAAAAAAAAAGACTAAGCAAATGTAAAATGACATCTTTGCTGTGCTGAAAAAGTAAATAACATAGGAACATTCCATCTTCAAAGATCATACATGAAAGCAAACTAAAAACTCTTTCAGACAAAAAAAGCCAAAGAATGGTTTGCAACCAGAGCTGCCCTACAGTAAATGTTAATAAAAGTTCTTTAGGTTAGGGGCACCGGGGTGGCTCAGTCAGTTAAGTGTCTGCCTACAGCTCAGGTCATGATCTCAAAGTCCTGGGATCGAGCTCCAGCATCATATCCGGCTTCCTGCTCACTGGGGAATCTGCTTCTCTCTCTCCTTCTGTCTCCCCCAGCTCATTCTCTCTCTCAAATAAAATCTTTTTTTAATTTCCTTAGGTTGAAAGAAAATGGTGGGACTTTCAGCTCCACATGTAAGGAGACTGAATGTCCCTTTTCCATCCAAAAAAAAAAAAGCTGAACAGACTAAAAGATCAACAACTTTTCTCGGACATAAGAGAGAAGAGGACAACATAGGGCAAACCACTGCCCCTGAGACTGGGGAGACAGACAGGCATTAGAGGACATCACAGCTTCCCTGGTCAGAGATTCACAGGAGGTCACTGCTATGGAAACCAGTGCCTGGGTAGGAAGAGCTGAACTGTAATGAATTGCTGGCAGCTAAATGTGGACAACCCTGAAAATTAAAATCTACAGGGGAACCCTGCTATAGGAGGGCACCCACACTATTGTGAGTCTTACCTCCAGGTGCTCAGTCCGGTTTCTCATGGTGAATACTAGATAAAAGTCCCCTCATGCTTCTGGCAGGGGGAGGGGGAGAAGGAATCATCTTGAAAGACACCAAAGAATTCTGTTAACAAAGCCCAGCCTCGCAAAAAAAACTAACCAGAGCTTCACCTGCCCCAGCAGCTACTATAGAGCCTGGCATTGGGGGAATGGAAACACCCAGCTCCCTCCATTCTAGTTCTAGCCACCTTGTCCCACCCATGAGGGGAAAGAAAAACACAGAAACACTTATGAAGTTCATGGTCTAGAGCCAAAGGCTCACTCACAGACTGAGCCCTAACCATGAGACAAGAGAATGTTCCCCTCCGCCCACACCTTGCCACCACTTTACTAAAGACCTATTTATAGCAGCAGTTCCTCTTACCCAGTACATCACATTGGAGTATCAAGAAAAAAATGCAAGGTGTGCTTAAAAAAAAAAAAAAAAAAAAAGCAAAAGTGATATTTTAAAGAGACAGAACCTGCATCAGAACAAGACATGGCAGGGATGCTGGAATTCCCTGACCAGGAATTGAAAACAGTTCTGAGGACAATGCTGAGGGCTCTAACTGATAAAGGAGACAGCACACAAAAGCAGGTAGGCAGTATAAGCAGAGAGAGAGAGAAATCCTAAGAGAAGATCAAAAGGAAATGCTTGAGATCAAAAACACTGAAATGAGATGTCTCAGGTGGGCTTGTCCAGAGACTGGACACAGATAAGGAAAGTGGAAACAAATGAAACCTGAGATTTACCAAATGAAGAGCACTGGAAATGGTAAATATGTGAATAAATATAAAAGATATTTTTCTCAGGCCACATGGGTGGCTCAGTGAGTTAAGCCTCTGCCTTCAGCTCAGGTCATGATCCCAGGTCGCTGGGACCAAGCCCCACATCAGGCTCTCTGCTCCGAGGGGAGCCGGTTCCCCCTCTCTCTCTGCCTGCCTCTATGCTTACTTGTGATCTGTCTGTCAAATAAAATCTTAAAAAAAAAATAAAGGATATTTTTCTCATTTTTAGAATTTCCTGAAAAGGCAACCTTTTAAAGCCAAAAGTGATAACATATTTATTGCAGGATCTAGAACATGGTAAAGACAGGAAGAGGAAGGGCGGGAGGAATGGCAGAAGGGCAGGTGTACTGCTGTAAGGTCCCTCCATGACCTGTAATGTGCTGTAATATTATTTGGAGACAGACCAGACTATGTTCAAGTCCCATATTGTAAACCAGAGAGGAACCTCTAAAAAGTATCTCCAAAAAAGAATAAGGCAATAGAAAAACCCTCACAAAAGGCTTGCTGAAAGACCAGGGGTCTGGTGATGTGGTCATAGAAGGCTTATGAGTAGAGTGTGAGGGCATGGCTTCATGGATGGGGGGGGGGGATGCCCACAATTCAGTGTGGATGTTTTGTTTGTCTGGTTACTGCCTAGTGCCCACTTCATGCCGCCCCCCTCTGGAGTCTCATCCTTGATGAGGCCTTTGCTCAGCAGAACACACACAGCAGGTCAAACCCTGTAACTAGAGATGGTGTTTGGAATAGGTGTCATTTCTCCTGAGAAATGAAAAAAAAAAAAATCTACCTCCACGATATATTTTTGTTAGCATGGCTCAGAGAAAGGGGGCCCCGTCTATTCATGAAAAGCAGCATGTTAAGATAAGTACTTCTAGTTTTCAAACCAGGGTAAGTTCAGTAACTAAATGAATCTGGCACTCTTATTGGTTGGGACTGTATGATGGCATGGGTCTACCATTTGCCTTTATAAGGACCTTAGCAGGATCCCTGGGTGGCTCAATCGGTTAAGCATCTGCCTTCAGCTCAGGTGGATCCCAGGGGCCTGGGATCAAGCCCTCCACTGGGCTCCCTGCTCGTGGGGAGTCTGCTTGAGAGTGTCCTCTTTCTTCCCCCCACTCACCCCCCTTAGCTTGTGTGCTCCCCCCCCCCAAAAAAAAATTTTTTTTTTTAAATCTTACAAGGGTCTTAGCAAGATGTACCCATTATGCTTGGATTTGGGGTAGATTCCCACCCATCATTGCTCTGACACGGGGCAGCTGCTCCACACAAGGTCAGATGTAATGTTAAATCCAAAACCACACAGGAAAGAGTTTCGTTCCCAAGGAAACAGTGAAAACAACAATGTAAAACTTTATAGCATCAAATCAGCACTAATTCCCAGTAACTAATGGAGGCCCCTCCTCTCAACATTCATAAAATGAATCCGAGAAGCTTTTGGTATTACCAGATTGTTTTAATGGCCTTACAGATTTGGTGAATCAGAATGAAACATCTCCACTGCACAACTCATTTTTTTTTTCTAGATCGAGGTGAAATTCTTATTTTCAAAGTAGAGTTTTAAGAGTCCATATTCCTTAAGCCCCACTCACAAGACTGTTGACTAATTTCAGCTGTTAGCGATCTTTTCAGTCTTGGACACAAAGGTCGGCAGAGTCAATTGTGAGTCAAATTCCTCAGATGCTCTTCAAACCAAATTTGACCTTCTCAACGTTGTCTGCGCCAGGAAAATATGGAGTGGAATTCGTAGATTTCACAAGGGCCTGTTGCTTTCCTTACCATACTAGATAGGCACAGGAGCCATTGGGATTGGGTTTTAGAAGATGAGTTGGAGAAGTGAAAACGTTTTTCGGCCTGAGTTTCTCAACAGTGAAGACGCAGAAGAAGGTAGAGCGAAACCATGATCACACTGACAGTAGACTGGAGGGCGCAGACGCCAGACTTGCTGCCGGTAGTGGCAGTGACAGCGGGGGCGGCGGCGGCGGGCGTGGTTTCGGCAGCCTGTGAAAAAATCTCCTGCTGAGCCAAGAGCAGCGCCAGAAACAGCAGCCCAAGCTGAAGCCTGATCAACAACCCTCTTCCCATGGTCCTTCTGTCGCGCTCTGTGTGCCGGCCCCGGGAATGAAGGACCGTGAGCTCCAGGTGACTGCAGGCAAAATGGCAAGGGCGGTGGGAGCAGGACCTTACCTACCCGGGAGCGCGGGGAGCGTCACAATGCCCCCTGAGTTGAAGCGCCAGGACAGACCAACCACCGCCGCCAGAGTCACAATGTCAATGCCTGCCCCGCCCTCGGGTTCCCTGCCCCACTGGCCAGGGCGCCTCACAGTGGCCCCTGCGTCCTGCACAGATGTTCCTGAGGCTAGGGCTCCACTCCTCCTCCCCCCACTCCGCCTGCTCATTACCTAGCTTTCAAAATGAAACTTGTAGAACTTCTTAAGAGCCTCTGAGCTCCATTACTTTGAAATCTAATGTTCCCGCTGTCTGTCTTCCAAAGGACACTTTATCCCCTATCCTTAAAAAAGGCACATACTTGTTGTTGAAGGTTAGTAGTTCCGAGTAGGGCACAAGGTTTGTACCCAGAGATGATCGCTATTTGGTGTGTTTTTATACAATCTGTATACACGCTTTCCCACAGGATTGCTTTCCTACCCAGAATTCTGGCTCAATATGTAGAATGACCAATTTTCCTGTCATTTATAATCTTTTTAAAAAATCATTTCTTAAGAAGATTGCACATTGAACTGTCTTTTTCAGTGTGTCCAGTTTTAATCCCCATCTTGTTTGGTTTTTATTCTGGATTTCTAGAGAAGAAATCACATCATGGTGTTAGTCTTGGTTGTTTCTTGGTGATAAGATTTTTCTATCTTACCACTCTTCCATACTGGGTTTACCTGTGGAGGTTGAACTAGTAATTTGTGGGGGAAAGGGGAGATTTTTTTTGTTCTGTTTTCTTGCAGAATGCAGTAGGTGGAACTCAAACTAGAATAAACTAAAGTGAAAGTTACTTAAAAAAAAAAAAAAAAAAGACTATGGGATGCCTGGGTGTTAAGTGGGTTAAGCGTCTGCCTTTAGCTCAGGTCATAATCCCAGGGTCCTGGGATGGAGCCCTGCATTGGGCTCCCTGCTCAGCAGTGAGCCTGCTGCTCCCTCTCCCTCTGCCTGCCTCTCTGCCTACTTGTGCTTTCTCTCTATCAAATAAATAAAATCTTAAAAGTAAGGCCACCTCTCCTTTAAAAAAAAAAAAAAAAACCTATAAAGAGTTGACAGTGAAAATTTTAAAAAATAATAGAGATCCATGGTTCATAAAGGGCACTTTGAGTCTGAATGGGAAATGATCCTCCCTATAGGACTTCGGTGGGGAAAAAATTCTATACGCTGTTTGAAATTTGGGGCATGACTTGTAATAAGAAATTTAACAAGTTTTTTAAACTTTTGGCTTAGATTCTCTTATCAGCTTGAAGAGAAAGTTTAAAGTCATTCAATGCCCTGTCCATCCTTGGTTTTCAAGAATTTGAATATTTTCTTTACATTCCAGAAATTAACATAAATATTTTCTTTACATTCCAGAAAATTAAAACCACCACCTCTTCAATTTTTCCTAAGCCCCTGCTTCCTGTCTCCTGGAGAGCCTGAGTCGCTTTTACTGAACCTTTAGGGGACAGCCTGAGAAATTCTCTTATTGAGCCCGCACAAACTGGATTCCCTTGAGCTCACTTCATTTTTTCCAGAAATGATACAGAGATAGTGGTGAGCACCCTTCAAGCACCATCAGGACGAAACTGAAACGTGGATGGATGATGCCGGTCGCCAGTCCTCCCAGTTCCGTGTCACCCCAGCCCACGGGAGCCCACAGTCCAGCCTGGGTATGGCCAGAGCTCAGGCTGACTCACAGCCCCGCCCCCTCCGCTGACTCCTGATGCCCAGCCGTATCCCCAGGCTGCTGAGGGCAGGATCCGGGCTGGGGATCCCACCCTTCCCTGGACCCAGATCCTGGGGACAGAGCAGGTGTCTGTCTCAGCTTGGGGAGTACTAGGAGCCCACTGGGAGCAAGGAGGGCTCTCTGCTCCCCGGTTACTCGGGGAACCGGGAATTCCCACTATCCCTGGGGTATCCAGAGCAGGAAACGGGTGATGAGGGGCCGTGGAGCCAGGTCATATAGGGCCGGGCTGGAGGGTCTCTGGGGAGCAAGGGTGCTCGGGAAGGGCTTCCAGGGGCTGCTTCGTGGGCCCCAGGGAGCATCCAGGACTGTAAGAGGGAGAAGTTGACAGCATGAAGGTTCCCCGGAACCCTGACAGCATCTCCCTGCCCATGCAGTGCTCAACCAGTCCCACCTCCCCAGAGAGGATAGGTCAGCTGCTCCCCCAAGAGCGCTCAGCCACCACATCCCTCTCTCACAGCACCTGCAGGAAGGACCCGTGGACAGTCTCTCTGCTCTGCTTCTCTGGGGCTGGACTGCGTGACTGCCGACCTCCATAGGAGCTGCAGGCCTGTGAGAAGGAAGCGCACACTGTCCCCTCCCACGTGGCAGGAGGGCCCACCCCATGGCCTGTCACTCAAGACCACATGAGGCTCCTTTGTGCCCACCCTCCTTACAAGCTGCCCCATGTGCCCAGGGTCCCATTCCACGCATGTCAGGGCAGACTCCAAAGGTGGCCTCTTCTAGAAGGGTCCCAACTCCACCCCCATCAGGGAAAGCCCAGATGCTGCCCCTCCAAGAGGCAGACCCAGACCTGGGTCTAAGGGGAGCAACCCTTAGAGCCATCTGGTTCAATCTTTCCCCCATTTTTCAGAAGGGAAACTGAGGCCCAAAAAGGAGAGTGGTTTCTTAGGGAGCAACTGCAATCTGGGGACAAGAGGTCTCTTTTTCTATCCTCCTCTCCCTGCTCTGCCACTTTCTTTCCTGCTTTCTTCCTGCAGTCTGTGTCTGGGACTTGCCTAATGTGACACAGGGAACCATACTGCATTGTGATCAGAAGGCCATGGGAGTCCGGCAGACCTAATTCAAATCCCAGCCCCACCACCTCCTGGCCATACCATCCGACTGGGGTCTCTGAACCTCTCAGAGCCTCAGCCTCTCCCTGGAAATGGGGTGAATCCAAGAGCCTGCTTGATAGGAGTCAGGGGAGGATTAAGCGAAGGAATATGGAGAAAAGCATGTGCCTGACCTGCCCTCGTGGACAGAGCTGGGGCAAGGGGAGAGACACATAGACCATCAGAACAGAGCCAGAACCGGGCCTCCTGACCCCTCTTCCTCAGTTACCATGATGATGAAGCAATGATGGAAGAGCCACTATGGGCTGGGCTCATCTCAAGTTGTGTTTAAAGGACAAGGGAATGTGATTGTGGGGATGTCTGGACTCTGAGTATTCTGGCCAAAAAAGCAAAGCACTGTGGGCTCAATGCTTACCAGTCAGAAGTTTCTGTAAGATCAGCTTCCGGAGAGGCGGGAAGCAGCATCTGGAGCTCTGTGCCGCATGGCCAGGCTTTGGCTAGGAATGAATCCTTTTCTGCCCTGAGTATGGGGACAGTCCTCCAGTAGCCACTCGGCTCTGGCAAAGCCTGACCCAGGGACAGCCAGCCCGTCCCCTGTGGCCACGTCCTGCGGGACCAGCGGGATGAAGAGCTAAAGAGGTGAGTGGTCTTGGGTGGCCAAAGAAGACCTCTCGGAAGAGGGAACATTGGATCTGAGACAGTGACAGACTCTCAGGGCTGGTTCTCCAGCTCAGTGTGACTACCTGGAATCCCCCCAAAGTCAGGGGGTGACATTTTCAGATGACAGGAGCACAGCAGGGCAGACACGGTGCTGCATCAGCCGCAGAGCCGAGGGGCTGTCGGGAGTGGTGGGGTCTAAGCCAAGAGCCCAGGGGAGGTCGGTCCAGAGGGCGTTGCAGCCCAGCCCCCCACACACACACCCAAGATGGTCAGATCTCCTGATTTGGGGGGAAGAAGGAAATCTGATTTCTATGGATGAGATACATTAGACCTCCACCCCTTCCTTTCTCTCCTACCTTCCTTCCTTCTCTACTGTGCAGTGTTTACTTCCAGAAATCTGACCGAGCCTCTGCCATTCACCTTTCAGAATTCGAGGAGTGTTTATTTCTCTTTCCCGGAGCGAGGCTGCGGGGTGAGGTTTCCTAGGGTCGGTGCCTGCCCTTCTGGAGGTGAAGCCCCACGACAGCACCCGAGTTTGTGAGCCCATCACAGCCTCTGATATTTACTGAGTGTCTCCTCTGCCCCAGGCTTTCTCAGGAATGATCAGTTCTGTGCGTTTCCGAGCGCTGGGAGGCGATGCCTCCATATGCACCAGGCTGATGAAGAAATCAAGTCTCTGAGAAGTTCAGAAATAAGTCTGTGGCCACCCAGCAAGTAAGGAACGGGGACAAAGATTCCTATCTCTGCCCCAAAGTCTCTTTTCCCCCTATACGAGTGAATCTCAACCAGGGGGGATTTCTGCCCCCACTCCAGGGGACTTTTGGCAAATTCTAGAAATATTTTCCATTGTTGTGACTCAAGGATGCCCTTCGCATGTAGGAAATAGAGGTCAGGAATGCTGCAAATATCCTCTAATGCATAGGACAGCCCACCCCCCCAAAAAGAATAATCTAGCCTGAATGTTAATAGGGCTGAGTCTGAGAAACCCTGACCTAAGGGTCAAGGTCTGTGAGCTTAGCGGGGCCGTGAAGGAGGGGCAGCATTTGGGCAGAAGGAGAACACAGAAGGGGGTCGCTCCCTCCTTTCGAGGAAAAAAAGGCATAAGGTTAGGAACAGCGCGTGTTTGAGGTCCTGGTCAGTGGGGCTGCAGCGGAAAGTTCAGGTCTGCGAGCAGGAAGGGACCAGCTCAGCCATGGAGACACTGCCAGCCTGTGTGGGTCAGGGCTTTTGGCTGAACCCCGCTCATTGCAGCTGAGCTTAAAAGGAAATGCTCTGGCTCTGGTATCTGAAAATGGACAGGCAGGGAAGGGAACAGAGTCTGACTCCAAAGCAAAAAAAAAGTACCAAACAGACAAAAAAAAATATTCCTGAGTCAGCACATACCTCGAGCTTGCAAGCATCAGACACTGTTCCAAGTGTTCTCTGTGCCTGATCTCATTTATCCTCACGACAACCCTTTGGGTGGATATTATTATTTCCTGTTTGTAGATGAGGGAAATAACGTTCAGGGATGTTAAGTAACATGCCTGGGATCACACGGCTAGTAGTAGGTGGCAGATGTCGGATTTGGGCTCCAGTTCCTCATCAGGGCCCAGGACGCTGAGTGGCTTCCCCGGGTAGGAAATGAGAAGCCGTCAGATGTCACGGGGTTGCCTAAAGTCAGAGCTGGACTTTAGAATGGCTCTGTGGCAGTGAGGGGACAGATCAAGGGGGAGGGGAAGGACTGGGCAGGGTCTGGGCAGGAGCCTGGGAGCACCTGACTCTGCAGGACAGTTGATGGGGACCGGGGGGGGGGGGTGACCCAAGTGGGATGCTCAGTACAATTCCCTGGGTCCCTGAGCCCCTGGCCCTGCGATGGGGAACAGTGGTGGTGCAGGTGCAGTGCAGGGCGGGGGTTCCCAGATGATGGAGGGCAGGGCTCCGGAAGCAGCATTTGCTCCATTTTCCAGCTCATCCCCCTCACTTTGGGCAGATGGAAACTAGCCCTGTAAGTCATCCATCTTCTGCTGCCCAGAGGGAGGGAGGGAGAGGGGACGGTGCCTGGTGGCACCAATGGCAGTGGCATTTCTTCCCCTGGTGGGTTCCCGGGAGAGCAGGCTGTCATTCCTTCTCATTACTGTGCACCAGCAGCTTCTGGAATCTCGCATCCCTGGGGCCACTTGCCACGATGTCCCTTTCCTTCATCTCGGATGGACTCAGCCTCACTGACGGGCTTGGTTGTCTTATCCCGTCTCCTCAGATCCAAAACCTCTAGCAGCTCCCATCTCCCACCTCTGTCGTCACCACCCAGGGCTGGATTCCCGCCTTCCACGGAGGCTCCTCCCCACTGCTGACCTGGGCCAGGAACCTGTGCTGCCCTGCCCCGCCCCTGGCCCCTGCCAAGCCTCTGACCTCAGTGAGCTGCCTGGTTTGCCCGGTTAAAGACGGGTGCTGTTCTGTGAGCCTACTTCTCTCCCTCCCACCCCTTTTCCTCCCTCCTTCCTCCCTCCCTCCCACACCCACGCCAGCAAACACTGAGTGGGCCCCACGTGGTGCTGCTCCCTGAGGAACACATGAACAGGACAGACCAAGGCCAGTCTCATGGGGCTCACAGTCCAGCTGTACCCACAAAAGACACGGTGAGCCCGCCAGGGCTCCTCCCCTTCCCTTCTGAACCTGCTCCTCCTTTTGTCCCCATTTCAGTGACGGCTGTACCACACACCACCCACCTGGGCCCCCAGGCCCGAAACCTAGGGTCACTTTCACTTCTCCCACTACTGAAATCAATCATGAAGGCCTGTGAGGCCAAAATGAACTGTGAGGCCTGAATTCCCCTAAAAACCGCCCTCCCCACTGCCCTGCAGGTGTCTCCCACCATCTCCTGCTCAGGTGGGCTTCCCCCCCGCCTGGTTTCCTGCCTCCAGCCTTTCCCTCTCCAGGGCTAGAGGACTCCTCCTAATTCAGATCTGACTGTATGGTTAGGACCCTTAACCAGACACCAGTGTGCTGGGGATAAGTCACAAGCACCCCCATCGGTACCAGGGACCACGACTGTTCAGTTTCCACTCCCTCCCCAGACCCAGCTCTGGCCTCCATCCTGTGACAGGAATCGCTGGCTCTGTTGACCTCCTGAGGTTCCAGAGTAAATCAGGCCCTTGGCCTGATGCGCCTCCTCTTCTTCCTGCTCACCTCCGAGTGTCTCCCTCAACACTCAGCACAGGCATCAACCCCTCTGGCACAACTTTGTGGACCCCTGGCTGGGTGAGACCCTCCCGGAGCACTCACACACTGCCCCGGGGCTCAGCCCTGACACTGCGCAGCATGCAATGTCCCTGCAGTGAGGGGACCCCAGACTCCTTCCACCCCCAAGACACCCCCTACCCCATGGCTCAGGTCAGAGGGCATCTTCCAGCTGCAGAGGGGACAGGGAGAAGGCACACCTGCTTCTTAATCCCCTCGGCCGGGAGGCGACACTCACATCACTTCTCCCGACGCCCCACCTGGATTCAAGGAGGGCCAGGAAATGTCATCGTCCAGCCTACCGTCCCCCCACAATCTCTGCTGCCTCTCTCTCTCTCCACTGCCTTTCATCTGCATAGTCACCCCACATGCCGGGCGACCCCACCGCCGCACTCACCACCATCGTTCACCTCGTCACATCACTGTGAGGACCCGGAGGAGCGGGGAGGGTGTTCAGTAGTACAGGCAGATAGGGGTTCAAATCCCGGCCCTGCCCCTTGGCAGCTGGGTGGACTGGGCAGGTCCCATCCCCCTCCTCCAGCCTCGGGCTGTGCATCTGTAAGTGGGGGTCCTGAGGCCCAGCTCACAAGGCTGCCACGGGGCTCTGTCATGGCACCTGCTGGACAGTGGTCAGCATGGGGCCTGGCCCTTCACTTAGTGGGAGCGGTTGTGGTGGGGGCACTGGTCCCCTGTGGGGAGGGGCAGGAGGGTGCCGGGGAAGCATATGGGCTCAAAATATGGCCTTTCTAGCTGGTCTTCCATGAGGCAAGTTTCAAAATTTGATTCAAAAACAAGCAGAAAGAATCCACAGAGAGGGGAATGCATTAGGACAGGTGATGCGGGAGGGAACAGAGCCTGTGCATCTGCAAAGACGTGGCTTGCGTCGCTCCCAGAAGGAAGTCCCCTAATACAGCAGCCCTGGACACTGAGACGTGGAGGTGGGGGTCCGGGCTCCCGGGTGGCAAGATGGCAGCAGCGAAGGGGCTGATGTGGCGGTCATCGTGCTCGGGACACCGCGCCGGGAAGAGGGTCTCATGGTGATGGTGGGGAGCCTGGTGACCTGCCAAGTCACCTGTCAGGTGACCCTGGGCACACCACTCAAGGACTTCAAGCTCCCCTCCTCACCCGCCTCCAGCAGCCACACTCAGGCCCAGGCTCCCCAACCTCCCCATCCCCGGGGCAGAAGGCAAAGGGCCACAGAGTGGCTATGGGTGGTGCAGAGAAGGGGCACAGGGATTTAGGGACATGGCAGGCAGCTGGAGGTGGCTGGCTGCTTCACTTCCATAGGCATTAGCTACAGGTACACTGTGCCCCATCCACCTTGGGAGCCCTCAGGCCTCAGAGCTCACCTCTGACCTTGACTCCAGCAAGCAGCCTCCCACTAGGTGGTGACCAGGGCCCAGAGTAGCCCCTTCCCGCCTCACAGGAGCTGATGATCCCTACATAGGAGGGCAAGGCTGTGGGGTGGCTTAGGGGCACAGTTGGGGAGGGTGTGGTGTAGCAGACTCATGGTTCTGCAGGAGTCACCCTGTATTTCTACCCATGGGCTGCTCATCTATTCCTCCCAGCAAACCCACACTATCCCCATTCTGCAGATAAGGAAACTGAGGCTGGGGAGGGCAAGGGATGTACCTAGTCACCCTGCAGGAGTGTGAGGATGCAGGTCTCCCACTCCCACCACCTGGTTCCCAAGCCTGCACCTGGTTTTGCCCCACCCTGGAGCTCCTTGTGAGTGGGCCTCTGCACTCCAGCCTGTGTGCTCCTCGAGGGCAGTAGCTCTGCCTCCTTCACCCCTGCATGCCTGTTGTGCGGGTTCCCAAGCTCCAGAGCCACTGCGACAGCCACTTCCCATCAGGAAGCAGTCTGGCTCTATAAGAACAAATGAGAGCTCAGGAGCCGTGACCTATAGCAGTGTAACAACTGGAGGGGCTGAGACCCGGGGTCCCCCTGGAGGTCACCATTTTGTCAAAAACGATGAGTCTGTGTCAGGCATCGACTCTGTCAGTTCATCCCAGCATTCACGGATGGTGTTGGGGCGGCAGGGCTTTGATGGAGAGCAAGTCTGGTTTCCTGCGCAGTTATGTCCCAGGAGGGCAAAAGGGATTCATTGGATCCCTCATGATCCCATGAGGCTGCTAGAGAACACCACCTCTGTTCGCTCAAATCCATGTGCTCTTTTCTTTGGGTCCCTGAGTGAGCCAGACATGGAGGAGGATGTGTGCTGTGTCCTGGGCTGGTACAGGCTGGCTGGCTGACCTCGAATCAGCCTAGGACCTCAGGAGCAATAGAACAGAGGCTATAACCAGATCTGTGGATCCCGGGAGGGCAGAGAAGAGGACGGCAGCACTGACGGCTGGTGATGGATCAGTTGCTCAAATGCTGCAGACCGTGGGAAACCCCTTTGCCTCTGTGAACCTCCCTTTCCTCATGTGCAGCCTCTACCTCCCAAGTTGTTAAGAGACTTAATGAGATGATGTGCCTGGCTCTGAGAAGTGCCTGGTGGGTGGCAAGCACCCAGTAAACACGAACTTTTATTATTGTGGTGGATGTCAACATGGTCCATATCTAAATGCTTTTCGTGATTCCACTAGTCCCTGAATTTCCTGATTCTACTGGTTCCAGGAGTTTCAGGACGCGTTATCAGAGATGATGAAAACTCCATCAGCATGGATACGGCACCCTCAGGATCAAAGCTTGTGGGCTGGTCTCACTAGCTTCTTGCATCCCAGAGCTAATGTTTATAAGCAGAGAGCCCACTTAAAGCAAGAAAAGAATCACATCAAAGTCAAGGCTGAGAAGTTCACAGGAGCAGAAAGGAGGCCCGGGAGAAGGAGACAAAAAAAGTAAGATGAAGGGATCCATCTTCTTCCTCCTTCTGCTACCATCCCCTGCCTCGATTCCCAGAAACACTATAGCAGAGCCTGCCTAATACCTCTCAATATATGTTCATCTTCTTTGATAACAGAACATGAAATGTCAGGGGTTACTGGGCTTCAAATAATAAAAGACTACATTTCCCAGCTTTCCCTACAGCAAGGTAAGGTCATGTGACCATGTTCTGCCAATTGCCTATGAGAAGAAGTCCAGGGCGTTCACACCAGCCCTGTGTGCACATGAAACTTCCAGGTTGTACCCTTGAAGGGAAGGGCCCTCTATCACCTGTCCTTCTGCTCCTCTTCTTGCTGAAATGTGGACGTGGAGGTGAAGCATATCTGATCAATAGATGGGATTAACAGTTTTGAAGGGCAAAGCAGCAAAATTGAAAGTGTTTGGTCTCTGGCAGAGTGGAGCCATCACAGGAGCCCCTGATAGGTTCCACCAGCAATTTACTAAGAAAGAATACACTTCTGTCTTAATTATTGATGCACTGAGCTTTATTAACCGGATCATAACATGTTGATCATAGCACTGAGCAGCATTGCACAGTGGCTGAGCTCTCCCAGGAAAAGCTATGCCAGGGTCCCGGGTACCAGTGTCCTCTTGTGCAACATAAATTACCCCAAAATATCATCATTAAAACAGCAATCTTTGATTTAATTCACCTTGCCAAGGGTCAACGATTCCGGCTAGGCTCAACAGGGCCATCGTCTCCTTCTGCGGGTTGGCCAGGGTCTGGCCGGCTTCAAGAGAGGACAGGGGGCCACCACCGTTCCTCATCCTCAGCGGATTAGCCTAGGCTCATTCTTAGAGTGGAGACGGGGTTCTGACCACTGGAACAGGCCCGAGGGCACGTGGTCACCGACATTACGGTTTCAGCGGCATCCTCTTGGCTCCACCTCCTCCCGGTGGGAGGAGCCACCCACGCCCTCAGGGCAGCCTCCATGCAGTCCTCCCGTGCCCTTAATGCTACTGTCCTGACTTCTCCAGTGTTCTGTCTTTCCTGCTTGACTCTGAGCTCCATGAAGACAGAATCATTGTTTCCTTTAACACGGTCTCACCAGCGCCTCACCCAGAGCCAGACTTAAAATGGGGCTCAGTATAGGTTTGCAAGCGAATAAATGAATGAATGCATGAATGAATGAACACATGATGAATGAATGAACGAACCCATGAATGAATGCCTCCCACACTGTGGACACAGACAATGGGCTGGGTGGGCCGATGCTCAAGAACTTCCCTTCATGCATTGGTCCTTCCCTCTCTTGCAAAGGTGCGGGGAGTCCTCTGCCTGAGCTGGAGCTCCAGCCGCGTCCTGTCTCTGTGCCCTTGGGCAAGGACCTCCACCTGCACTGTGCCTTGGTACTTCATCTGTAAAATGCAACTCTCATGAGGAGTGGGAGGGAAGTAACTTGGATGAAGCACGTGACACCCAGCCTGGGACAAAGGGAGCACCAATCATGTTAGTTATCATTAGCGTTAAGAAGGACTCGGAGCCTGGGCGTGTCCTCCTCCGGTCAGGAGTCTCCCGGGACTGACGTGAAATATTCACCCCAAAGGAATTTGGGTCTCCTTTGGAGATGCCCCTCCCACACACCCCAAAGATTTCCCACGCTCAGCCATTCACAACTGCCTCAGATTTGGACTCTGCCATCCACAGAGCAGGGGAAGGAAGGAGAATTTATTGTACCACCAATGGGATGACAGTTATGAACGGCAGGATCTCCCGCCACCACCCGTCACAGCCATGGGGCGAACACTGGGGCCGGCGGCTCAGGGACTGAGTTCTCCTCCCTGCAGGGCCCGCTCTGCCCTCAGCCCCAGCCTAGTGGAGTCATCAAATAAATCCAACATTTAGAAAAGGGGGGTGGGATGGGGGACTTCAGCAGACAGTTCCCTGAAATGTAATGGTAATAAAAGAGAAAAATGGACCAGCTTGCTCCAGATAACCAGCGCCAGAGAATAATTTCTCTGCCCTGAGTCAGGATGCCAGTGGCAGAGGCACCTGCCCAGGTAATTCATCAGCCTCAAATTAATGGATTCCTCATGAGTCGCCTGCACCTGTCTCCATCCAGGGTTCTCAGAACACCCCTATTTAGATTTTATCAAGACTGTTTTTCTCTCTTCTCCCTGATCAGGGAGGCAGGCACCATACTGGGGGGCATAATTGAATACTGATTTACCATCAATGACCCAGAGTAAAAAAACACTCCATTCAAGGGAACCAATTGTTTCCAACTGCCTGAAACCTCCCTGGGGCCTCAGTTTCCCCATGAATCACTGAACGACTGCTGTTAAACCAGGCACATGAGAGCCCAGTTTTGCGTTCATGAAGGAAAAGCCTGCATTATGTAGGAAGTGCCTCAATTTCCTCAATTGTTAAATGGGACTAAGGGCACGGGATGAAGGCGACTTTTACTTTATTGCTTGAAATCTTTTTAAACAAACATATATTGTTGTGTTTAGACTGGCAAAATAAAGCACCATGAAAACATAAATTGAAGGTGGGAGTCCACACCTCGTCAGTTTACAGCAGATGGGACTCAGGACAGCCCACACATGGTCACATCCCACAGCCAGTACACACTGAGCCCCTGATGCCTGTCATTGCCAGACTGCTCCATTATTGTTGCTGGTGATGGTTGTCGCTGTTAGAGAGCAGGGTTCTTGGCAGGTGTTGACTGTGTGACTTTGAACAGAGAGGATAACCTCTCTGATTCATCTATAAAATGAAACACTGCTTTCCCGCCTAGAACCAAACAGATGGTCTGAAAAACAAACAGAGCGTGCAAAAAAGACCATCTCTGAAGAGTGGTGCAAAGAGAAAAACCTAAGGCTACAGGCTGAACACACTTTGTTCTGGAAAACCAACCCCACACAAAATGTTGCTACAAGACTTTATTTAATTTTTTAAATTTTTTCATTAATTTACTTATGTTTACTAAGCACAAGAAGCATCGAAGGCAACAATCTGGTCTTGCCACAAGTTCTTCATGATAAAAACACTTAACAAACTAGGAATTTAAAAAAACCTTAACATAATAAAACCATGTATTAAAAGCCCACAGGAAACATCATACTCACAGGTAAAAGATTGAAGTCTTTTCTGCTAAGATCAGGAAAAAGGCAAGGATACCCACTCTTGCCATTTATATTCAATGTAGTACTGGAAGTGCTAGCCAGAGCAATTAGGCAAGAAACAGAAATAAAAGAACCCAACACTTGCACATGGATGTTTGTAGCAATTTTATTCATAATTTCCAAAACTCAGAAACAAGATGTCCTTCAGTAGATAAATGGGTAAATATACTGTGGTATGTCCGGACAATGGAATAGTATTCAGCACTAAGAAGAAATGGCTTTAAAGACATAGAGGAACTTTAAATGCATATCACTAAGTGAAAGAATCTGCTCTCCAAAATGAAAAATAAAAAAAGGAGAAGAACAAAAGGAGAAATAACCCTACCTCTCTCAGGGATTCATACATACACACACACACACGCCCCACATCAGAGGCATAAACAGGTTCAAAATTGGGTGGATGACCCTGGACATGGGATTCATTATCCAGAAAGTGCCTGCTCACTGGGGACAAAACCCTAAAGGTGCCATCACTCCTCACCTGCCTTTTCGGGGTGAATTGGGACTTGTCCCTGGTTTTCACTAATGGCTTTTGTGATAGCTTCAAAAGCCATCATGTCGACATCTTGCCCTGTTTATCAAAAAATGCCACTTTTGTGAAGTATGCGTGGCAGTGAGGGAAGAGAGCAGAGGAAGCATGATTTCTCTCCCCGCTCTCTGTTGCAAACCTTCTGGTCTCCCCGCCAGCCAGGGACACTGCGGGCTCATCTCCGGGCTCAACTGCTGGTGATGTTTGCAGACAATGCTCAAGATTTTCCAGAGTTGCCCTAATGCCAGCTTCCCGAGCACATTGTTGTTTAAGAGTCACCTCTGTGAGAACATTTATTGTCCATTGCCCTTTCTAAATGGGTCTTACTCACCTGTCCCCGTACTGTGCTGCACACGGTGTCCAGTACTAACAGGAGCTTGAGGAAACACTGGTTGCATCGAAAAGAATGTTAAACATAAATTTAACATGCTTTTAAGTTGCACTGGAGCATGAAAGGTAAATGTTTGAAAATCAAAGTCCTTCTCTGTTGCTCCCTGGAGAGCATAGCACTTCAAGAAAGCCTTTGGCAAATCCTTTTGTAAAGGGCGGAAGCGTGGGATTCTTCTATACCGTAAATACCCCTCACTTGTGACACTGTGATTTTATATATGTATGCACATGTATATATATGTTAATGTTAAATGTATAATATTAATGTATAAATATTATTAAATAATTAAATATTACATAAAGTATCTAGTGGATCCATTATACAGATCATCCTCCTAGTCCTGCCCATCTAGGACACCCACCATTAAACTTGGGGTTTTACTTAAAAATGGCTCAGATCAGAAATATTTCAAGCTCTCAGGATCAGAAAAAAGCTTGATATTTTTATATTATGAGGCAGAAAATGTGGGAAACCAAGACACAGAACCTGACCCACAGGATTTCTTTCTCCCTCTGTTCCCTAGGAAGAGCAGTGTCCACAATATGCAACTAATACCCCGATGTCCCCTAGGAGTTGTCATCTATCTGATGGTCCAAAGCCCAGAGCCACTCCCCTCATTGGGGAGAACAACTGTTCCCAAAGCAGGGGGTTGGACTGCAGGACAGAAATGAGGCTGAGGGTTCACACGTACCCACAGCTCTCTTATCTCATCCGGGACACTCAGAAAGTTTCTAATCTTGATGCAATGGTTAAGCAGGAAGACACTCCGGCCTCTGTAGAACTTTGCATGAGAATGATCTACATGGCATGTAGCAGTTTCAAAACAGGTCTGCAAATTTGCTGACACTCCTCCCCCTGAGAGGTGCGTCCTACGTTCCTCACTCTGGATCTGGGCTGAGATTTGGTGACTCGTCGGCCAGCAGACACAGGCAGAACACCCTTACCCTGACCCTAGACCCCCCTGAAAAAGCCCATCAAGGATGGCATCAGGCTCAAGGCCTGGGGTCTCAGCATCTAAAGCAGGTCCAGGGGTGGCGGGGCTCCTCGGGTACAGTACAGTAGGCAAGACACCCTAGGGGAGGAAGAGCAGAGGGGAACAAGTGCAGAAAACTCCACCAAACAAAGTAACAATAAGAGAAGTCATGCAATGAGGCTATAGGTGGAGTCCGTTATGGGAGACATGATGCCATGTTTTGCCCTGATGAGGATGAACCCATAGAGGGAGGAACATGGATGACTCAGGAAGGGCAGTGCTGCTGCAGCAATGACCTTGACATGTGGAAGGGGTGGAAGCTCATGCACAGGTGGCCTTGATGGGGAGCACCACTCAGAGAAGGCCAGAGCCCTGATAGATATTCCCCAGAATCTCCCAACACAAGAGCACATCCTTCCTATGGCAGGACACTGATTCTAGCTGGGAAAGCCCTGGCCATTGTGGGGGCCAGGAGAACATGGATCATGCCGAGATGACAGGGACATGAAGGAAGGTATCTCGATAAAACCTCTCCTCCTGCAGATGTGAAGTCGGGGACCCAGGCCCGGAGCGACCTAGAAGTCACCAGACTTACCCAGAGTCTGGTCCAAAGCCCCATCTCCCGACTCTGAATCCAACTGTTCTTCTTCCAAGATTAGATCTCTTTCCTGCCCAGATGCCCACCCTTCCCCCTTCCCTGTAGATGTTTCTTCTTTTTGAGGTTTTGTGTTTTGTTTTGCTTCGTCTTTCAGTTTTATTGAGATATAATTGCTACCCACCACCATATCCCTGGAGAGTCTGGATTCTCTCTAGAGCAGGCCCAAGCCCCTACTTGCCTCCACTATGCCTTGAAATCTCTTGAGTCCTGGCCACACCGACCACCTGTAGGAGTCAGCACATCGGTCCTGTTGTGTGAAGGTCTGAGATCATCGCTGACACTGGAGGTGGGGACTGTGTAGACAGGGGCGAAGGCCCAGCCCTGCTCCTGAGAGGTCTCATGTCCCTGATGGTCACAGTGCACTGTGTTTGCGGGAGGCTGTCCCACCCCAGACTCGCAGCCATCAGGGAGGGTTTGTGATCAGAATTGACTTGTGGAGGTTGGAAGGCTTCGCATGAAGAGCTCAGCGGTGGGACTGCTGGACTCGGGCACACATGCGAGCTGTTTGGGTAAAACACAACGACTGCTATGAAATTTTAATTCAATTCTTATTTGTGTTAAATAATTCAGCACTGACTGCCCAGGCCTTTCTCTGGAAGGGAAACCAGGGCCTGCCCGATGTAGCAGGAAACTGTAAATGTCGGAGATGCTGCGTAGGGTGAATATGGACATCCCCCCCACCCACCCCATCGCCCGCACGCGTGGTAACCTCCCTTCTCAGGGAAGTCAGCTTTCCTACTTCCTGCTCTGATCTCCTGGCATAGTGAGCCGGCTGGAAGAGCAGTTGAGGGCAACACAGAGAAGAACTCTGGGGCAGGCAATTGTGGAAAGACCACGGAGTTCAAGGTCCAGCAGAACAAGGTATGGATTCTGCATCCATAACTCGCCAGCTGCAAGATCTTAGCACATCATTTCCTCTTTGAGTCTGCGTTTCCGTATCTGCAAAGCAGAACTACAATTCTCGTCAATGCAGAAATGCCAATTATTATTCTCCTGCATCAGCCCAAGGCCTGCTGAGGATCTTCTTCAAGCCCCACAGTTTAGCAGGTCTGGAGTGGACACTTCATCCAGGCTGGAAGAATTAAATTGTCTCTTCTGGGAATTTCAGTTTGGAACTTGGAGGCAAAGTTACACATCCACAGAGAACCAATCACGGCAGCCCCCGGTAGAGGCCATTATTATCTTGAGTCACCAGTGAACAGAGAAGCCAGTCTACTAGGAAATTTAAAACCTAGGTAAAGGGAAATAGAGATGAGTCATCCTGCAGAGCCAGTGGGAGAGAAAGGCAGAGAAGGCACAGAGAGTCAGAGAGGGTCTCTGCCAGACGACTTGCAGGTCACAAGATGCCTGGTGGTTTTCTACCTTGAGATCAAGGCATCCTAACCCTATTCCTACTTGAATTTCTTTTTGTGAGCTCGTTAACTCATTAGAACTCATTTCTGGCTCAAGCAAAAAGAGGACCAACCCAGTGACTAGGGTACTGGGAGTTTGCAGTGTTAGAACCGACTCAGGAACAACTTACTAGGGTCCCCAGTAATGACATCAAGACCACAATTCTATTTCTCCTCCATGTGTTGTCTTCATTGTCAGGCTTCACCTGAAATGGTAGCAACCACTCTAGCCCATGAACTTCTGGGTTCGAGCTCAATGGGAAGAATCTAGTTCAAATTCAGTGAGAAGAGCCAGAGCTTATTTCTCAGAAGCCCCAGTAAAAAGCTCATGGTAAAACAATGGCTCTGGCTGGGCCACATGCCTATCCCTGAGCCAATTGTTGCAGCCCAAGGAATGGTCTGGATAGACTGGTTTGACCCCGGGGCTCCCCTTTGAGCCAGAACCTTCTGGTAGACACTGATTTGTTAGGCGAGGCTGCAATCTCTCAGAAGAGGGTGGTGTTTTTAGAAAGCACTTGGCCTGCAATTCTAGTAGCTGCCATCAGCGGATGACACATGTCAACATTCTCAGAAACCGATAAATCTCTACTTCCTTTTCTTTGTAAAGCTGTATTGTCAGTGGACCTATATCAAAAGGTAATGATTTTATTTGCAGGTCCAGTGTATCAGAAAGATCTAGGCTTTGACTCTGACTCCATCATTCAATAGTTAGAAAATTTGGGCAAATGTCTTAGCCTCTCTAAGCATCAATCACTTCTTTCCTAAACCAAGATTAACGCCATCAGTATCATTGGGATGCTGCAAAATATAAGTACAATAACATATGCAGTGTACTTAGCACAATGCCTAACACACAATAGGTACAGGGTGGATATTCATTTTTCTAACAACTTAGAAATATGTTCCATAAGTTTTTTGAAATTCGGTTTATATAGTTCTGTAAAACTCTACTATAGACTATAATTAGTAAGATAAAAGCCATAACGGCTTCTAGCACTAACAGCCATGAATAACAATGTTTCTTTGGGAAAGTATAATTCAAACTCCAGACAGACAGACACAGCCCATCCTACCTCCCCTGGGCAGCTTCCAAGAAAGAAATCATCTTTAGGTAGTACCTAGAGCAGAAAGAGTGAAGCAGAACAAGATCAGGCTGTACAGATGTAGGGGCTCAGAGCTGATGGACACCAGGAGCGGGAATGAACCTCAGACTCTCTGATCCATGATCATCATAATAACAATAAGACCACCAACCAGACCATTGCTCCCATTGCTCAGGGGCTTACTGTGCACCACGATTGTTTTAATTCTCAAGGTCAACTTCTAAGGAAAGGACCAGCACTATCCAAATGTTACAGCTGAAGGAACCCCTGCAAAGGTAACAAATTTGCCCAGTCTTCACAGGTCTGAGTGACTGATTCAGGTCCCTGCCCCTGACCAATGCACTCACTGCTGCTCTGCTCCCAGGTGTCTGCTGGTGCAGCTTTGAGGGCTCATGATCACCGTCATGGTCAGCCACAAAGGAGAGCCCACCAAAACTCCCCCAACCCCCCTGACCCTGCAGGAGTAGACAAGAGTCTGGGCCCCCTGCAGGCTTCTTCCAGGATGCGAGCAGGGGGGATGGTGGGGTACCTGTGCCACGGGGGTCATGCTGCTGGCTGTGCCTCCTGCTCAGACATCATCTTTGTCACTAAGGCAAGTAGCTCACCTCTCTGAATCCCAGCTTACTCATCTCAAAGTGCAAAAAAACACCTCCTTTTCCCTCTATAGGCCTCAGACCGCCCCCCACACCGAACTGCAAAATCGAGCCCATGTCCCTGGGCTCATCCTTGTCTGTGTTTCCAGCCAGCATGTGAGCTCCACAGGGCAGGACCGAGCCCATCTTGCTCATGGCTCTGTCCTAGTGATCAGCACGCCACAGGCCCTCAGTAAATACTTGTAATGTGAACACATGAGCGAGATGAGCTCTGACCACCCTGGGTCCTCAGCGAGCCCTCCGTGGACCAGCCACAGTGATATCATCCAGGGGCTTGCTGGAAAAGCAGCAGCTCAGGACAACGCCTACCCCCTACCCCCTGCCCTCCAGGGTTAGAGCTGCACCCGCAAGACCTCAGGACAGGTTCATCCAAGTCCCCGGAGCCTTGGAGCCTCGCACCACCCCCCAGCCCCCACTGCTCAGCCACCTTCTGTGATGCTTGCTCATGGGTCACCTCACTGGGCCTCCGCCTTCCCCTCTGAAAACCAGCAGTTCCACCCCCTTTCCCTGAAGATGATCAGGAAGGTTAAGTGGATGGTGGACCTGACATACCCACTCCCAGGAGACGCTCCCTAAATGGCCCCCGATCTTGACCTCCTCCGTGGTCAACAGCTCACTTCACTCCCATCTGTCCCCTTCTGCCATATGGACCCCTGGTTTGGGTTTTTTGGTTTTTGTTTGTTTTTTGTTTGTTTTTATTTTTAAGGAGGAGGGAGGCAGGATCTACCCCTTCCATTCTCCTTCTTCGTGACTGGGATGGCCTCTATCCTGGCCCTGGGCTTGACTGTGTGACTGTGGTCTGGCCAATCAAAACTCTTTATTTGCCTGGCCCTGTGGAGATCCAATTTCAGTGAGAGATCAACAATAAACAGACAGATAGCTTAATGTCAGATTAACACTATGAAGAGAAACAAAGCAGGCTAAGGGATAAGCCATAAGGGAGGGGCCTGTGGCCAGGAATGGGGATTTGATAGAAACCTGAAGAAAGCCAGGGAATGAGCCTCAGCCAGAGAACATTCCAGGCAGAGGAAAGAGTATGTGCAAAGGCCCTGAGGTAGGGCTATACCAAGTGACTAGAGAGGAGGGAGGGTAGGAGACATGAGCTCAGAGGAGTGGCCATCCACCAGGCCATCCAGGACTCTGAGTTTTACACTAAACAAAATGTGAACCCAGTAAGGGCTCTGAGCAGAGAATGCACATGAACAGTTAGAAATTATAATCATAATAATAGCAATCACCTTTCATGTTCACAATGTCCAGGCCCCTCCTTTAAGCTCATGAAATATATATTCATGTAATCCTCATAGTAACCCTACCATCGCCACTCATTACAGATAGAAATTAAGGCTCAGTGAGGTGAGAAGTTCACCTGGCTAGTAAGTGGCAAAACCAGGACTGGAATCCAGGCAGTCTGGCTCTGGAGTCTGGCTCTTTATCCCTGCTTCATTTAAAAATTAAAAAGGTTGATTCTAGGAACTCCTGGGTGACTCAGTCCATTAAGCATCTGACTCCTGGTTTCTGCTCAGATCATGATCTCAGGGTGGTTAGATTGAGTCTGCTTGGGATTCTCTCTCTACCTCTCCTTCTACCCCTCCTCCCAACACATTTGCACTATTTCTCTCTCTCTCTCTCTCTCTCTAAAAAAAAAAAAATTAAATAAAAATAAAAGGTTGATTATTCTTATTTTTCAAATGAAGAAACCGAGGTGATGCTTTCAGGTTCACAGGTAGCAGGGCTGGGAGTTGAACCCAGGTCTTTGTGATCCAGACTCCAGCTCTCGATGGCTGAGTCTGGATCCCAGCTATGACCTTGCCACCTTCACCCACCCTGGTCGGACCCAGCCTTCCCTCCTACCCCATGTTGAGCCACAAAAGTGACTCCCTGTCAGTCTCCCTAATCCTCTGGAGCCACGCCTTCCAGGACTCAGCACCCACTCAAGCCTACATGAAACCCCAAGATTGCAACTGGCCTGTCACACATGCTCAAGTGTTGTGAGCAAAGAGGTTCAAAGCTAGAGGCTCATCAAAGCTCCCCCACGGGGAAGAGCCTCCTTTCCATCCAAACATTCTGCAGGGTTTCAAAAAGAAGCAGCTTCTCGGCTCAGGGCTGGCCAGACCAAGCCTCCCAGCAACTCTGCCGCCTGCCTCACAAAGGGCACAAATTACTGAGGCTCATGTTGAGCAGAGAGCAGAGGGCCGATGACCAAGATGTAGCTGAGAAGCCCCAGCCGGTCCACTTTCCACCTATGGAGTGGGCTGGGGCCAAGGCTGGCGGGGGGCCGTGCAGATCCTTGGGGCTGGCCGCAGTGCAAGGTCACGTCCGTCTCTGGGGAGAGTGGGGGTGGTGCTGACATTGGTCCTGGGAGGGTGGAGGTGGCTGGTTCTGAGCCCAGGGTGCTCCCTGCCCTGGATGCTCTCAGTAGACATTGCAGAGTCCTGGGTGCCCTGCCCCTGTCCCCAGGTGCTCATCCTTACCCGCCAAGGAAGGCTGCCCACGGAGGACACCTGTGGCTCTCCATTCCTCCTGTTCCCTCCATGAGAGCACATCCAATGGCATTCACAAAACAGGGCACACACCATATGCCAGGACACAGCTCTGAGAGGGACAGAAAAAGCCCCAGCCTCGTGGAACTGACGTTTAGTGGGGTGACAGACATTAACAGACTCAGCTGTATCGAGAGTCACGGGGTAGCATGCGCTAAGGGGACACAAAGCAGGGTGAGAGGACAGAGGTTGTATGCAGGTTAGAGGCTGACATGACCCCAGACGGATGGTGGGCTCCAGGGCTCCCACATCTCCAGCCCAGACACAGAGCCAGGCCCAGGCTGGCCCTCCGCAAACATCTGTTGCCTGATTATCTGCATGGACAGAGCCCCCTCCTCTGGTCTTTGTAGTCGGTTAGGACTGGCGGGTGGGGAGGGGGGAGCTGATCTCAATGCTCCCCTCTCCAGTGAGATATCTCCACAGGACCACATTCCCAGAGGATTAGGGGCCCTGCACCCCCTTTGCCCAGTGTCTCCAGAGGCCATTCCCCAGCAGAGGAAAGAGTAGGACCCCTCCCCTCCTCTCTTCTCTAGGCAAAGCCAGGCCCTCCCCCCAGAGGGGAGGGAAGTGACTCTGACACCCCTCTCTCTGTTGGGGCAGAGCTGATGGGGACAGAAGTAGGAAATGCCAACCCATATGATAAAGAAAATGATATGGGACATCAGGCTCCCCTGGGAACAGCTGCACACACACACCCCCTCCTGGTTCCACAGCCCGGAAGCCCTCTGTCTTCTTATAGTGCATGTTTCAAGCACATTGTTTTCCCCTCTTGATAAAGTGTAATTCGTTTAAGGCTCTCTGATGGTTATTTCATGTCTCCAAAGCATACTCTTCACGGGCAGATCAATTCCAAGGAAACACCTAGAGCCCATGAAAGTTAGATCCATTAACAAGTGCTAAGTGGCCAGTCGCTCACAGAGGGAGCCTTTGACAGAGACTAAGAAATGATGAAAACAGGCTGCTGTGCCCAGAGCCCCAGAGCCCTAGAGCCCTGTCCTCAACAAGGCTTCACAAGTCTTAATTATCTCTCCTTCCCCTGAAATTAAACTTCTTTTCCGAGTCTGGAGAGGATGATTAAGGAAGACTCAGAACAAATCAGCCCCGTGTGGGGATGGAGGGGCCCCTCACAGGTCACGGCCAGAGGGCTCTCTGTTCCGCAAACCCCATGAGTGTAGCCCCACATTTTGGACACTAGGTGTCCTCACAGGAGTGGGGATGGTGGGAAGTGAGGAGACCCGAACCGCCACCCCAGTGCCCCAGTGCCACAGTCCATCAGGAAAGGTAGGCCAGGCAGGGACTATGGAGCAGCAGAGACCATTTCTAGAGGCTGAGAGAACACCAGGGATAGCCTCTCGATTCTAATACATTAACAGAGACACGGTTCCCAAAGACTCTGACTTCCGCTAGTGGACAAGTGTCCTGGGACCCAATATCAGAATGCCCTCAGTAAAGAAATACTCATGGACCCGAGTACTGCCATTGACTCCCAGCCATGGGGAGCTTCTGCGTGCCTAGCCCTATGCTAGCACTTCCCACATATTATCTCATGGAAGGCTCCCAATTAGCAAATGCCATAAATAATATGGTTACACCCATTTCACAGGTGAGGAAACTGTGGCTCATGGAGTCTATGTAACTTGCCCTCAAACACCCAAGCTACAAATCTCAGCCAGATCTGTCTGATGCCAAAGCCGACACACTTCACTCTCTCACCTCCCGCCGACTCCCATCTGCAGACCTCCATGCTCACGCTGTGTGCAACGTGACTTTGCAACTCCTTCCACCAAGGGGTAAAATCTGCTTCCCCACTTCTTAATCTGAGCTGCCTTTATTATAACTTGCATTGGCCAATATGGTGCTGCAGAAATGACATTGTACTATTTCTGAGCCTAAACCCCAGAAGGTCTTGGGGACTCCAACTTTCTTTTTTGTCACCTGCCTTCACTATGAGAACAACTCTGGAGATACTCTGTCATTCCTGCAGGATGAGAACACACAAGGAGCAGAGATAAACCATCCTGGTAGAGGTCGTCCCAAACCATCCAGCCTCCAGCCAATATATCCACCGTCTTGAAATGCTAGTTAGCTCCTCACAGCCCAGCACAGCCCAGCCCGCAGTAACAGAACCACCCAGCAGACCTAGAGGTTCCTAAACTAAATTAATGCTTGTTACTTTAAGCCACTAAATTTTGCAATACTGTTATACAATAAGAGCTAACTGATAGACCCTACCTCCATTCCAAAGCTGCTTCACTCACATCTTTCAACATTGCTAGTATCTCCCCTCTTCCAAAATCTCCCTTAACCACCATCTTTACTCCTGAAGACAGAGGAATTTCTCCCCTGTCTGGAAAGACCGTGAATAGACGGTTGTCAGAATGCAGGTCTCCCTCCAGCCATTCCTTCAACCGGTCATTCAACAAGCATTGATTACGCGCTTAACCTTGTATGTCAGGCAAAGGGTCCCTACCTTCCTAGAGCACGCAGGGAAGAGCAGCACTAAAGAGACAATTGCAGACAGAGTAACACTGGAAAGAAAGAGCATTTCACCAACTTTGCATGAAGTACCCCAACCTGAAATGAAGCTGCTAGCTCCGTGCTCAGAGCACAGTCTATGAGAAAGCCAGGGCTCTTGGGGTCACCGTGAAGGGCTGGCTCGCCCTGCATCAGGGGAACATCAGCTCTTCATCCCAAGAGTGGCTCCCAGGCCTTATCAAGATCCTCAGGGCCTTGTTGATACACAGGGGCTCCTGCAGGCCAGACAGGAGGGGCTCAGTGGGTCCTCATGTCTCCCCCACTGGACGTGTCCTGGCTGGAGCCAATCCAGGAAGGAACAGGGAGTCTGTGGGGAGAATGAACACTTTCCAAGAGGACCTGCTGCGTGGAAACCATGGCCGTTAGGGTCAGACTCAGCAGGAGCGAGCCCTAGTTCTGCCACCTGGAAGTGGGACGATCCTGGCACACTTGCTGGACACCGGGGAGCCCCCGTCCCTCGCCAGACACACGCAGATAACAACCACCAGCTTGCAGGGTTGGCCTTTGTATTTGAGAATCAAATGAGATCACAAAGTAAAGGATCGTACTTGGGTCCTGATACAGGCTCAACAGATGGTCACTCCCTCGTGAATAAATGCATACATAGAAGACAGCGTGTCAGCACCAGCAAGGGTAGGATGTTGGAGGCTACAGATCTGAATGTCTGTTTCTTCCCTTCCCCCAGCCTTGGGCCAGGTCTCTAGCCGTCAGCCCCCTTGGTCTGAGCCACTCCCAGGGGCTTTCCCCTCCCGGTCAGAGGCTTCCCTCTCTTCCCAACTCCATCCTCAGCCTCGATCTCTTGATGCCATTTTCCCCATCTTCCCCACTAAGCTGTGGACACCCAGGGATCAGGGAGCCATCTCTGCATTCCCCCTGGCAACTCAGGGAATGCATGCCTGGGGCTGGACCTCAGGAGGTCAGCTCTGCATCTCTGCAGCTACCCACGGGGTCCCTTTGCCAGGGACAGATCCTGACTGGATGCACCAGAAACCCAGCTCAGAGTGGGAGGGACTAGGGCCCCCCCACCACCCCAACTGCACCTGCTGTGTGTCAGGGGCTTTTTTTATTAGCTCATTTAGGTCCCACACAGGATTGTGGAGTGGGAACCATTCAAATTCCCAGTTTGTTGATAAGGAAACCTGTCCAGAGAGGAGCCTGGCCACGGGCTGGGGAGCAGGTGAGCTCCTGAGTCAGACTCATGTGATTTCCTCTCCACCTTGTAGCCACGCGTGCAGTCACATAGGCGCTCCACCATGCAGGTTGAGAGCTGGCTCTGCAGACCCTAAGAGAATGGGAGCCGGGAGGGCCTTACAGACAGCACATCCAAGCGAGAGTGTCCGTGTGGGCTGTGAGGAGGTCTCTCCACCCTGAGTCACCCCGACCTGGGTTCAAGTCTCAGCTGTCTCCCTTAAAACTGGATGACACTGGGTACATCACGACATCACACTTTTGCGCTGCCTTGTGATCCACGCTGGGCAAAGACCCCCCGCTTGGGTGTCCCCGGGGCTTCCCTAGGCGTATTGTTCTAGAGGTATTTTCCGTATGTAGGTGTGCTCGATGATGTAGGCAAAAGCACGGTGTTTGGGCTCAATAACGTTTGGCCAAATCTGGGGCCGGATGCCCAAGCCCCGAACCCCAAAGCTCTCCTTCTTGTCTAGAGGCTAAAACCAGCTTCACTTATCCTGGAAACATTACACAGGGATCCTCCCTTACTCTCGTGTCCTCCTCAAGGCGCCCAGACTGCCTGAATTAACCAGGCAACGTCATCCATGGGGATGGCCCAGGCAGCAGGAACATCCTCCGCTCCCTCTGTCTCCCTTCAACCTCTCCTCCCACGTCCCTGTCTCCCTGGAGGACTCCGTCCCTTACACGGCGGCTGAGCACGTCTGCAGAGAGCTCCCAGGGGCTGGCAGGGCCCCTCTGCCGACGATCGCATGTTCCTGTAATGGCCTTCATTAGTCTGGCTGACATCAACACGGTTCTCAAGTCCATATGTTTAACTTAATGAGGCATTATTTTCAGCTTGAAAACTATAGAAGAAGCATGTTTTCTCTGCAAGAGCTACGCTGATGAATAGATTAATCCCGGACTAAGAAAATGAAAATGCTGGCTCGTTTTTACTCTTCAGTTTTAGCTGGCCTTGAATTAATTTGAGTTAACCTGATTCTTTCTCCTGGGAATAAACAAGAAGATGTTTTCCCCGCTCAGCCCTGGGATGTGTCCCCCATTCACCTGTTTCCTTTCTACCAGTACTGTGGAAATTAAAACTAACACCACCATCTGAGGAGGGGAAAGCAGTGCCTGAGATGGAGCAGAAGGATGCCATTATGGGCTCACTACCCAGATGAGGACCCGAGGCTCAAAGGGTGTGAAGGGTCCTTGGCGGGAAAGATGAATAGAATACTGGGTGCGGCCCCCAGCAGAACACATGCTCTCAACGCCCTGTGCCCCCCTCTCTCCCCAACAAGGAGGCTGTTTGGCTATTAACTATTGCTTCCTCATTCTAGATGCAAATCACTAATTCAACCTGCCCTGTCTAATGCTTTCTCAGCTGTGCGGAGCCGGTCCCATACTCTGGGAAAGCTGCTGGTAGCGGGCAAGCCAGGACAGCCGGTCCCTCTGCCATAGCTCCCGGCCGCAACCGAACCACCGCCTGGGCCCCACATCCCTGTTTTTTCAACTGATGGACTGCCACCGCTGGGGCATCCTGGGACACCTCCCCAGGATGTAAACGTTACTCAAAGATTTTGATGGCAACACTTTTACTAAAGTAAATCCAACTATAATGAAGAAGTCAATGGCAAAGTTCATGGGGCTTTTAAAGATAAGGCATCAGCCTTCAGGATGTTTTCTTCGTGGGGCAAATCCCTATAGGAGCGCTCCTGCTGCACTGAGACATATCATCACACAAGGGTCACCTGGATCCTAAACTTAAGCTCAGGCTTTCCCTGGATTCAGCCTGCACCTCTGTCTCCCACTAACCCCACTCAGAACACTGAGCCTAAGTCCAGGAGGCCGGTCCTGACTTTGCCCTTGAGCTGGTCCTAATCCATCTCAGTCAACAGCCTGACTTCCTGAGCCTCAGATGCTATGCCTAGCATTAGACATAGCTGGATTTGAGGGCCAGCCCTGCTGTGCCAGCCAGGGAGGCCACCTCACTATGCCCCTACTTTCTCCCTCTTCAAATGGGGAGAACGATCCGGAGGAATTCGTTACATTGCTGCACGGGATGGTTCACACTTTCCGAACAGGGCCTGGCACACAGCCACTTCCTGATGGTAACCTAACCTTCACCTTAAACTCAAGCCCACCCTGTTCCAGCCCTTGCCCAGCGTGTCCCCACCACAACCCATGACAGTGGCTGGAGACCAGATCCTATCCCCTGCCAACTCCGGATTTAGCACACGGGGGACCAGCGCCCCACACTGCATCAGGACATTTCTACTCTCTCTGCACACTATGTCTCATTAAGAATCTTTCCGGGGGGGGGGGGAGAAATAGCCCAAAGAGCAAGCAGCTTTGAGAGAACAACTGCACCGGGAGAGGAGGAGACTGGTATCAGGACAGGGTAGCAGAACAATGCACGGCTGTTTTGGGGTTTCATAGTCTCTTGCCTTAACAATTGGGGTTGGGCTCTAAGCCGGCAGGTGCTCTGGCCCTTCCCATATCTGTCTCAGGTGATCTCTCACCCTCTCTGGCCCTGGGTTCCCCTCCTCTATAAGATGTCACTCAAGCCTTAAGCAGACCCAGTCCCCTCTGCCCCCTACCCCCAGGGACTCCAGCTGGCACCGACTCCAGGGCACAAATCTCGGGAGACTTCTCAGTTTGGACGTGTTCCGAGACCTCATCTGCTGAGCCTTGCTTTATTTTTCCAAATGCAGCCAGTGCCTCTCACACCCTCCCAAAAGAGGCAGGAGCCAGAACTGCCCATCCCTGGCTTCCCGTGTCTGATGCCAGGCTCCCAGAGCCTCCAATCTCGGACAGTGGTATGGGAAGAACCAGGACCAGGAGCAGGAGACCAGAGTTCAAGACCGAATGCTGATTCCCATTCATAGTGTGACCTTAGGCACATCCATACTCTGCCTTGAGTCTCAACTCCTCTGTTTAAATAAAATGAAATCCATCTCCCCCCGGCATCCACAGCTCAATAGTCCGTACAGCTGACACTCAGCAACACACCCTCACCTGCCTTCCTGGAGGGTCATTCAAAACCCACCAGCAGAGGCCCCACTGTGCTCCAGACCCTGTGACTGATCCTGGGGATAAAGGATGCCTGAGGCATCAAGTGACACCCTTGGCCCTACAAGGAAGGAGAAACCACATGGAGTCATGATCCCAACACTGGGCAGAGGCCGGGACCAGGTCAGCACAGAACACCACAGGACCCAGGTCTGACTAAGTCCATGCTGGGTGTGCAGGAGAGCTCCCTAGAAGCCTGAGCCTACCTGCCCCGGGGGAGCCTCCAGACCTGCTCCATGACTCACCACCATCAAGGTCTTAGACAAGCCATTCTCTCCCAGGCCTGCTAACTGGTCTGTAAAATCCAGGTCTCAGCTCAAATGTCACCTCCTCCAAGAAGCTTTCCTAGACCTCAGCCCAAAGAAGCTCTGTGTCACTCTCTTCCACAAAGGCTGCAAATTATACTTTTATCTGTTACCTGTTTCTTATCTGATTGTCCCTGACTCCACACACACCAAATGAGCTCGTTCCGTTCATTCCCATGATAAGTATTTATGTATCAGGCAATGTTCTAGGAACTGGGCACTCCGCAGTGAGCAAAGCTGTCCAACATCTCTTCCTTCACAGAGCTCGTACTATAGCTGGGGAGCTGGCAGATAGCAAGGTGATTTCATAACATACAGAGCACGTCAGGAAGCGCTAAGTGATCGGCAGAGAAATTAGGCAGAAGGTGGGGTGAGGAGTGGGTGCAGGGAGTCGGGGTACAATTTTATGCGTTTGGCCAGGAGGGCCTCACCTGGAAGGGCTCACATGGGCACAGAATAGAAGGATGTAAGGCCCTAGGGGTGCATGTCCCTGAGGAGAGCACCCCGGGCCGCAGGAACCACAGGCTCAGAGGAGGGAGGTGGGCATGTGCCCAGGACACCCGAAGATCAGCAAGGAGGCCCGGGTGGCTGGGCAGGGTGGGGGAAGAGTTCAGAGGGCCTGTATGGGGACTCTGACTCTACCTTGAGGAAGATGGGAGCCATGTGGGGTTGTGAGCAGGGGAGAGAAGCAGCTGCGCTGTTGTTTTTCAAAGCTCTCTCCTGCTACACAGTGGAGAAGACACCACTGGGGACAGGAGTAGAATCAGGGAGGTGGTTGGAAGGAAGGATCTGGGCTGTGGGCAATGGTGGTTCAGATCATAGAGGGGGCGTGAGGGGTAGAGATGAGGAATTGTTCAGGTGCCCAGCATAGCCCCTCGCACACAGTAGGCCCTGAGAGATGGGGGCTGTGACCATCACTATGGAAGGGGCTGAGAATCCTTAACAGACTCTCCTGGCTGCCTGCATTTCTCTCTCCGCAGCCGGCTAACTGTGTTTTCACTCTCTCCAAGGGGATTAAAAAGCACAAATCCTTGGGCTGGGGAGAGAAATTGCCAGTGACACGGGGAGGGCGGAAGTCACTTGCCGAGGTCTTCGGAACAGTGGAGAAGACAAGAGGGCTGGATTATATAAGTGATAAAACACTGACGTTCACACATGCGACACGTGCTTAAAGACGCACATCCACAGCATTTTGAAGGGCAAGGTAACCTTTAAAAACGATTTGCTCTTTCTTGGTTTAAAAAAAGTTTGGGAGGTAAAATAGATATGTGTGTGCGGTGACTTGAATTCTCCCAGATGGCACCCTTTCCTCCGGTAATGTATTCTGTCACTGGGATTTTAACGGGATGTGATTACAGCAGTAGCCATGCTCCATTCACATGGGCCAACGATCGCGTGCATTTCTTTTGGAGTGAAACTGACAGCCAGGTTAGAATAGAGAATCTGCTTGGGTGCGTGCGTGTGTACATGTGTGTGTGCGAGCGTGTGTGTCTGTGTATGTGTGTGTCGTTTAAAATAAAAAATCCCTGGAGCCATTCGGCCATTCAAAATCTGCTGCCCAGTTTGTTAGGATGGTGAACCATCTGGAGAGAAGGCCAAGGCGATGTCCGAGGGACCTCAGAGATGGGGGAGGTGGAGCCCCGCAGAGCCAGAAAATGGGACTGAGCTCTCAGGTGGGTGTCAGGACAAGGGGCAGGCTGGCAAGGTGATCTGGAGCCTGCTACTCCTCCTTTCTGGACCTCGGTTTCCCTGATAGGTCAAACAAAGGATTCTTTTATCTCTAAGATTCCTTCCTTCTGGTATCTAAAAACATAAACAAATCAAAGATGAAGGATAAGAAAGGAGGAAGGTGTGGAGGGGAGGCAGGAGGGACAATATCTTGTTGCACTTGGGACTTCGATCCAGAGGATCCAAGTGTGAAAAACACGGTCCTCCCTGACAGTGTGGGGCCAACCCCAGGGGGATGAGGTAGGAGTCTGCCAAGTGTCTTTACCTCTGTGGTCTCTCTCAACCGTCCTAGAGTCCCAGGAGGGGAGTGTTGTCATCCCGTTCTGTGGCAGGGGTAGTAAGACTTGCCCAGAGCCACAAGGATCCAAGGCTCCTGCCAGAACTTGTTTCAGTTCTCTGACTCAATCGCACATCCTCCCTGTGCTCCAGATGACAGAGTCCTGAGTTCTTAACACAGAGAGGAAGAGGAACCTGCTGCTGGTCGCACGTCTGCACCCCCACACCTAGGGCCGAGGGCCAGGGTGTCTGCAAAGGGGGGCTCGCAGAGCCGGCATCTCTTCTCTGAGGGCCAATCACGGAGCCCCCCTGCCCTCCAGGGAGGACCAAATGAGAAAGCGGCTCCTTTCCCTGGAGTCACCCACCGGGCTTCATACCTGCTGGAACTTGGCAGGAGAAAGCTGCTTGGGGTAGTGAACTTCTCACTCTCCCCTCTCGGTCCTGACAGGATCCCCACCCTGGGAAATAAGGTTTCATCACAGACACTTGGCTGCCCACATCCCTCCAGCTGTGGGAGCAGGGGCCCCAAAAGAGGGACCCGTACCTGCCTAGAGAAGAAGGACCCAGAGCCACATGCTGGGGAGGAACGGGAGGCACACACCACCAACAGGGTCAACTGTGATGTTTGTCTCTTGCAGACGTCCCCATGATGACCCACTTCCGCCTGACCCCAACACCCCAAACTGCGTTGCAGCCGGCGGGCTCACCCTGGTCGTCTCAGGAACCCAAAACCAATTTCAAAATAGAACACATCGTTGACAATTGCTTCTAACCTCACCATTTCTTGCTTATACCCTGTGCAGTGGGAGGTGGAAAGGAAGAGACCATTGGGTCCTGCTGAGTGCAGGCCCCATCCCCACAAGAGGACCACAGAGGGGAGACCCACCCTGGTTCTCCTGCTCCAACCCCAGGCCTTTTCCATCTATCTCTGTGTTTCTAAGCACCAGACATCTCTTCCTGGGCCTCCTGTTGGCACCTTCAAATGCAACTTGTGCAAAAATGAGTTTATCTCCTCTGCACCCAACTCACTTCTCCCCATGTTCCCAATCTCCAAGATTGGAACAACCCTCCCAGGGGGACCTCAGTGTCACCCTGTCACATTCTGATAGAGTTTACCTAAGAAAACAGCAAGGGGCATTTTCTATGGGAGGCCCAGAAAACACGGGAGGGAGGTGCGAGGCTGGGTCGTGTCAGACCAGACATCCACTGCATGTGGTTTACGAGCGCACAGGACATGTTTGATGAGTGAGTTTTAAAAAAATGAATCAATGAGCAAATCCAGGAATGAACAAAGGAACAGTAAATGGACAAAGACCCGCCTGAAGAAATTCCTTCGTAAGCAAATGAATGGATGACCGATCGCAGAATGAACAAATACACGGGTAAATAAGCGAGGGACTGGACGAGGGGCTAAATGCACAAATGAACCACGGAGGACACAATGTCTGAGGAAGTGCGAACCGCTGGAGGGAGAAACCATGACGGAAGGAAGGACTTAGTTCACACAGAACGGGTGTGAGAAACCACTGGTAAACGGATCGTAAGCCTGGTGGTGCAGGGGAACGAATGAACGAACGAGAGAATGAAAGAATGGACATAAAAACAGAAGGACCGACCGTGAATGATGGACTGAGCCCACACAGGAGCCACCGAGCGCAGAAGGCCACCCGGCCGGCTCCTAGGGGACAGCAGGCTGCAGGGCAAAATACCGCCACACGCCGTGGAAACCCTGGACCCCCTGGAGCCAGGTTCTTGGCAAACAGGTCACAGTCCTCCCCGGGAAGGGTTTTGAAGGAGCTTCTGTTTGGATGTGATAAGAATATTATTACACAGTCCGGGCTGCAGGGGGCGGCTCCGCGGGATTAACTCTGGGTCCCGGGGAAAGAGCTAAATAGAATCGACTGTATTGTTTTCCCAACTCAGTTGCGGATAATTACCCATTATGTAGCAAACCCCCAGCATGATTTTAATAATCACTATTAAAATAACTGCTTCCACCGTCTCCTTACAAATTAACCTCCGGGAGGTGTAATTAATGTCGGCGTGGGGAAGTCTGCGGAGTGGCCTGGGAGGGAGAAAGGGGCGGGCGCGATTGCCGGGCTGGTCCGGTGAGACAGTGAAGAGGCCATGTGGCCCAGGGACGAGGTTTGGAAGCTCAGAGCCTGGGTCCCACGCCACATCCACGGCCATGTGACACTACACAAATCACTCCGTCATCAAGGCTCAGTCCCCTGTCCTATCAAGTGAGGCTGATGCCCCAATTCCCAACCTCCCTTGGGGAAATGGGGGACCAGGGGGTTGTTCCAGCAGAGTTCTTCACTGTGTTATGCCCCCAATGCGAGGCTCATCCTCCTCATGGGAAATGAAGGTTTCTCCTGACCCACGTTTCTCCCCCACCAGACCAAGGCTAGGACCCATCTGTCCTCAGTGGGTGCTCAGCACACAGCAAGTGCTCAGCAAATGCTGGTGGGGGGACTGGCTGGATCCCACCGTGTGGTGCAAGCTTTAGAAGCGGCCTGGAGTCCCTTTCAGGACAACTGAGGTTTGATAAGCCGACAGCCCCTCCCCAAAGTCTTCATGGAGCTGCAACCGTCACCCATCTCTGACGCTTGTCCAGTGTAACTTGTTCCCTTTCCTCCACCGCTGCCCTCTGCCTGTCTGGGACCCTCTGCCACCTCCCACGTGCCCCTCTAACATCCAGGGCCTGAGAAGGGGTCCTCCAGGGACAAGTGTGTGGGACAGGAGCCCCAGGTCTCTGACCAGGGCCCAGGGGCTCTGCTCTGAGGAAGAGCGCACAGGGAGCATCGTGTCTCCTGTCTCCTCTGCCCTGACCCACCAGTGACAGAGGTCAGCTTGTGGGTCTAGGACCTGCCACGTCCCCACGGGAGCCTGGAGGAGCTGGACAGGGATGCTGGCCTCTGACTGCCACATGATGTGTCCCTGCTGCCCTCCATGGGGACTGAGTGCTGGGTCTGAACGTGGGAGTCTGGAATTTCTGCCATCTTCCAGAAGTCTGCTTTCCTTAATAGCCCAGCTCACTCTGATTGCCTTCTCTGTCCCTGAGACTGAGCCTCCTGCCCAGATAGGCCCGCAACTGCAGGCTTAATGAGCCTTTGCTCTGGGTTGGACCCCACCTGATGGCCTCATTTCTCTGACTTCTGCCTGCTTCTTCCATTCCGGAGGACTTGGCCTCCTCCACTCCCACCCAATGGAACTGACCTTAAGGTCAGTCTAGAGAAGACTCAGCACATTCTTATGGGGCTACTCAATGATTCTGACGTATCATTACCAGCTAAGCCTGGTCTGGCCTGGGCAGTATCAATGTATACATTGATTAATTCATAAGCACTGGTTGAAGAGTCCTTTACGTGCCAGGCCCCGGGCTGGGTTCTGATATGAGAGCTCCTGTCGCTCTCCCTGATACAGAAAGGGCCGTGCGACTGAGTCCTCACATTCACCCTTGAGCTGTCAGCTCATAGATGTTCAGGGGGCCGTGCGTCCAAGCAGCCTGCTGGAAAACGTTCCCTCAGCCAGCTCTGACCGGCGGTGGTGCCCTGCTGGCTATGCACAGGATGTTCCAGGACAGACACCTGAGTTCTGAAGAGCAGAGGAAACCAGAGCTCAGGCATGGAGGACAAGGATGGGGCGTTCACCCGGCAGACAGCTGGGGAAGGGGACATTCCGGGAAAGGGGCCGCGTCTGTGAGAAAGTGGGGAGCCGAGTGAGAGATTGGCATGTATGGATGTAGCTGGTGCACATGGGTATGTGCACACGTGTGTGTGCGAGAGAGAGAGAACGTGTGTGCACGTATGTGTGCTTGTGCACTGTGAGAGTGTTTACATGTGTGTGCGTGTGTTTGAGTGTCTGAGCATGTGTAGGTGTGAGAGTGTGTATGAAAGACTTGTGCACATGTGTGAGAGACTGTGTGTGCATGTGGGGGGGAGACTATATGTACATGTGTATGTGTGAGTCTGTGTGCATGTGTGATGGAGTGTGTGTGCGCTTGTGTGTAAGAGTGTGCACGTGTGTGTGAGAGGATGAGTATGTGTGCTTGTGTGAATGTATGTGGTACATGTGTATGTGTGAGTGTGCATGTGTGTTAGAATGTATGTATGTAAAAGAGAAAGAAAGAATGAGAGAGAGAGAGAGTGTGTGTGTGTGTGTGTGTGTATGTGTGTGTGTATTGAGGGAAAAGGAAGACAAAGCAGAAGGCAGAGTCCCAGTCGGTCATCCAGGGCCCACTGCCCGCGTTAAGGAGTGGGGACTCTACAAGGAGCAGATGGTTTCCTGAGGAGTTGTCCATGGTGGGTTCTGCACAGTCGGGCAAGCATGAGCGATCTCTGCTCTGCGCTCAGGGAGGTCAAAGACGTGGAGGAGGTCCCTCTGTAGCCCCAGGGAGTGTGATCACACATCACCTCAGGACATTTTGCCTGTAAGACTTGCCGCCAGTTCTGGGACCTTCTGGTCCCCAATCTCAGCTGAAGATGTTGGGCATAGAGACCCAGTGACCATCCCAGCTGGTCACCTACTCAGCTCTGCACAGCAGGACCATCCTGGCTCAGACTCCTCTTCTGGTTTGCTGCATTCTTTAAATCATCCCTAATCATTACAAATGACTCTTAGAGAGAAAGGAAGAAGTTATAAAAAAGAGAAAAAAAATAGAGGTAGCTCCTATGAAAAAGATCACTAATTAAACATGGAAACTTCTAACTATCTTCTCCATATGATGCACTCATCCCTGGCTAGGGCGAATGCCTCCATAATTGAGTGAGTAGAGGTTCTAGGTATTGAAGGAGCAGAGAACCAGAGGCTTCAAAGTCAGATGGACTGGTTCTGAGCTCAGCGCCATCCGTGGGCAGACTGCACTTGACCTCCCAAACCTTGGACTCCTCATTTCCAGAGGGGGAGGCAGTGTCTTTCTCGCAGGTGCGAGCAGAAGAGTGGGAGTGAAATGTGAGGCACTGCAGACATTCCAGATGTGTTGCCATTATGACGGACCACGTGAGGAGCAAAGCTAGAGCAGAAGTTGTCTTGGGAGAGATGCTTTTTTCCTCTTTGTACCTGTGGAAATTTCCTCAATAGATGGCTTGAGCCAGTTTGATAATCTCGCCGTCTTCTGACAAAAGAAAGTGCCACTGCAGGAAGTTTTAACACCAAAGAAGAAAAGAAAAAAGAAGAGACCTGCCCTGCAATGTTCATAAAATTTCTTACCCAAGGTCCCTGGTTGCAAAGAGGAGGGGCAGCCCCTCGCCCCTCCATGTGTCACCCTGCATGAGGACCTGACAAGCAGTCTCATTGCATCCCTGCAGTGACTGCAAGGGGACATCATCTCCCCGATGTGCAGATGGGGAAACTGAGGCCAAGAGAGATGATATCATTAAATCCTTTGCCCAAAGTCAAACCTGGATGTGAGTGGCTGGGTAAAGATTCTGCCTTCTTCTCTGTAGTATCAATCAAGTTTTTATTCCTCTTTTTTTCCCTCCTCTACTGGTTTGGAAATTATACATTCTATTTATCTTCTTTATTGGTTAATCTTTACCTTTCAAAAAGCACACTTAATGCTGTCTAAAATGAATCAATATCTCTCCCTCCTTCCAATCAGATATTAGAATGCATCAATTCTCACCCCACCCCATCTTGGTGTGATAGCATCACTCTCCTTACACTCCAAATTAGTTACATTACTATCATTGTCACCACTCTGGTGTCATGTGATCAATGCATACTGACCATTTTCTCCACTCAGCACTGTATGTGTGATTCTTCCTTCCTTCTCATATCAGCGTCCTCCCTGAACTATGTCACTTACCAGTTCTCTCAGCAAGGTCCTGTGACAGCCCTCAGACTTTGTCTGAAGATACCTTCCTTTTTCCCTCAAATTTTGTTTTCTACTTCAGATTTTTTTCTTGTTTCTTCAAATCTGTTATTTATCAGGAGTGATTGAAATTTAAAAATATAATTGAGTCCCATCACCATCATCAGCATGGAAATGGCTTTAAGAGAAAACTGGCCAGATCAGTCTTAGTGCTTCCCGCTTCAACCAGGATGTCCCTCAATGTGAAATGACAATTCAGCTGACTACAGAATTGTATAGCCCTGGCCTTTGGCACAGAAAGCATCATCCCATTGTTGCCTGATCTCTGTTGTTGCCACAGAGAAGTCTGTTGTCGATCTTATCATCTGTCCTTGGTAGGTCACCAAGTCTTTCTCTGGTTGCTTCATTTAATACAAACTTTGTATTGATACATAACATACAGGCATAAAAATGTCAGATTCATAAGCCTTCAGCTGGATGAATTTTCACAAAGGGAACACAAAACACACACACACAAAATAAAGGAAGCCCCCAGTAACCCCTTCCCTACACCCCCACCAGGCATAACCAGTGTCCTAAATTCTAACAGCAGAGAATAACCTGTCCTGTTTTGAACTTTATATAACAGAAAAATGTATTACATACTCTTTTATGTCTGGTTTCTTCTCTCAGCATTATACTTGTGCTATTCATCTGGGTGGCATGTAATCTGGGTTCATCCATTCTCATTGCTGTTTACTATTATATTTTATGGATCCATGCCGCTATTAATGGACATTTAGTTTCCAATTGGAGGCTGTTGTGAGGAGCATTGCTGTAAAGATTCTCGTACATCTCTACGGGCAAACAGACCTACGTAGGTGAGAGTAGAATCTGTGCCTGGGTCATAGGATATGTGAAATGTAACTCTAGTGGAGACTACCAAAGTTCCCACCCACATCGTACCAGCTGATTTTCCCACCAGCAGCGAATGTGAATCCTGGTGGCTCCATTCTTCACCAACACTTGATATTCTCATTCCCATTTTAGCCATCTTAGTAAGTGTATTACATTGCAGTTTTGCATTTTCCTGATGACTAATGATCACAAACCTTCTCATATGCATCTAGGTCATTTGCATAACCCCTTTTGTAAAATAAGTCATTTTCCAAGTTTTCTACGGGTAGTCTATCTCTTTATTGTGGTTTTACAGGAACTCTTATTTATTCTGCTTATGAACCCATTGTCAAATATCTGCAGTGGTGTGCTGGGAAGCCAGCACTCCAGGGGAAGAGGAAGATGGCCTTTTTGCATTTGCCAGTTTCCATGATGTTAAAACTCCCACCATGGCCCATTTCAAGCTACTGACAGTTTCACAAGTAACAGTTCCCCAAATTTTTGAATATTGAACAATGAGTTCTTACAAGATGGAATGAGCCAGTGTCATCATGTCACGGGGTATAGGTACTGCAAATATGTTTCTCCACTCTCTGGCTATCCTAATACTTAACTTTCAATGATTTTCCCTTTACAGTTAGTACTTTATCATCTTTCCTGTTACAGTTAGTACTTTTTGTCCCCTGTTTAATACATCTTTGCCTGCCTCGTGTTCCTGGAGATACTCCTCTAAATTGAATCTAGAGGCTTTATTGTTTTACCTTTCATATTTAAATCTATGAGCCATCTCAGTTGACCATATGTGTTTTGAGGTACAGGTCGAGTCCCTTTTCTATTTAGTATATGGATATTCTATTGATGTGGTCCCATTTATTTAAAAGACTATCTTCCATGATACTTCAGCATGACCTTTGTCATAAATGAGAGTATCCTAATTGGATTTTTGGACTTTCTCCTGGTCTTTGATTTAATGCGTTTTCACGATGAGGTGTCTCGATGTGGATTTATTTTTTAATAAGATTTTCATTTCAGAACAGCTTTAGATTTACAGAATTATTGCAAAGACAGTAGATTTGTGGGTATTGTGAGATGATCCCCATGATAAAAGTTAACACCCACCACTACAGAGTTACAGAACTTATTTTCCTTGTGACAAGAACTTCTAAGATCCACTTGCCTTCTTTAGTTTTAAGAGAGCATTTTATGTGATTCTATTTGATCTTGTCTCTGAATGCAACAATTATATTTCTCTTTAAAAGAAACTTTAGTGGCTTTTTTGGAGCTGATTATGTATACATTCAACTCACACAGGTCTATCTGCAAATAACACTATTTCATCTCACGCTAGTATAGATACCTTAGGGTAATTCCCAGTTCCAGCCCCTACTCCTGTCACTGGTAATAATGTGGTCCTTCATTTCACTTATCCATATGCTGTAATCACCCAATACAAAGTTACTATTATTACTTTACAATTACGGTATTTTATTTTTTATTTTTTAGATTTCATTTATTTATTTGGCAGACAGAGATCACAAGTAACTATTATTACTTTAAATGGTGTAAATAGTTTTAGATTAAGGATAATAAAAAGAGGGAAGACAGCTTCTCTGCTGTCCAGCCTGCCACTCCCTTGCTGTGTATTCAATAAGATTCTATATCCTATAAAAAAGAAAATAGAAAAAAAATTATGTTTAACTTCATTTATTTCTTCTCTAATGCTCTTTCTTTCTTTCTGTGTCTGCAAGTCTTAAATCGTATCACCTTCCTTCTGCCTCAAGAAAATATCTAAACACTTCTTTCAGGGCAGACCTGTAAGTGACAAGTTCCTTCAGCTTTTTTTTTGTCCAGTAAAGGACTTCTCCCTCCTTCAACTGTGACACCGAAGGAGTTTCTTACCTTTACACTCAGCCTCTAGCAATTTGTCAGAATTACCGTGTAAGTGTTCCTACCTCCCAGTGACTCCAGCAGCTTTCCCAGGCAGGCGGGTCTTAGCCGTAACTCTCTCACATCACCTGTCTCTCTAAACTCTGGGGTGGCAGTTTGCTCCGCACTCTGAGTTCTCCGAAGGAGCCAAGAAAAGTCGTTGATTTTCTGTATGTCCAACCTCTCTAGCTGTAAGAATGGAGGTAACAATTTCCAAGCTCTTAACATGCCAGAGCTGAAACAGGGAGTCCTGTGGATTTTTCTATATTGTACCTGTTCAATTTTTTGAAACTATAAATTGAATTTTTCGTATGTTCTGTAAAAGTCATGGCCCTTGTCGATTTGAGTATTACTTTTTCTAGTTCTTCCTGTGTTCTGGAACTCCTAAAAAAGGTTTGATGGAACTTATTCTCTCCTTCGTGTCTCTGAATCTCTCCTCCGTATTTTACTTCTCCATTCCTTTTCTGTGGTACATTCAGGGTAATTTCCTCTCGTCCATGTTCCAGGTAACTGATTCTTTTCCCCAGTTCTACCTAATCTGCCAGCCAATCCACCCTTGAGGATTTTCCAAATTGTAATGATGTAATGATGATTAATTTCATTTTTAGATTCTCTGCTTTTTTTTTTTAGTCAGTCCGTTCTTTTCAATAGTGTCTTTTTTAAAGATTTTATTTGCTTATTTATTTATTTGAGAGGGAGAGAGCATGCATGCACAAGCAGGGGGAGAAGAAGAGAGAAGCAGGCTCCCCACTGAGCAGGGAGCCCAACTCAGGACTGAGTCCCAGGACTCTGAGACCCTGAGCAGGCACTTAACTGACTGAGCCACCCAGGTGCCCCCTTTTGAATAGTGTCTTAAAACTGTATTGTTGTGTTTTTTTATATACTTTTAATCACTTTAAATACATTTATATTATAATTTCTATCAGAATTGCTCTATTATTTGAAGTTATTTGGGGTTTTTTTTAAGATTTTATTTTATTTATTTGAAAGAGAGACAGTGAGAGAGAGCATGAGAGAGGAGAAGGTCAGAGGGAGAAGAAGACGCCCCGTGGAGCTGGGAGTCCAATGCAGGACTCGAATTCTGGGACTCCGGGATCATGACCTGAGCCAAAGGCAGTTGCCCAACCAACTGAGGCACCCAGGCGCCCAGTTCTTTGGGCTTTTATTGTCCTAGCTTGCATGGTTCCTAACACTCACGGATGATAAATTATTTTCTCACTTTTTTATAATGTGACTTGCTAGTTCATCTTCAGTGAGGCTTTATCCGTGGAAACTCTGAGCAGCTGGAGTGAAAGGTGGGTCCCTCCCGAACTACTCTGCCTTGGCTTCTGCCAGATGCCCTGGAAGTATCATCAGCCTGGGACCGATTGTATGTTAATTGCTTCATGAGGGGGAGTCTAGAACAGTGCCTACAGTATAAATTAAAACCACAAAACCAAGCACAGCACAGGCTTGTAGCCACTCTCACCCAAAGAGGTTGTCAATTCTCTAAGAGTCCAAGTGGAAGCTGACATAGTTCCCTTCTAAGTCCAAGACTCTCTCTTAGAGTCCAAGTGGAAGCTGACATAGTTCCCTTCTGTATCCTATTGCTTGGAAATGAATTATTTTTCTTGTGTACTCTCTCTTTAAGGTTCAACCCTTTGAAGGTCTCAGCTTTAGGCAGCTTCCCACATTGCACCTCAGACATCATTTTCTGTCCCTGGAGAGCATAAAGCCTAACCCCTCAGCCAGTGAATGTCTACCATCATCCTGCCATACAGCAGCTGCCACGCCCATCCACACACTCGCCACCTGGATGCCAGTCCTTTTCCACCTCCAGGGGATGTCCCTTCCCCTTTTGCTATATTTGACCAAATGTCTCTAGAGTTCATAGAGGGAAGGTTTTCCAGAGAAGATGTCAGAACCCAATCCCCATGTCGGGTCTGTCCTCCGCCCTACCCACCCTGTGCCCAAGGATCCCTTGGGTCATCCGGAGCCAGGTGTTCAGAAAGCAGGTGGATGTACGGGTCATGGCACAAGACATGGGACTGGGAGCACGGACAGATTTAGAGAGTAGAGGGGATGTGCTCCCTAACATTATTGGGAAAGTGTGAATGGCCATGTGGGTATGTTGGAAGTTTTGTTCCCTTTCCTGTGTGTGCCTGGGCTCGTGTGAGTGGAAGCGGGTACTTTTGTATCTGAAGTCTAGATCAGTGACAAATACGAGTGTAAATTTAGGGGACACAACATCTTACTGACTTTATGGAAGAAACTGAATGGATTCGTTTAAACTGAAGATTTAAAAAAAAGACTCAGCTTAGAGCTGTGTCAATAGCCCAGGCTCTGACCGTTACTGAATACGTAACTTTGAGCAAGTCCTTTCTCTTCTCTGAGACTTGGATCCCTCATCTGTAAAAAGGGGGACACTATAGATCACCTTACAAAGTTAAGATTAACTGGCATGACATACATCTAAATGTATCAAGCCAAGCACACAATAGGTGCCTAATAAGTACATAAAGAGCCCCTGCTCCGTGTTCAGAGTCAGATCAAAAAACCTGGGCTTAAGGCATGATCAAGATGTTTGCATCAGGTCTCCAAAGATCAGATTTCACGAGCTGGGAAGGAAGTGGAGGACAAGGCTTTTCAGGCAGAGAGTACAGAATGTGCAAAGGCTAGAGATGTAAATGCTGGAGAATGTTCCGGGGGCAGCCAGTGGTTCCGTGTTGCTCTTGCTCTTGGAAACAGGAGGGTGCAGGCTGTGAATTCCATGGACATCTGGGAAAACTCGGGGAATAAAAGTGCCAATGGAAACAAGCCCACAGCTCACACTGAGCTTTGGTGAGGCAGTTGGAGCCTCTGTGACAACTGTCCCTGGGAGCTGGGACGTCCGTGCTAGGAGTAGTCAGGAAGCAAAGCCTCGCTCTTGGCACCTGCTGCTAATGAGGCCACGGAGAGCGCAGGGTCCTGTCAAATGCATGTGGGAAGTCTGGACAGAGCGCCGGTGGGACTCAGGATTGCAGGGGTGCAGCCGGCAGATTTCACAGGACAGAGGCATGGGGATGAAGGAGGCATGAAGACATTACTGATTATGCAAATTAGTTACTATGTCTCATATCTAACGTCTATTAAGGGATTTCTATGTACTGAAAACTGTTCTGTGTATGAACTTCATTAAGCCTCACAATAAGCTCACGAGGTGGGTACCATTATTCCCCTCATTTCACAGATGAGAAACAGGTGCAGAATTGAGTTGACTCAAGGAAAGGGAGGAAGGTGGGGTGAGTGGCAAGATTTGGCCCCTCACCAGCTGTGACCCGAAACAGGTGATGCCCACATCTCTCTGCCTGTTCCTCTTCCATACAATGGGGGATGGGCTATGACCCCTGCAGGACCTGGATAGGAGAGGCTGGGGAGCAGAGAGTGCCCCTGCCATCCCCAAAGCTAGGGTTGGCCCCTCACCCTTACAGCCAGCTCCAGGCACATTTGGGGTCAGAGATGCCCAGAGGAGGATGCTGGATCCTTTAGGGACACAGTTTGATAGCTGCCCTCTAGAAGCTTCCCTGGAGATCTGTTCCCAGTGTCACATTTGGGGTCCATGACCACCTGACCAAGGACGATGGGCACTCAGTGCCAGCCCTGAAAGCCAGCGGAGAGGCCGAGTTTCTGCTGCTGGAGGCTGGACTCCCAGATGCGAGTACCTCTTTGATTACTTTTTAATGAAAAACACGTCTGCATCCAAACTGAAATTATATTGTCAGCAGTTAATTATCACTTGTCAAACAAGTGTGTGTCCAGATTGTGGGTTTAATTTCCATATAGGTTTGCAAAAACCTCATTCCTCTTATTTGATGAGGCTCTCTAAGCAAGAGACACTCATTGTTGGAATCATTCCCTTTTTTAAGCACTTTTTTTTTTTTTAATAAGCAGGTTTCCTTGCCATCTGAGTCAGAGCTCTTTGCAAATAACAGGAAAGCACTGTGTCATTTAGGCAAAGAAAAATGGGGAGGGGAGAGTACCAGGTTCCCAGGGTGTCTCTGGGAACTTTGGGGGCACCTGGGCCTGATGCAGACCTGGCACCAGGAGCTGGAGCCCCCGTGGGACCCCAGCCATCTGCCCTGCTCACCCTCTCTCTAGCATTCCTGGTGTCTCATGGAAATTGCATCTGCTTCCTTCCTCCTGCTGCTCCTTGGCCTTTCTTCTCTTGTGGCAAGAATAGCCCTTCCCTCCTCTCTTTGAATGAATGGCACATCCTTTCAGTCAAGGACCCAGTAGCTCTGGGTTCAAGTTCTGCCCCTGACTCCCCAGTGTCCCAGGGCTCGTCCCCCACTCCCACCAAGCCACTACCACATGTGTGAATTGGGGCCAGTACCTGCCTTGTCCACTCCTCTAAGCAAATGCTCTGCCCATCAATGGTCACATGGTGGGCTCTGCAAGGAAGGGTGACCTTGGCTATTTCTGCGGCTGGCAGGTCCACTACTGTCATCATAATGATAATAGGACAGGGTCCTCCACAGAGTGGGAGCCCCTTCCTGGGGAGACAGACATGGGGAAAAGAGGCTGCCCTCTGTGGGACTCTCACTGGATGGTCTAGAGACCCCAAGCAGGTGCTGGGTGACCTCAGCCCTGAGCCACGAGCCCCAGCTTCCTTGCCTGCAAAGTCGGGAAAGCGATGTCTACGCTGCAGAATCGTCGTGGGGACAAAACGAGACAACAGTGTCTGGCAGGCGACAGGTGCTCAATAAACCCTCCTTTGCTTTCTGGCACCAGCCCTTGGCCAAGGGAGGGAACAGCAAGTGCCCAACGAATGAAGGAAGAATAAATTAATGATATTTTTAATGGGATTATAGACCACATCACAGCTCAGTTTAGCATCTTCTCCAAAGGCCTGGAACCAGGAGCTGGCATCTTTTGTAATTTTATTTCTTTGTTCTTCGGCTGATGTCTGTTTTCTCCAGTGAAACCGGAATTTCCAGGAGGCCAAGAAGTGAGTTTCTGTTCCTGATTGTCTCCCAAGCATCTGGCACAGCATGTGGCCCGTAGAAAACATCACAAATATGTTGCAGAGATGAAAGAGACAATGCGTGTAAACTACTCAGCCCAGCACCTGGAACATTCTACATTCTCAATAAACGCCATGCAATATGACTATTAACTTTCCCAATCTCGGTGCGACTGAGGGCTGAGGGGCAGAGGGGGAGGAGGTAAAAGTTGGGGAGACAGAGGTGGGAGGCGGGCCTTCAGCTTTAACTCAGGGAGTTCATGGGAAGGAGACTCTGTGTGATGCTGCAGGAAAACCAGGTCTGAGGACAAGGGTTGGGAGCCCAGGTCTACGGAGAGAAGACGGGCCTCAGCTTCCCCATGTGCCCAGCCTCGGCCACCCACTGAGCCCGGACAGCCCCTGAGCCTCCAGTAAGTGCAGCAGCCCAGAGCTCAGACCCGGAGGATATGTCTTGTCCTGTCCGATGGGGAACAAGGGAGGCAGCGTCTGTGCCTATCACAGGGGCTGTTAGTGGTAGTGGGGCGGTGCGGTGTTCTGGGTGAGAATCTCATCTTCACTGGGAGCAGAATCCTTTGTTAGCTCTAGAGAGGGTGAGGAAAGTGGCTCAAGCCTAGATTTAAGTGTCAGTCTCCAGTCCTGTCAACCATCACAACCAGGACTCCAAAGAAGGAATATTAGTTGAGTCAGAGGCAGCGGGCAAGGGGCAGGGAGTGGGGGGCGGCGGGCGCACACATACACACTCCCTTCTGCCTCAAACAGCCTCTTTGCTTGCCCTCCTCCTCAGACCTGGGCTCTAGACCGACCTCTGCTTCTCATCCGGGCCAAGTAGTGTCTGCTCCTTGGGAAGAGAGGACACCATACATGTCCCACTACCATCCACTCTTCCACTCCAGGCCTCCCCCTTTGAGTGGCAGACTTGACCCCACCTCTACCTCCAGGACGGGGAGAGCCCATGTCTTCTAGGAAATGGAAAGGAGGAAACACGTGACCCACATTGACTCTGCAACCACAGGGCAAGCCAGACTGAGGACGGAGTTGGTAACTCTGGGAAGCACAGCCAAGGGATAGAAAAGGAGGGGTCCTTGGTTGCACAGCTGAGATGCTTGATCAAGCCTTGCCTGAGACCCAGTTCACCTCCAGCTTGACAGTTTAAGCCACTGGGCTTTCCACTGCCTGCACCAGGCCCCAGCTTCTCCCTCCATAGCAGGAAGCAGTTATTCGCTGATGGCTCAGCAGCTCGCTGGCTCCGCCGGGATGCAAGTTGACAGGCGTCAGCAAGCGCTCAAGCCCCTGAACAAGAACCCTTCAATAGTGGAGCTCAGAGACTATTCCTAGGATCAGTGCAGAATCCATTCCTTCCTTCCTTCATTCATTCATTCCGAATAAGTTAAACATCTACGACATTCCAGGCCCTATGAAAGGTGCAGGGTTAACTTCCAAGGGAAGCAAGACGGCTGGGAGGGCAGCAGGCTATTGTGGACCATGAGCTCCGTGAGGCATAGCCCCCTCGAATGTGCCCAGACAGTACCTGCCACATCGAAGGGGCTCAACAGATCCGCCATGAATGAATCTGACTGAGGAAGGGTAATAGTGCAGACGAGTTGGCCTTGCTGGGATCCAGGAGGTCACATAGAGTCATGGCGGCGGGTGCAAACAAAACAGGTGGCTTGGGAGGAATCCAAGAGGGGGGATGGGCTGGATTGGGTGCATGTGTGCATGTGGGATGAAGGTGTACCTCTGGCCTGTGTGTGCATGGAGGGATGTTTGTGTGTGTCACAGGTGCTCGTGACAGGGTTTTATACAAAACCTGTCTATCTGCGCATGCGCTGTGCATGTCTGTACCGCTGTCCGCTCGCACAGAGGTTCTGGGTGGAGCCTTCAGGGGTCCCCAGCTGGGCACCCCGTCCGGTGTTACCTCCACTGCCCACCCGGCCCCTGTCACTGAGGAGGGCATCTGTCCCCACCCCGTCCCCCTCCGAGACCACCCCTCTCTCCCCCTCCCGCTATAACTGGTGGAATTGGCATTCTCATTTCTAATCATTTCCTGCAATTTGCAAAATACTTTCTTCAGTTCCCATCAAAAGGGCTACTGCTCTCTCCTGTCTTTGAGTTAAACAAAGAGAAGAATAAGAAAAGTGATAAACCATCATGAAGGGAAGGGAAAATGGGGGAAAGGCAGTTGCCGAGCCCGAGGGTGATTCCAGGGAAATGATGTGAGCGAGTCATTTAACCAAATTCTATTTTAACTAAGGAAGAGCTCTGTTCACTTCTAATGCACCAGCCGCCACGGCTCCGAGGCCACGCTTCCCGCGAGGAGGACTCATGACCTGAATACTCACCATCACCCGTGACCCAGCGCTCGCTGGGCCTCGTCCGCAGTGGGCGGGGCCTGCTGGCTCCATCCTGATCCAATCGAGCAGAGCAGGGAGCCTCGCTCACCTCCCTCAGCACACGCGGGCCCCTTACCCCAGTCCCAGTCATTCCTTCCTAAACCCACAGGCTCCTCCTCCCTCCCAGAGCCCCGGACAGGCAGAGCCCCAGGACCGTGAAGCATGCGGGTGATGAGGGGAGACACAGTCTGTATCCCGCAGTGTTTCCAATCATTAGACCGGCTGGCATGAAAGCAGTCACTGTCATCAGCTGCGCCGTGATGAGGGCCACGGGGCCCCACCTCATGGAGTGAACTTCCCAGAGGGACTGATCCTTCCCTGCAGAGTCGCCCAGGTCCAACGGCCTGGAGTCCTCCAGGCAGAGGGAACAACATGGACAAAGGCTCAGAGGTTCAAGTAGCAGAAGAAGCCCGGTGGTGTGACGGGACCACCTTGAATGGGGAAAAGGTGGCAGGTGCTGAGGCTGCAGAGGTTGGAGGACCCAGACTGCCCTTGGCTCTAAAGTCAGTCAGAGCAGGTGACAAAGAGGGGCAAAGACCTATGGCAGGGGAGGCAGGGAGCAGGGCAGACGTGGGGAGGAGGTTCCAGCTGGAGGGAAGGGCAAGCCTTGAGGCTGACAGTACACAGGGCTCCCTGTGTACTCAGTCCAGCCTAGGAGGAGCCCAAGGGACTGTGGAGAAGGAGTATGGCTTGGGATGGAAAGGGAGTGGACTCGGGTCCCTGAGCGGCTGTGCCGAGTGAGGTAGAACCCCAGGCATGGAGCTGGGCAGGGACAGCTCCTCCCTGAAACTCTCAGGGTCACCTGGCTACTGGGGAGAGAGTGGTGGGAGCAGGGCGGGAGCAGAGACAGGGAGCAGGCACAGTGGTGATGGGGCCAGGTGTGGAGCCTAGAGAGCTGGAGAAGGTCCGGATCTGCGGTCAAGGGAAGGCCAAGCAAACGGAACTCAAGGATTATTCACTCCGTATATATAAGCCACTTTCAGTTCTTAAAACGTCATGCTATTTCACCCAACATCTCCTTCCTTATAGGGGACTTTTCTGCAAATTAGAAATTTAGAGGAAGATCAAAGAATGAAAATATTTATTGCAGCATTATTTATAATAGTAAAAAATGAAATCATTCAAATTACATAAATAGGAGATTAAATAAATTATGGAACATTGATCAAAAGGACTACATGAGACAGAGAACAGGTCGGACCGGACCGTCAGGGCAGAAGCACCCAAATCTGTGGGTGCGCATAGGGAGGAGGTGGCCGGGGTTCACAGAGGCCCAGTTGTCGCTCTGGGCGCCCCCATGGGAGAACCGCACGTTCCCATCGCCTGCATGTCAGGGTCCCCATGAGACCTGCTTTGGCCGAGCAACGTGAACAGAGGTGGGGAGTGAACCTCACGGAATGGAGCTTCTAAGGGTCAGAGCTCTGTTCTCCCGTCCGTCCCTTCTTCCCTGTCACCATGACTGAAGCATGGGGACATGCTGACCCCTAGCACGTGGCGCCCCATCAATCCTGTCCCCAGGTGTGTGTGGTGAATCCTGACGCCAGCGTAACAGGAGCGAGAAGTGAGCTTCACTGTTCCAGAGGGTTCTCTGCTCTTGCACGGTAGCCTAGCTTGTCCTGACAGCGACATGGAAACAGCGTACGGGGAGGAACGAAGAATGGAGAAAGACCTCAGTAATAGACCAGCCACTGTCTCTGGGAGGCGGGGTCTCAGGGGACTTCAGGGCTCCCACAGTTACCTCTCAGCACTTTCCGAAGGCCTCCCAGGGAGCATGCAGGACTGTATTAAGGGGGAACACCAGCCCCGCCCCGGGCTACGGTGCCTCTCCCTCACCTCTGGCTCCTGGGCACTGAGCCTTGGTCCCGCCCAAGGAGCCCTTTATTACAGATCCTGTCGTTCTCAGATTGTCCCCCATGCACAATTCAGCACAGCCATACACCATCTTGTCCCCAGATGTTTAATCTAATGTCTCCCGGCCTGGGATTCTCAGCCCTCAGCGCGGCGGTGGCAGGAGGGGAGATCTTTAGGGGCCACTGAGCACCTGCACTCCATCAGGGCCTGGACTGATAAGAGCTAATGCTGAGTGCCAGGCACTGTGCTCCACACTTTGCACACATTCTTCTGCTTACTTGCTCAAGAGCCCTACAACAGAGGCACTATTGCTATCCCCACATTTTACAGATGAAGGTACGGAAGCTCAGAGAGGTTTAGAAACTCATCCAAGACCACACAGCTCAGTAGTGGTGGAGCTGAGCTTTGAACCCGGGCAGTCAGCTCCCAAGTTCCAGTTCTCACTCTGTTGAGCACATTTCTGAGATCCCACAGCAAGGAAGCAGTAGAATCCAGGCTGGAAACCAGGGTTGGCCGAAACCAGTTGCCTAACCGGTGATCCACACAGCCTCCCTCCACCATGCCTGGGGACTGAAGCTCCACTACTGGGCTTTGGAATCAAAATATAAAATCACAGGACAGCACTGCTTCAGAGGGGCAAGAGGCTAAGGAAAGAAGCCTCAGAAGAGATCGGGATTCAGATCTTTCTATCCTTCTATCATCTAAGTGTTGATGGCCTGTAGACTCAGTGTCGGAAGGGTTCCAGGATCACCCGGACCAGGCATCTTATTTATCTCGGACCACCCACTTGAATCGCCTGCTTTAGAAAACACCTGATGCCACACACCCTCATCCACCCATTGTACAGATGGGGAAACTGAGGCCAGGGAGTTAAAGAAGGAAGTGTCAGTGCCCAGGACCCCAGGCTGGTCAGGGTCCACCCTTCACTGCCTCTGCGTCTCTCAGCTCCTGGGACTGCCCCCATTGAAGTCCTGACCACCGCTGAAGAGGCCCTGGAGGAGGACCCTGCCTTGCTTGTCCGTCCTCCCCTCACCCTCAGTGTGGTACCCTGCGTGGGACCAAGAGTCTTAAACATTTGCTGAACCCAAGAATGGGGGCAGGGACGTCCTCCCTGGGCAGGCTCTGTCTTCCACCTCACAGGCCTCTGCACACACAGCCCGGGGGGCCAGGCTCTGACTCATCTCCTTCAGTGCTTCCCACAATGTCACCTGACTCCTGGACCCCCGTATCCGCCTTCTGTCACTCTCTCCCCCACGCCTGTGAGGTCTCATGGTGTTCTTTTTCACATGGCATTGTCCTCTGTGCCCCCCCCAAACAGCTGCTGAATCCGCTGCACCTAGAACAGAGCCTGGGGCATGTTGGGCACTCCGCACACTGTTGGGTGGGAGAGTGACCGAGTGGATGGGCCTCAGTTTCCCCATCTGGAAACTGGACCATTCTCTGTGGTCCTCAGTGTCTCTCCCAGGCCCACCCCCCACAGACTCTGTCTCTGTGGGAAGCCCAGAGGACCAGGAAGACTGGACGGGCAGTGATGAGCCTATGTCTGAGTGAGGGACCGGCAGCAGGGACAGTGAGGCCCCCCAGCAGGGCTCGGCTGAGTGTTGCATCCCACACCAGTGCCCCTGCTTACATTGCAGTGCCAGCCAGGAGCCTCCTATGCAGTCATGAAATCGTGATGTACCTGTAGGTGTACAATTGTCAGACGTGATTTTACATATTTTGGTAAATCTATAAATATGGAGTATAATTACCCATCATTAGCATATGCTTATGTTCTGCATAAGTGCATATTGTTTCCCCAAGAACATGAGTTGCCAGCTCACGACCCAGACGTGGTGACACCAGCCTGAAGATTGTATGCTCCCCCATCACTGATAACAGGGGTCCATTCATCATCCTGGAGGGGCAGGACAGCCAGGATGGTGGGTATGTCTCCCACCTGGCAGGTTCTGGGGCTCGGAGCTCCAGAGGGACAGAGATCAGGGTGAGAAGGTACATCAGCCCCAACCCCCAGCCTGGGACCCCAGGGACACTCACCAGGTCCGGGAGGGGTCCCCTAGTTGCCTGCCTGTGCCGGCTTCCACCAGGCCCCGCAGTGGGTCAGAGCACCTCGGCTGGCATCCGTTTGCCCTCGCTTGTCCTGAGGTCACCGTCCTGAGCCTCAGCTGCAACATGGGGACGGAAGCAGCTCCCTCATCACAGGGGGGCTGGGAGGACTCAGTGAACAAGCACAAGGGAAGCGCACCCAGCCCAAGGAGGAAGTGATCACAAGTGTGAGCTCCTCTTCTGCCCTTGTCACCCCCGCAACTATCACGGAGGAGGCACATGGGCCCATTTTACAGACGGAGCTCATCTCAGCAGTAGCTCACAGTTGTTAACACCCCCTCACACCAGGTGCCTCCATGCACAACCTTGTCTCTTGCACAGCCCCATCCTCAGCAGGTGCTGTCACCATCACCACTCCACAGGGTAGGAGACTGCACCGTGGACCAGATCATGCGGCCAGTGAAGGACTGAGGCTCAGTGCAGAGCTTTTGGCCCCCAGGGTTGGCCTTGGCCACCAGCCCCGACCCCACCCTGCTGGGGACACTCGTCATGACACCCATTGAGAAGGTGGTGGACACGGGTAGCCGCCCACCCCACAGCCCACCCCTCCTTCCTTCACTCACAGAGCCCTGGATTTGTTCTTCAGCAAGAAACCTGGTGGGCCTCCCCACCCCAGCGGTGAAGCCAAGACTGGTACACCCCACTCCCCCACCACCCGCCTCCAGACATAGGCTTTAGGAGAGGGCGTGTGATCCAGATCTGGCCATTGAGCTGTGAAGGAAAATCTGCTGGTGGAGGGGGAGCTCCTAGGAAATGTGTTTCTGCTTCACTCTACTCCCCTCCTCTAGACCTAACTAGCCTGTGAGACAATGTTTGGAGCTGTGGCAGCCATCTTGCTACCATGAGGCAAGAAGCTAAGGGAAAAGGGCAACATAGTGGATGATAAACCTGATTTGTTGGCATCACTGAGCAACTGACCAGCCCTGGAACGGCCTTTCTCCAGACACCTTTTGCTCAGAACCACTACATGTCTCAGTTGCTTGAGCCATTGTTGGATGTTCTGTTACAAGCTGCCCAACACAGTCCAACCGAGAAAAGCAACTACTATATGCCCAGTGCACATCTCTCCTGAGAGTCATGGCCATTCACCTACATCCCATCTCTGCCATCAAACCCTGGGGTCCTGGAAGGAGAGGTTGTGTTTTTTAGTCTCTGTAGCCCCAGAGCTTCATACCAACCATGACCCACGGTGAACCCCAAATACCACTGTGCAAATGACATGAGTGGATGGATAAATTAATGAGCGAATGAAGTTCTTTGCTAACTGTAAAGTGCTGGGCCCAAATGCAGGATTCAGATCTGGAACGGTGGGAGGAGGTGAGGAGCAGAAGAGGGGCAGGTGGAGAGCGAGATTAGAAGAAAAGCGGCCGTCCCTGGCTCCAGCAGGGGCGAGACACCACCATCACCCCAGACGCCCCCTCTCTCTCCACCCTGCTGCACAGACCATAGATGCCAGGTCTGTGAATCCCACCACCCCCCTCCCCTGCCTACTCCAGGCATCCCCTGGGCTGCTGAGCCTCTGACGGCAAGCGCCGGTCTCCCCAGGAAAACACCGAAAGGCAGACTGCGTGCTCTGTCATCCCCCCCCCTTAAAATTGTCCTGAAAAACCAGATGGTTATCATGACCCCAGCTGTACTTCTTTGCTGCGTGATTTTATAAGAGGCAGAGGATGAGGCCGCAGAAGAGGAAGCCGTGGGAAAATGAGGAGCAAACACGCAGGGTGAACAGGCTTGAAAATTTCAGCTCCAAATTTCGCAGCAAGACTGGTTTAAAGAATGATTTCAAATGAATTTTGCCATCAGAGTAAGAGATCTGTCTTCCTCAAAATGCTTTACTTTGACAGCTGACTTCAAGAGATTTGACAGAATTCATTTTTCCAGCCGCCAAGAGATCACGGTATTAAACAAAACGCATTCCACCGTGAGAACTCCGTTAGCCGCCTGATACAATTGTGTTCCATCCGGAGTTGAGTGTCTGGACTCATTTTTCCCTCTTTCCTTCTAGGCTTTCTGCATTGATGAGCGGCGAGGCCGGCAAGGGCCCCGGGGCTCTCCACCGCCAAGGCCCCAGATGACCAAGGGAAGGGAGGGGACCGAAAGGGGCTGCCAGGTCTCCAGGGAGAAGTGACCAAGAGTAAATGAGGGAAGCTGGGGGAGGGGAGGTGGGGAAGGAGGGAGGGCGAAGGCTGGGGGCCCAAGGGGCTCAAACAGGCAGAGCTGAGGACACAGCAGCCTTGGGGAGGGGTCAGGGAGGGGGCTGGGTCACATCTTCCGGTCATTAGAGCGAGCCTTTGCTGGGCTGGGCATCCCGGTCCCCTTCTATTGCAGGCGCTGCTGGGTCAAGGGGAACACCGCAAGAAGTCCCAGCTCGGTGACAGACGCTGTTCTGATCAGTGGCGGAAACTCAGCCCTCATCAGGACTAATCATTGGGTAATGACGTGTGTGTGTAAACACTCCCAGGAGGGCTGAGGGGGCCCGGTGGGGCACGGGAGGTCCCGGGGACCCCACCCCATCCCTGGGACCTTCCACATAGACCGGAAGGCACTTCCACAGGATGGGGACTTTGGAGTCGGCAGACAGAGGTCCCTATCCCGGCTGCAGCCGGTTAGCAGCCCAGGGACTTGGGGCTTCATCTGGCTGGGCCTGCTTCCTAGCTGGATAAGGAGCCAACACTGGAATCTTCAGAGCCTTGAGGACTGCATGATAGATCATGCCTCCGAGGACTCCGTCCTGACCTGCGAGCGGGCGCCCCGCAAACCAGCTGCCTCCTTCATGCCTCCTCCCTGATGCTCACCCCGCAGGACCCTGGACTGTGCCAGGCTGGCTGAAGGCTCCCCTGGGGCCCCTGGCTCACATTCCTCCTTCAGGTTCACGGTTGAGAGCTGGACTGTGGAGAAAGAACCCCTGGGCCCAAACCCCCGCTGTGTGACCTTGGACAGAGAACCTAACCCCTCCGGGCCCAGTCTGCCTATCTGAAGGTGGAAATATGTCAGTTATTATTATTATTACCAGTGCCCCCTCACCCTTCTCCTGTCCCCTACTCCCACCCCACTGTGTCCCACCTCAGGGACCCACACCTTGCTCATGGACACCTGCCCCCAGTCTCCAGGGGGCACTGGCTCACAGAGGCCTTCTGGTGAGACCCTAGGGATGATGGCCTTTCTCAGAGCTTCTGGAAACAGAAGCAGCCTTCGAGGCCCAAAGGGATGTGTTCCTCAAAAGGAGCAACTCTCACCATCTCCTTTATGGACAGACCAGCTGACAGTTCTGATGTCCACGGGCCTCTTGTGTTGCTTCAGGAGTGAGGAGACACAGCGGTCACTGAGGACCAACGGAAAGCCGATGTAGGAACAGGGCCACTCTGGCAAGTGGGGTGATGGGGCCCATTTCCCAGAGGCGAGGACAGGGGCTCCAGGAAGGGGAGTGCCTCCCCAGCAGCCAAGCCGCCAGTTCACTGTCAGGCCTGTGACTCGAAATTCTAAAATCTTTCTGCTGCACCACCTCGAGAGGCCCTGGGCGACTTCTGTGCGCACATGGCCAGGCCAGCTACCAGGACACCATAGCAATGAGGCAACCATGAAGGCAGGACCGTCCCCCTGCTCACCTAGGGGAGCTCATAGCCCCTGCCCATGGCGACGTCCACTGCCTCCACCGCTCATTCCAGGAGCTCACAGCGGTAAGAGCTACCTGTCTCATTTCCGGGGCCAATCCTGAAACACAGAGAGCTGAGAAAGCTCTAGATCCAAGCCCTGGTGAGCAGAGCTCAGGTTCACACGGCTGCTCCTAGGAGCCACAGGGGAGCCCTAGAGAGCAGATGGGCATTCTCAGAACACAGAGACACTCATCAGGCTCTGAGCCACCTCGGAAGGCCTGTGTCCCATGGACAAGATCAACCCAACTCCCTCTGTGAGCCCTTTCTTTGGGCAGCCATGAGGTCTGGGACTCCCTAGACCACCAGCCCATCTCCCGCCAGGCTGCACACAGCCTGGAGCCTGCGGCCTTCCCATCAGCAGGTCACTTCCTACCAGTCTGCTTACCCGTGCCTTCTCCCGCCTCCTGGCCTCCAGCCCGGCCTCCCACCCACCTGCTGCCCTCCTGCCCGCTTTCCACCTACGTGCCGCCCTCCTCCCAATGACAGACTCCCCTTCTGCACCTGCTCGGCTCCTTCCCCTGCCCACCTCCCTCCTGCCTCCCCACCTCCAGCCACCCTATACCTCTCCTACCAGTGCTCACCTCTGACCAGTCTCCAGAGGGACCGTGTGTCCTTTCACTCAGCCATTATTCCAGAACATCCAAAGAGAAATAAAATAAATGTCCGCAGAGGCAACAGGACTGCTCTCTCTCTCTGCCCCAGTCCCAAGGCCTCTTCCCACCCCCATCAACTCCCACCTGAACCTTTCCGAGGCCTCCTCTGTCTCTCTTGCTGCTACTCCTGCCCCACCATCCTTTCCTGACGGTGCTCTCGAGAGCAGTTCATTGCAGAAATCTCCTTGTGCCTTCCTCACTTCAAACAGTCGGAGGCTCCCCAGTGCTCTCTGGGATGGAGACAGAGATTCTCCTGCCCTCCCCCCCCCCCCGCCTCGCAGGGAGGCCTCCTGTGCTTCCCTGTCTTGTCCAAGGTCATGGCATGAGCTCTGGCCAGTGCCTCTCGCTCTCCTCCTGAGCTGAACCAATAGCTCAGTCCCATCCAGAGCACCCCTGCTGACCCTGCCTGCACAAAGCACCCAAAGACTCCGTGTGCTCAGGAGGGTCCCCACATCTCTTCCAGGCCCACTCCTGCAGCCCTGCCCCTCCTGGCCCCCACAGATGCCGGGAGCCCTGCTCCCTGAGAACATCTGTTATCAATCACGAGACACAGGCTATAAAGTCAGATCTTTTGTGTATCTTCAATGGACAGGTGCCACGAAGCCACAGGAATTTCAAAGATCTTGGGAAGGGGGGCGAAACAGACAAAAAGCAGTGGGAGGGAAGAAAACGCAGGGCTGTGTCAAGGAGATTAATCCATCGCTCAGACATGACAGAAATATGCTCAATTATTTTGTATTGCATTTCATTGAAATGTACATGCCGTACTTAGCTGCCTGCGAGCCTCAGATTACCCAGAGAGAAAGCACAGTGAAAGACAGGGAGAATAAAAATACTGACAAAAATGTTCCTGAAATTGGAATTATTTAGAGAGAAATAAAAGCCAGGCTTGAAACAAAAGAGACTGCTCAGCATGATGGAGGACTTCAGCACAGGGTCCTTGTCCCCCAGCCAGATCGACCAGAGTCAGGGGGTCTAGTCTGTCCTGCTGGACCTGCCTGGACCCATGTGCTGTGTGACTTTGGGCAGGTCACACCCCCCCTCTCTGGGCCTCATTGTCCATAATTCCTGTGGGGCTTCTCAACAGCAACATTATTGACATTTGGATCTGGATACGTCTTTGTTGTGGGGACTGTCCTGCGCCCTCCACAGCATCCCTGTCCTCTACCCATGATCTGGGCATCTACCACCACCATTCCAATTGTGGCAATCAAAAATGTCTCCAGGCTTTGCCAAATGTCCCCCGAAAAACAAAATCAGTTTTGGTTACAAATTTCCACCAGGTATCATCTGAGTTCATTTGGAAAAGAGCAGAGCAAGAAGGTGGTCACAGTGGACCCCAAGCCAGGGCCAAGGAGGCCCCAGAGACTTCCTTGGGGGGTTAATGATACTCCCAGAGCTTGTTGATGAATCTAGGCCAACGTGTACCTAAGAAATCAGGGCAGTCTGTCTGGGGACAGTGAAAAGTCAGCATAAGGGGATCCCAGTACCCTCTCTTCTTCCTTCCAGCTCCTTCCCTCTGCCCTGACCCTGAGCCCTCTGCCCCTCCCTCATCAAAACCCCCGTCTCTTCAACAACCAATGGATAAAGAAGATGTGGTCCATATATACAATGGAGTATTATGCCTCCATCAGAAAGGATGAATACTCAACTTTTGTATCAACATGGACGGGACTGGAGGAGATTATGCTGAGTGAACTAAGTCAAGCAGAGAGAGTCAATTATCATATGGTTTCACTTATTTGTGGAGCATAAGGAATAACACAGAGGACATGGAGAGATGGAGAGGAGAAGGGAGCTGGGGGAAATTAGAGGGGGAGACGAAGCATGAGAGATTGTGGACTCTGAGAAACAAACTGAGGGTTATGGAGAGGAGGAGGGGGAAGGGAGGATGGGTGAGCCTGGTGGTGGGTATTAGGGAGGGCACGGATTGCATGGAGCACTGGGTATGGTGGCATAAACAAAGGATCTTGGAACACTGAAAAAAATTTAAAAAACCAACAAACAAACAAAAACCTGTCTCTGCAGCAGTGGGATGGGCTGAATCGGGATGAGCAAGCGGGTGCCTGGTCCCCCTGGGGCAATTTCTTCTATTTTCAGGGGAAGGAGATCTTGGGCAGAAGGACATTTGGGATCTTGCAGTTTCCTGGCCCTGGTTCCACCGTCCCTTAGCATTCTGGAATCCGTGAGAGGGTGCCCCAGGCAGAGAAGCTGGGATACAACTACCTACTGTGTGTGAGCAAGCCAGAGAGACAGAGAGAGGGGCCAGAGCCTCAGTAACGGCGCCTGGGGGGAGGTGGCCCAGACCCACTGAGCTCAGACCCCCTTTGACCCTGGCACCCAAGGTGCAGCTTCCTCAGCTGCCCAGAGCGGGCGTGGGGCTCCCTGTCAGTTTCTGCAGACGGTCAGGAAGCAGACACACCCAGCCGCTGTGGGCTAGAGGCGGCCTGGCAGGCGGACTGAGGCCCCACCACCTCAGGTGTCCATAAAAACACACTGATAGGGGCGCCGGGGTGGCTCAGTGGGTTAAAGCCTCTGCCGTTGGCTCTGGTTGTGATCTCAGGGTCCTGGGATGGAGCCTGCATCCAGCTCTCTGCTCAGCAGGGAGCCTACTTCCCTTCCTCTCTCTCTGCCTGCCTCTCTGCCTACTTGTGATCTCTGTCTGTCAAATAAATAAATAAAATCTGTAAAAACACACACACACACACTGACATGCAATCATATTCCATCCAGCAAATATTGACTAAGCACCTACTATGCGCCGAGCTCCATTCTGGGCACCGGCAGCCGCAAAGGACCAAACACAGACCTCTCTTGTGGAGCTCATATCCGAAGTCCCCCCACACCTGGCAAATGGTAGCCAACGTTTATGGAGCATTTGCTGGGTGACAAGTGCAGTCTGGAGCACTTTGCAGGACCCATCTCTGAGCTAAGTATTACGTCCCCATTTTAGAGAAGAGAAAATCGAGGCTTTGAGAGATTAAGTCGCTTACTATACTGTTCTACCCATTCTCGCTGCCAGCTCAAGCTGCTAGCTCAGTAGTCGCCAGCCCCGCCCAACCAGATCCTCCACAGCTGAGCTATTACCACTGGTGGGTCTGGCTGAGCCTTCCGTGTCCGTGACAATAGCCTTGGGGCTGCTCAGCTGTTTACCAGTTGTGGGAATGGTTGCTGGCAATTTCTGAAATTAGTAAATGACTGCTGGGGTCTGTCCCCCAAGGGGGACCAGGTTCTGAGCTGGGCATGGAGGCCAGGTGGGTAAGTAGGACCTACCTACCAGAGTGGGTAGGACCAGGTCCTTGTCTTCACGGAGCTCACAGTCTGGGGACAAGGGGGGATGTCACTGAGCAGGACCCACCGGGCATCCTCCCCGCACTCACCCTTCATGTGCTCACCTCGAGGAAGCTTCCCAGAGATCAGGAAGTGGGGACGGATCACCCCCTACTGCACAGATGGAGAACCCAAAGCCCAGCAAGCTAAGGAGCCTGACCAGAGGTTACCAGCGAATAAGTATGAAGCCCGCACTCCTGACCGTTGATTCCCATCTAGTCCGGACACCCACGGAAACACGGAGAAGCCACCAGAGACTCCTGGAAGAGTCCCCTCTGGACTCAGGGGCGCCCCAGGAGTTCCTTGCTTTCCAGCTGGGGAAATGGAGCCCAGAGATGGAAAACTCTCTTTCAAATCTTTTGATTTATGATCAAAAAGCTGGTGAGTGGCAGATTTGGGACTTCGACCTAGTCCTTACCTCGAGCCTGGTAAGTCCACACCTACCCTCCATCCTTCAAAACACAGCTCAGGCACACCGTCTGGCAGGGCTGCTGACTACCCAACTCTAGGGAGAGCCATTTATGTCATGATACAAGTGTGAGCTGTGTGGTACACAGCCTGTGCAACAGAACATGTGACCCTGGATTCTGGGAAGCTTTTCCTGACTGCCCCAGCTCGGTCAGGAGCAAGTCTCTCCTCTGTCGAATCCCCTCTGCTCACCAGACATGAGCTCCATGAAGACAGGGACCTTGACCTACCCACCCTAGTGTCCCCAGGCCCAGCTCAGAACCTAGTCCCCCCAGGGACAGACACCAGCAGCCTTTTACTAACTTCAGGAATTGCTAACAGCCATTCCCCCATCTAGTAAATGGCTGAGCAGGGATTTATGCCCGAATTTCAGCCCCAAGGCTCTTCATTGCAGTCCAAGGAGGTCAGGTGGCTGGAGTAGTTACACCTACTCTATGTTGACAATTGAAAAGCCAGACATCTGAAGGTGTCAGTTAGCCAGGCCCAGGGTCCAAATGTACAATCCCCGCCTCCTGTCATCAAGCACATGGCCCGGCGAGACCCTTGTCCCCTCCTCCTTTTCCGGTCAGGACAGGCCGAGACCTCTAGGAGACACAGTGAGGGTTTCTGCCTCAAACATCACTAAATTCTTGGGATTGCTCAAGGTGTGAAGGTTTATTTTTCAGGCCATATAGAAATGTTCTGCTATCCCCCCAAACAGCACGTGAGACGCTCCTGCTAGCCAACCAGAAGAGGAAACTGTCCCAAACATGGCGCACAAACGGGGGTGATGAGCTACAGCCCTTGAGCAGCAGGGACGGGGAGCTCCGGGAACAGGAGAGCCTCAGCCTTCTGTCCCCCATCCCCAAAGAGTTGTGCAGGGCTCAGGGCTGGGCACCTGCTTCCCTCAGGCATTTTGCTTTTGTCCGATGCTGGCTCCTTATGATGCTGCGGGAGCCAAGCGCCCCTAGAAGGGGGCGTCAGGCTCAGGTGGCCTTTGGAGGCAGCTGGAGGGTCTGTGCTGGGCCCTGAACTGTGCTCGAGGATGCAGGAATGTTGGATGCTTTCCTGTGGGGGACGGCGAGGGAAGAAGATGTCAACTAGATCGGAAGAGGGACAGCCAGCTAATTGTCCATCTGATGTGTGCTGGGTCCTGTTCTAAGGGCTTGTTTAACTCATTAAAGCTTCACAATTACCCCACTAATGGGAGATGAATATTATCACTCTCCCCATCTTACAGATGAGGAGACTGAGAAATTTGATCATCACCTAGTAAATGGCAGGGCCAGGTTTCAGGCTGAGAGGGCCTGGCCTTCTTCCAGCCATGTGCAGGGAGAGGGAACAGTAGTTACAAAGGCTCAGAGGCAAGAGTGAGATGATGGCGGACTCAGGACCCAGAAGCAGTTCAGTCTGGCCTGGAGGGATATGGCGGTGGAGGATAGGGGGGAGTTGGGGGCTGGCTCCGGAGGTCAGGCGCCAAGTGAGGAGGTGTGGACCCCCATCGTCACTGCCCTGGGTGGGAGGACAGGCACAGAGGTCTGCCCACCGCATGCTGGATTGGTGACTCTTCTGTGTGTCTGCCCCGCCCCCAGGGGCTGTGTCATGGTCATCTCTGGGCTCCCAGACCCATGCTCAGGAGGGGCACAAAACTCATACTCAACTAAACTGACCCAAGGTCACTTGCTTTCTCCCTCTCATGCTCAGCCCTGGGCCCACACCCCAGGGCCAAGAAGCTAGAGCTTGTCCTCTTTCCTGACTCACAGTGGGGCTTCTTCCCCACCCCTGGAACCTTTGAAGGTAGACAGGGCAAGCCTGTAACTCGTTCTGGCCAAGGAGATGTGAGAGGTGGTGTCGGCCACTTGGAGGGAACTTTAAGAGCCAGTGGGCTGAGATGGTCACAGAACCCCATGTCAGCCCAGAGTGAAGCTGCTAAGCCCCAGCGACCTACCGTGAGTGTGCCAGCGCTGAGAGAGGGACCTCCTCTCATGTTGGGGATGCTGTGGCTGGAGCCCAGCCCAGGCCTCCTAACTAATGTCACCGCTGGGATCTTTTCACCCAAAAAGGGGCAGATGACTGTAAAGAGAGGGGGGAGGCTGGCTCTCCCCAGACCTCAGACACCCCTCCCCCACCCACAGATGCTGATCCCTGTGGATGGACCCCTCAGCCTCTCCCCACTCATAGGGGTGGCAGGATCAGCATCCAGGAGGCCAGCTCCCTCAGCTCTGACTCACCCAGACCAGGGCCAGACAGGCATGTTCCATTTCGATGTGCGGATCACCCAAGAGCCTCTGGGCTCCTTACTCCTCTCTGTTTCCTCATCCAGACTTCTCTGTGTCATCTCACATGGCCTCCACGGGACCCCATGACAGAGAACCCAGATGTCCCCAGTGAGGTACTGATGTTGTCTTAACAATAACAAGGGTCTGAAGGATCTCACCAGATGCCGGGATACATGAAACCAGATTCTTGATAAAATTTAAAAAGGCATCAAGAAATATTTCTATCCAGAAATCAATGAAAATTCATGAAAAAATATTACTTGATAAGTAATAAGAAAGGACAAGTCCATAGAACTGAGTAATGGCAGAGGAGAAAAGTCTCAACTCTTCCCCCCAATTACAAGATCTAAGACATCAAGTTGACAAAACAATAATATTGAAATACTGGAAAATGAGCAACTTCCCAATAAAAGACACAGAAAGCCAGCTAACGTGATAATGAGTGGTACACAGAAATATCAGAGCCTATGGCCAGGCCTGAGCATTTTCTAGCCCCATGTAAGTGATTCCCAAAGTCTCCCCCCATGTCCCCAGCGTGAATCCGGTCCCTGCCTGGACTCATGGTCTGACCATCCCAGCCTCTGCTCAGGGGCCCAGAGCTCCATGTGCCCAACACTGTCCTTTCAACCTGTTTCCCAGATCCAACCAGTCTTTTTAGCCCCAAGCATAGTTCACCACCCCTGGGGAGCCCCCCAGACCACCCAGGTCCCCACCATCACCCACCATTCTGAGCTCAGTCCATCCATCTGGGTTACCAGTCCATCCAGATCATTGTCCTATTTTATAACCCCATGGGGACAGCACATGGTCACAGGTCCCTGCCTGGGCCTTGGAGTCAAAGACCTGAGCTCATAACCCCTCTTGTGTGTGACCTGGGCCAAAATGCTTTGCCAGTCTGAGCCTCAGTTTCCTCACCTGTAAAATGGGAAGATAATAATACCACGCTCATAGGATTGTCATGAGGGCTCAACGACTTCTTGATTGTAAACTATTTACAGTATGCTTGGCATTGAATAGTCATTCGGGAACGTCTGCAGTCTTTATCGTGCTCCCCAGCTTGCAAAGGAAAAAACTGATGCTCAAAGAGGGGACACGTCCTCACAGCCAGTGACTCGGCCAGCCCAGGATTCAGATTCGGTGTCATGACTTCCTCTCTAGCACCAATGTGTGGGAGACGGAGGGAGATGTTTTATCCCTCAGCTTCCTCAGCATGGAACCCCTCCTCCCAGCTTCCGGCCCGGCCCTACTGGCCACCCAGGAGAAGGGGGTCAGTAAGCACCCTGATGACTGACCACATGCCCTATACAGTATGAAGCATTGACTATCACTCTATTCCCACTTCACAGAGGGGCAAACTGAGGCTCAGAGGGGCTAAGGCACACATCCAGGATCACCCAGATGATGGGGGGGTTGAATGTTAGGTGCTCTCACTGTGCATAGCATGGGGCACCTGCATGTCCCCATCACCAAAGGTCCCCGTAGAAGCAGGAGAATCCTCAGCTGGAACACCAGCTCCTCCATCCAGCCTGATTCACCCTCTCTCCCCTGTTCCATCCCCATCCCCCTACAGACCAGATCCAGTCCACTCCAACCTCAACAAAACCTCACACTGTTCCTGGAGTCCAGCACTCTGTTCCTTCTGGGGGAATTCCCTTTCTGCCCATCTCTGAGCTCTGCGAGGGGCGGAACCTGCAACCAGGTGTGCCCAGGGCGTTACTGGGACTGCCTGGGTGAGGCTCAATGTGCATTTGTAAACGGATGAATGAGAGAGGGACCAAGTGATCAAGTACAGAGACCACACGGGGACTTCCTATGAAGAAATTTGGCCCCCAACCACTGTCCTCATAATACCAGTATCAGCCCTCAGGGGTGGGCCCAGATTAGAATTAAGGTATTTTCTATCCATTCTTCATTATAAATAAAGCCCACTTCCCCAGAAACTGAGGCCATTCCCTCTGATACTTCCTCTCTGCTGGGGTTTTATTAATGAAGATTTAACATCCAGATTGAAGGAGGGGAAGGTCCTGACAGAGGAACCTCAGATGGACCCAGGCTCTTGGGGCCATGTACCCAGGATGGGACTCTAGGGTAACAGGAAGCACAACCCCATACTTCACCCCGTCTTCCCCCAGCCCAGAGTAGGGCCCCGGACAGTTCCCATTACCTCATCTCCTCACAGCCTGCAGGAAGTAACAGCTCTGGTCCTGGATCTTCAGAACCAGTCTGATTGACGTGACAGAAATTCAGCTTGTCCTGGCTGATACCAGGAAGGGGAACAACGAGGTGCAGCAGGGCCCACACGGGCTGCTAGGCTCCGCCTCTTACCTTTGCTTTGGTCCCTTCCACAGGCTGAAGACCCAGGGCCCAACAGTGGCTGGAAGTCCCATCTGCAGTCCCAGAAAGAGACTGACTTTTTCACTGCAGTTTCCGTGACTGAGGCCAAGAGCACCGGGCCCACATTGGCCCAGTTCTGGTCAGGAGGCCACCCTTGGGGTCCTGGCCAGAGGTGGCAGCAGTTTCCAATCAGACCATGGAGGGACCCCCTCTATCATCACCTGGAAAGGGATGGGGCAGACGTCAGGAAGAGGGAGGACAACTGGGCCGATGGCCATCCCCATTTTACAGATAAGGAAACTGAGGCTGTCAGAGCAGAAGGAACTCGCCCGACCGGGCACTCTGCCTGCATCAGTAGCAGAGCTGGAACCCAAGCCCCATCCATCGTGCTCCCGAGTGCATGCTAGAAGCCCTGGGCAGAGCCCCCATCCCAGGGCCCTGGGGAAGGGGGGTGCTCTGCCCTCGGGGGGATCAGGGTGTGAGCTCCAGGCTGCAGAGGCTGCAGCGAACCAGCACCAGTCCTCCGAATCATCCGTGCCTCACAGCCCAGGTCGGTGCTGGCAAATTACTCACAGTAATTTGGGGCTGTTTGCCAAGGGAATTCAAGAGGCAGTAAACAGTTACCAGACTAATTAGACATGACTGGTGGACGTGCCAAGCTTCTCAACACCGACCAGCCCCCTCCACAGCCCCCTCCCCACCACACAGCCAGTGAGGACACCAGGGCGCATGGCCTCCTTCAGCAGGTCAGAGCTGGAGAATCAGAAGAGACTCAGGAAGAAGGATCTACCCAAAACCCTCAGGGTACAAACAGGGAAACTGAGTCTCGGGGAGAGGAGGAAACTGCTCCAGGACACACAGTCTCATGCTGAGAGCCCCAGTTGGGTCAGGTCAGACTGGTTCCTGGCACAGCCGGTTAAGTGCATGTCAAGGTCATTGGTAGGGGGGTTCACAGCTCAAAAGGCAAGGAGGAACTAGCCTATGGCCAACCATGAAACCTGGGGCAGACATTCATGGTTCATTCACTGACCATTTCTTGAGTGCTTACTACGTTCCAGGACCCTATTCTAGGCTCTGGGGACAGGACAGCGGATAAGACAGGCCATGAGTAAGTTCCCTGCAGAAACACTGAGCCCAGAGGCAAACACCAGTCCTGCTTCATGTTTATAATCCACACTGGGAATCCAAAAACCTGCAGGCAAGCCCCAGGGAGCTGGGAACAGAGCCAGTCCTACCTAAAGCAATAGCCAGAACAGGAAGAAGGGAAATTCTCCAGAGGAGGATCAGAGCCCTGGACAGCCAGCTGCCCAACACACCTGTGCAGCCTCAACTTTGTCTCTTGGCAGCAGAGGGTTGTGCTGCAGAAGCAGCACAGGACCAGAGCTGGGTTCAAGAATGTTCTCTCTGGCCAACATGGAGGGCGGAATACTTGGCGGGGGGTGAGGAGTGGGCAGGGTGTACTCAGGTGGGATGGGGAGTCAGGAGACTGCAGTAATGTGCCAGGTGAGCCCTGACAGGGACCTAGGACAGGGACAGGAAGGAGGCAGGGTTCAGGAAGAAAGGCACCCATGAGCACCCTCTCCTGCTTCCCCATGACCCCAGAAAGCGATCAGAATTCCAGAGGAGACTCCCTATTGTGTGGTTCAGGACCTGCCTCTCAGGCCTTCCCAGATGAAGCAGGTAGATAAACAGCCACATGGGAAAGGCAAACCCAGAGCAGGGGGCCCAGTGGCCCCCTCCATCCACAGCTCCAGCCTCAGGGACAGGCTCGCAGGGAGCCCCGATCCGCAGAAGGAGCAGAATGATTTCCCGTAATGAGGCCGAGGCAGCCCGCAGCCCTAGCAGGGGAGGCAGGAGGATTTGCAGGCAGGCCACCGTGTGGGACAGGCCCTCAGCATCTCATGGCCTGGTTTCAAACCCCAGCCCTGCCGCTCACTTGCTGTGTAACCCTAGGCAAGTCATTGATCTCTCTGAGCCTCAGGGTTCCCATCTGTGGGGAGGTTAGAGTCCATGGTGTGTAAACTCTGGCTGTCATGATCCTTCAGGCTGCAGACAACAAGCAGGAAGATCGAAGTCAAGAATACAGATATGGCCTGTTCCCCATCCACCAGGCCTGACAGGATGAGGGGCATTTCTGGCACGTCATTTGTTATTGCACTGTCCAAAGAGTCCCCTGTCTGAAGCCACATCATTCCCTCTTCCTGTCGCACCCCGGTGCCCTTTTCCCTCTGTCCCAATAACCCCCAACCCATGCCTCAAAGTTCTGCTTAGAATAAGCAATTGGCCAGGGGTTCTGGAGGACCAGGTTCTAGGCCAGCCTCTGTCACTTTCTCATTGTGTGACCCGAGGCCAGCTGCCTGGGCTTCCCCATCTGTGCTGTGGGAGCTCATTGTGGACATCTGCAAAGACTTTTCCAGCATTTGTGTTCCAAAAATGGGCTTCAGTCGGCTGCCTTCTGCTGTGTGACTTTGAGGGAGTTACTTGAAGTCTCTGAGCTGGGATGAGCTGCTCACCCAACAGCTTGCTCTTGTGAGCAAGGGTGCCTTCCCTCGTCCACCTTGATGGGCATTCAGTGCCCAAGTTTAGACAGAGACCTCATTTACATGCCAGGGCCTCTCAAGGTGACAAGGGGACTCCCCCCAGGTTGTCCCACCTGACAAGAGACAAGAGCACGTCTGTGCTCTGGAGTTGGTAAGTCCTGAAAAAGCCACCAGAGCCCTGCCAGGGGACCAAAGCCCTAGGACTACACCAGCACTCCCACCCCAAGGAGGATGAGGGGGAACGCATCTTCCTGTACCGTCCAGACCTTCCGACCCAGATACCAGCCCCAACGGCAGAGAGGTGGAGCCAGGAGAGGGGGTGGGTCCAGAAGCCAGGCCCTGAGCACCCACCGCACAGATGGGGCAACTCAAGCATATTGGCCTCAGGTCACACAATGAGAAAGTGACAGAGGCTGGCCTAGAACCTGATCCTCCTGACCTGGTGCCTGTTGCTTAGCCTAAGCAGAACCTTAAGAAATGGGGGGTAGGGGATAAGCAGTTAGTTGATTCTGATTTCAGATGCACTTGAATCATTTGCCACTTAGTTGCCACATAGCAATGAAAAAATTAAATGTATTACCCTGACATTCATAGTCTAAGTCTGTGAAATGCCAAAAATTATTTTACAAAAAAAAAAAAAAAAAAGTAGATTTCTTCAGACTCGATGTGCTTATGAAAACCAAAAAGAAAATGATCAATTCCATGATTTTGGCTCATGTTCAAAATATGCATTAAAATGTGCACTTCTCTTTACAAGCAGGTGTCTTACAGTAAATTGTTGAGCTCGCTGCTCAGAATCACACCCAAGGCCTGATGGCCCGAGTCATCCCTGCAGCCCAAGAGAATGGAAGGCGGGAGGCTTAGGGATCGTTACTTAAAATATAAAAAATAAGGCTAAAATGTATTCTGTTCTTCTTATCTCTATTATGAAAGCAAGGCCCAGCACCTTCCCCCACAACCAGGCCTCCCACCAGCTGGTGGGAAGGTAAAGGGGTACCATATTCTGGAAAGCAATTGGGAAATGCTGACCAGAATTGAAAGGGTTATAAGCTCGGACCCAGCAAAACCACATGCGGGAATCTGACCTACGGAAATACCCAGGAGTAGCAGAAAGCATACATGTGCGGGGGCATTCCTAGCAGCCCTGTACCCGGAGAAACCAGGAACCCCCAAATGTCCATCAGCTCATAAGTCCTGGTCACCCACACAACAGAATGAAACGTGTTGTTACATTTAAATGAGGTACATTTAATGACATCTAAAATGCTGTCAGAGAGAAATGTCCAAGGCAAATTAGAAGGGAAAAAAGAATGTCGAGAAACGGTGTGCGAAGTTATGATCGCACTCTCATAAACAGGAAAGACTCCAGTCTGCAAATCAAACTGCCTCCTCCATCGGTCGTGGAGGGGGGAGCAGAGCTGGGGGGGCGGGGACTTCACTCTCTGCAGCAAGTGAAAGGGAAGTTGGAAACTTCCGCCAGCTACTTAGAAAAACAACAACAATAACTATACTCGTTTTAAAATTAAATTAAAGCAGTGTAGACTGGCAATTAAAAAAAAGAAAAGTGTTTTGTTTTTCTTTTTATTGTGTATTCTCAACACCCAAAGGTGTATTTTTAACGTTTGGTTGCATTTCTTCCCGTGTTTTTTAATCAGTTTTTCAGGCACAGTTATTATTGATCTGTATGAATAATTTAACATCCTAGGGTTTTCTAGAAACTTAATATTATAGCATGAAGCATTTCCCATCTAGTACGAACATAAACAATGTTTACCTTGCCTTCAGAATATTCTGGGGGCGCCTGGGTGGCTCAGTTGGTTAAGCGTCAAACTCTTGGCTTTGGCTCAGGCCATGATTGCAGGGTCGTGAGATTGAGCCCCATATCAGGCTCTGTGCTCAGCGCGGGGTCTGCCTGTCCCTCTCCCTCTGTTCCCCTCCCCTCAAAAAGATAAATAAAATAGTTTAAAAAAAAAAAAAAAGAAAAAGAACATTCCAGATGGTTCACAGTTTAGTTAACCAAACCCATCTTGTCAAGTTGTTGGGGTTTCTTTTGGGTTTTTTTATTTGTTTGTTTGTTTGTTTGTTTTTCTATTGTAAGTAGGCATGTGGTAAGTGTTTTTACTTCTGAAGATTTGGGGAAGACGCATATAGGAGTCCCAATGTCCCACTAAAAAATACAAAATATAAATATACTCAGCCTATTGAATGGGCTGAACCTGATGGAGACACAAACAAAAATGATATCGTTCTCCCCCAAGTGTGCCTGCAAATGTGCTCTGCCTCAGGCCCACCTCCCCCCAAGCCATCCCAGGTGGATCCCGTAGCTCTGCCCACAGGCCAGCACTGACAGGTCCTGTCTGGTCTAGACACACACCTGCTCCTGCCCTCACTCAGACACAGGACCCAAGTTCAGGAACCCCAGCTGGGAAGAGGGCAGGAAGGTGAGGCACAGGATCTGCTCATTCTCTCTTCTTCCTCCTGCCCTCCCCAGCTTCCTGCCCCTCATGGGTCATGGAGCCCAGAACTTCGAAGAAGAGGACTAGCTCAGGGCAATCGCACAGGTGGACAAGGTCCAACTCCCTGCATGTCTCCACAGCCCTGGGGAGGGCAGGCGAGCCTTCCACAGATACCAAGATGGAGAGTAGGCCCCTGATTGGATGCAACCCCAGTGGAAAGTGGGAGTCATCCCAGAACTGAGGTCGGAGTCCCACCACCCTGCAGGATGGGGCTCCAGACCTGTCGCAACCCGTCATGGAAATAGAAAATGCTTATCTCTTGCACTTCTGAATTTGGGGACTGCTGTCTGGGGAGCTCTTCCAGCCTGACATCCTACCCTGCGGATTTTGGATTTGCCAAGCCTCCCCATCACATAAGCCAATTCCTAAAAAAAAAAAACAGAGATCACCAGACAGACAGATTTTAGAATGGACTAAGGAAAATGGCAGTTTAGAAAGAGGTGAAGAGGGTGTCAGTGAGCTAGAAGAATGCAGCATGAGCACACAAGACCGAAAAGGAGAGGCAAGGAGACTGTGGCAGTGAACAAGTGCTTGAAAACAATGATCCAGAACTGCCAGAAGACACCAACTTCATCCCAAACACATGACATGAGACCCATTTTAAAGTAGCTGCACCAAAATACAGACGGTAAAACTGCCAAATACCAAAAGAATGAAAGAGAAAGGGAATATTTTAAAATAACCGGAAAAAGAAGAAGAGACAGGTGCCTACAAAGCAAGGGTGGCTAACTTCTCAGCGGCCATGGCAGAGGCAGGAAAAGACAGCTATGACTTTCCGTGTGCCGAGAAAAACCCAGGGTCACTGTAGAAAGGGCAGCAAATCTATCTTTCACAAAGGGCAAAACAAAGACATTTTCAGACAAACCAAAACAAAGAGAACCCCCAGCAGGAGACAAATTCTAAAGTACACCATTTTCAGGCAAAATTTTACTCTATGCCAAAGGATGTGGTTCAGGCAGAAGGAAAATGAGTCATCACATAAGGACTAAGGAACAGAATGGAATGATAATGTGTTGATTATCATCGGGAAGCCTAAACTAATATCAAATGTATGAGCCAATAATCATAATGATAAATTTCAACAATAATAAATAACAACATCTCGTTTTAGAGATTAGAAAGTAACAAGAGAATAAAAATACCACAAAAGAAGGGATGCCTGGGTGGCTCAGAAGGTTAAAACCTCTGCCTTCAGCTCAGGTCAGGATCTCAGGATCTTGGGATTGACCCTTCATTGGTCTCAGCAGGGAACCTGCTTCCCCTCCCCCACCGGCCTGCCTCTCTGCCCACTTGTGATCTCTGTCTGTCAAATAAATAAATAAAATCTTTAAAAAAAAAAATACCACAAAAGAACCCCAGGTAAGGGGTGATCAGAGCATTCTGGGCTTCTTAAATTATTTAGGAGCAGCATAAAAATACTGATTAACTTTACAACTCTTTTGACAAAGTAGGCATCTTCAATCATCTAGAAAAGCTCTAGAAGAAGAGATCCAATAGACCAAAGGCTGGACTTAACACCAGGAGATAAACCAAGCTCGGTAAATTTCAAAGGATTGTTCCTCAGTCTTGGCAAAGCCATTAGAGAGTACTAACAAGGGACTCCTGGGTGGCTCAGTCAGTTAAGCGTCTGGCTTTGAATCAGGTCATGATTTCAGGCTCATGAAATCAAGCCCCATGCCAGGCTCTGCACTCATCGGGGAGTCTGCTTGGAATTCTCTCTCTCCCTCTGCCCCTTGCCCCACAACTTGCGCCCCCCCTTAAAAAAAGTAGTGACAAAAGAAATAACTAGAAAAAGATGCCCCATGTTTAGACATTAAAACCTATTTCTAAACAACTCAAAACTAAAGTAGGAATAATCATGAAAATTCTGAAATATACAAGGAAACAACAGTGACACTACAATATACTAAAACTTGTTGGGAGCCATGAAAGTGACATTTGGAGGATCATAATGTTAAATGCTTACATTCGAAAAGAATTCCAACCTGAGATAAGTATTCAAAGTAAGAAATTAAGAAAAGAGCAACACAATAAACCTAAAGAAACATGGGAAAGGGGAAAGGGGTGTACGAAAGTTATTAACAAAAAGAAGAGCAAGAGAAATGACAGCAAACGCTTGTTGAGCACCTATTTTATGCCAAGCACAATTCTAGCATGAATTAGCTCAAGTAAGCCTCCCAAGAAGCATACACGATGCATACTGTTTTTGTCCCCCATTTTACAGATGGGGACACTGGGGCGCAGAGTGGGTAAGGCAAACATAACAATAGAAAGGATCGGCAATGCCAAAAGTCAGTTCTTTGAAAAGACTAAAGATAGATTCTCTCCTAGCAAGGCTGAAATGAGAAAAGGAAATAACAAACAGAGAGAAGACATAAATAAACAGAATTAACCATGGAAAAGAGACCAGAGCATAGGAACCACCGGGATTAAACAGAACAATAAGTAGGAGAATATTGGGACACCTTTATGACAATAAATTTGAAAACAGATGACACAGATGCATTCCTATAAAAATGAAATTTACAAAACTGATTCAAAAAGGCATTTGAAAAACTGCATAATTGTATAACATTATAACAGAATTAAGGAAGCTGGATTAGAAGTAGAAATCTCCCACAGTGACATTTGGCCCAGATGGTTTTGTCACATGCTTTCTCAAACATTCCAGATAGAGATAAACCTAATCTTTCAAAAATGTTTCCAGTTTACTGGACAAGAACAATATGGGAATGAAAATTTACAAACCAAATTCCCTGAAAAACAAAAATGCCAAAAAAAAAAAAATGAAATCAAAAAAGAGAAAAAAAGAACAAATGCAAACTTCTGAAATATAATATTAGCATATGAAATCCATCAATGTATAAAAAATAAACACATTGTGACTAAGTTGGAGTTATATTTCAGGAATGCAAGGTTGGTTCAATATCAGAAAATTAATTAATGTGAATCATCACATTGAAAGTTTAAAAGAGAAAAACCATATAAATATCATAGTAGATGTAAATAAAATTCAGTATCCTTCCAAGGGTAAATCCCTAGGTAACTGAGAATAAAGTAGGCTTTTTTAGCAGGATAAAGAACATTTCTGAAAAGTCTAGCACAGACGTCATATATTATGGCTCTGCAGAAACAGCTTTCCCTTTGAAATCAAAATAAGACAAGGGTACCTGCCATCACCACTGCTAGGAAGATTAGAAAGAAGAGGAAAGAAAGGCAAGAGAAAGAAATAAAACTGTCATTATTTGCCAATGATGCAACTGTCTATGTGGACAAGATGAAAGAATGTACAGATAAAAAAATAGAATTAATAAGAAAGTTCATGCATATATCAAATCATCACATTGTACATTTTAAATATCTTGCTGTTGTGTTTGTCAATTATGCCTCAATAAAAAATAAATAAGTTTAACAAGTTTGTTGGATATGGAATCAATAAATAATGCTAATTACACTTCCATGCATCAGTAAAAAAAGAAAGATATCATGTATGACAGGAAAAAAGAAGAAGAAGAAGTATAAAACACCTAGCAATTAATCTTATGAAAGTCACTGAAAACCTTTCTGGAGAAAATTACTGTACTCAATTTGTCTAATACAGATCTTGACACATTATAGCTCATGGTGTGTCTGCCTTTCCCTTTCTCTTCCCCTGCAGCTCCAGTATTTACTATCTTCACCCTGGGAGGGGAAAAAAGATGAGCAAATTTGCCAGGAGAATTTCTATGTATTGATTCTCATTGAGCTGTTGCTTTAAGAACAAAGCTTACCATTTGCATAACTCCTCTCAGTTCTCCAAACGCTTCCAACTCTGCTGTCTTTCTCACCACAGCCAACAGGTGGGCAAGAATATTGCCATCTGCATTTCAGGAAACTGATTCTCAGAAAGATGAAGTTATTTGCCAAGGGACAGCCAAGTGCAGGCGCGATCAGGGCCCACGTCTGTCTCATTCCAAAATGAGTGTGCTTCCACCACACCCTATGCCTCTTGAAAAAGGACTCACGTGTTGATTAGTTCCTCCCATATTTATTAACAGTATGCTGTAAGCTGGTGTGCATAATGGCAATAATGAACAAGATGGACATCAACTTGCTTTCACAGGGCTCAGAGTCCATAAGGAGACAGATAATGCCATGCTGTTGGGGCTCAGAGCAGGAGAGGAGGCAGGCAGGCTTCCTAGAGGAAGGCGAATTTACTTCCAGGCCAAGGGAATAGCATATACAAAGGCCTGGAGGAGAGAGAATGGCCTATGCATGGAACTTCAAGAAGTCTGGTATGGCTGGAACCTAATTTGTGGTCCTTGAGCCATGACAGACAAGGGCCAATCCATGCAAAGCCCAGTGCAGCAGGCTAAGGAGTTTGGGCTTAATCCTAAGGAAAATGGGGAGCCATTGAGGTGTTTTAAGGAAGACCAGTCACGGTCGACTTGGGTTTTAGAAGACAAATGGACAGAGGCTAAGAAGAGATCCTAACATCAGCAAGCTGGGTTAGAGCAGACACTCATACCCAGCTGCCCTGCTTTCTGCCCTGGAGCCCTCATAACCTCATGATCCCCCCCCCCCCACCCAATATCATTCAGGGCTCTGGACCACAAGAAACAGACCCCAGTCCAGACCTTGAGGTCTTTTAGAAGAGAGTTGTTTGGCCCCAGGGACCAAGAAGATGCTCAGGATCTCTTAGGGCCATAAAAAGAACAGCCAGGAACAGGATCTCAGCATGCTCTCTCTGCCAACTTTCATCTCTGTCTCTGCTTCTTTCTGCAGAATGGCCTCAGTTTCTCCCACTGCACCTGGGCATGCCCCATAAGTCCAGGAAAGTGACCCCAAGCATCCACTCTGAGTTCCACACTCAGAGAGCAATAGGGGGGTCTCTCACACTGAGAGTCATCCAACAGGAAATTCCAGGGAAGGCCTTGATTGGCGGGAGCTGGGCTGCTGGGGGTGTGGGGGGGGGTGTTCAGGGATGAAGCGCTCTGATTGGTTGGCGGGGATCACATGTCTATCCCTGCGCTGGCAACAGGGAAGTAGCAGGGCAGAAGAACGTAATGGACCAAGATCAGAAGTGCAGAGGCTACACCATTACCAGATGGGCGGGGCGGGGCGGAGGGGTGGCGCTGGTGATAGGATGAAAAACAAACCAACCACAAATAAAGAACCATCAAGCAAACATATAAATACACAGATGTTCTGAGTATATACAAACACTCGTCCTTGAAGACCTACAAAGCGCGCCCCTCTAACAAGACCTCTTTTGACTGCTCCCAGCCCCCTCCCTGACTCAGGCTCTGTGAGAAGTACCCTGGTGCCCCCTTAGCACTCTGAGCTCACCCCTGTCACAGCCCCGGTCAGAAGGCAGAATGGGACCCACAGTTCTGTTCCGACAGTGTTACCCAGAAATCTACTCAGACCGCGGGACTTCCTGCAGCTGACAGTGTCCCCAGGAGCCATGGAGAACACAGCCACAGTGAGCGGATCCCCTGCCGTCACACCCCGTGCCGCTGCCGCAGCCAGCCCCCTGGGGACCTCCCCACCCACGTCTGCCCCAGTCTCCTGTGGCCTCAGAGAAGATGGGGCCTGGAAATCCCCTCAATCCAGCAATCCCACCCCCAGCGATCTATACTAGAGACCTGTTCTCAGGTGCATGGGAGGAAGCATGCACAAGGATATTTACTGCGGCTTTTTTGGGGTGGGGGGGTGGGAGGGGAAAACTTAAATATCTATCAATAGAAAAATGATTTTAAAAAAAGATGTTGCATCTGTGCCATGAAACATGACACACGGCCTCATTAAAAAGAATGAGGTAGCTCTATATGGACCAACACAGAAAGATGTCTGAGATGTCAAACGTGGAGAGAAAAGCCAAATGCTCAAAAATGCATGTTGTGTACTACCTTGCATGTTTTTTCAAAACACCCATAGCAAAAGCACATGCATATGTAGGCATAGAAATGCATAGAAATAGGTTAGTGAGGATTATACACCGCCCCCCATAACAGTGGTTACTATGGAGAGGGGATTGAAATGTGGAGGTGACTGCAGAACAGGGTCGCCCAGGGAACTTTCTATCTCCATCGTTCAACTGTCTGACAAAGAGAATGCAGGCATATAGCTCGTGCATCATCAAAATTAATATTTGGAAAAGAAGTCAGAGAGTTCTGTGCCTTGCAGCCTTGCCAATAATAGCAGAAAACCCAACACGACGTAAACATCCTCCCGAGAAGGGCCAGTTAAACAAACATGAGTGCCTCTGACACAAAGGACTCTTGGGGGGACAGGGCCACATTGGGAAACTCCCTCAAATTAAAAAGCAAGCTGCAAAACTTAGAGTATGACCCCATGTTCATAAAAGAAAGACAAGTTTTTATACACTTAGGAAATACCTACAGATGCTGGTCCATTCACAGGCAGTGCGGGCTGAGGGGGAAGGCACAGAGATATGCAATCAGCCCTTGCTTTGAAACAGCTGAATGGCGTTGGAGGTCGCCCTGTGGCTCTGAGCCCCTTCATGGTCCTTGAAAAGGAAGAATGGTAGATTCTGCCCCATGGGGCTGATGACTGGATTGAAGGAGCAGTGAATCCGAAGGGCCCTATGGGGCACGACCCAGCAAGTTCACTGTGATCAGGATCTGCAGTGTTTCATCTGGGAAGAGAGCTAGTGAGTTTCAGGCAGAGGGGGCAGGACACTTACAAAACCTTTACACAATTCCACATGGCTGGGACTTTCAGAGCGGGCTTACATCACTTTCATAGTTTGAAAAATTCATAAAAACTAAAAAGAGAAAACGACCCAGCCCAGCAGCCCCTGTGATGTGTCTACCTGACCTGGCACTCCAGCTGGGCACTATCCTGTCATGAAGTTCCTACTGGTCACCGTCAGCTCTCACCTCCAGAAAATTGCTTCCAGTTCCTAGACTGTGATTATGGAGAAGTGAAGGTGCAAGAAGCCAGGCCTCAGCTCACAGAGACCTCTCCCTGCTGCGGGCTCAGGACCAGGGGGATGGCCACGATGTGGGTGACAAGTGTTCTGTCACCTGCCCACATCCTGTGATTTAACATAGTTTGGACATTTCTCCAGCTGAGTGGTGGCCGGGATGCCAACCGCCTGATATCACGCAGATAAAAGCCGGAGCAAAGGGCGAGGAGACTTAGCTCTCTGTCATTCTGCCAGAGACGAGCGGCAGGTAAACCCGCTCAAGTCAATGAGGCGGCAGATCCCAGGCGAAAGGGAAAAAGATGGAGAATTCCAGAAATGGTGCCTTCTTCGAGAGTCACATGGCTCTGCTGCTGTCCCTGCCAAGGAAGGGGCACGGGGGAGGCTGCGTCCCTCTGTGCGGAGGGGACCCCTCCACAGGCAGTGGCCTCGGAGCCCCTGCTGTGTGCCGGGCCAGCGAGGTCTCCAGGGACAAGGCCACAACATGGCAGGCGGGGCCCCTGTTCCATGAACAATCATCATGATCAGCAACAACTACTACTAAAATAATAGTAATATCATCCTTCCTTGGTTGCCTATTATCTGCCCAGCTCCAGCCTAAGTATTCCATGTGCATTTTTTTTTTTCATTGACTCCTCTGAAAACACCCTCTGGTGTTTTTATAGAAAAAAAACTGGGACTTAGAACAACCTCCTGCACCCACTATGACGTGCTTTGTAAAAGGTAGATTAAGGGGCACCTGGGTGGCCCAGTTGGTTGGGCATCTGACTCTGGTTTCAACTCTTAGTTTTGGCTCAGGTCATGATCTCAGGTCGTGGGATCGAGCCCTCCATCATCAGGCTCCACGTTCAGCAGGGAATCTACTGGAAATGCACTCTCTCCCTCTCCCTCTGCCCCTTCCCCCATGCTCTCTCCAGCCTCTCTAAAATAAATAAATTTTTTTTTTTTTAAGTAGCTTTACAGTTTGAACTCAGACGTCCTCTATCTCCAGAGCCTACACACACCCCCACCTCATGCACAGGGACAGCCTCTATCAGCAACCCCTCAGAAGGGAGGGCGGGAGGACTTCCCGGGAGAGGGGGCAAAGCTCCCCTGGGACCGGCCCCCAGCCCTGGGCCCTCTGCCCTCCCTACGCCTCTACAAAGGGACAACTTCACAGCCCTTCACTGTGAGGACGCTCTGGGTCTCCAAGGCAGACTTTGCCAAGTGGGGGCTGTTCTGCTGTGGGTTTTCTATAATCTTTCTTCTTTTTAACCACCAGACTCCACATTACGTCAGCATGATCTAAATTCAAGGGGCAGCCCCGCTGTGGCCATCTCTTTCCTTCGTCCCCGCCTGTGGGGTGACTGCCACGGGGAGCCCCCCGGAACCCCTGCCAAGGACCGGCAACCCGCCTGAGTCCACACTAGGGCCTGTGCAGCAGCCCAGGGTGCAAACCCTGTACCCAGCGTCTTCCCTCGTTGGGGGGGACGCGGTCCTTCATCTCCGTGTCCCAGCGCAGGGCGGGCGGACAGTGGGACGTACTATATGCATGGTTCACAGCGTGGACCTGGAGTCAGAGGAGACGTCAAGTCCCAGCCTTGCTCTTTGCCAGTCACGCGGCCCGGGCACATGACAGCTGGGGTCTCTCTCCTCCAGCAGGCATGGAAGCACCCACTTCTCCCCCCAGGAGGTTGTTCTATCCGCCTGCCTTCTCCACATTCCCCCCACCCCCCAGGCGTCTGATGGGCATCCCAAACTTAATCCAAAACTGAACTCCTGAGGGCCCCTGTCCCCCGCAGTCTCTGAGCCTGCTGGTCCACAGCTGTTGCATGTCTGAATGGAGACCCCATCCTTCTCATGGCTCTGGCTAAAGCCAGGGGGTCCCCCTGAGCCCATCCCTCTCTCTCACACCCCCCACCCAACCCACCGATAAGTCCCAGTGACTTTATCTTCAACATTCTGGCACATTGCAGCCACTTCCTGCCACCTCTACCCCACCGGCACAGCACCCGGCTGTCCATGGGGTCTCCCTGTTCCACACTCCCTGCCCTCGAAGGCTCTGCTCTACCCCAAGTCAGCAGCTGGGCACCTGGAACATCAGCAAGAGCTCATCACCCGTCAGCTCAAGCCCACCAGGGTGCGCAGAGGAACCCAGAGCCCCCACGTGGCCCCGCCCCACCCAGGCACCAGGCAGGCCCCTAACCAAAGGCCAAAAACGCAGAGGAGCGACCAAGGGACCTGAGCAAATGAGGGACCGTGTGCACCTGTGAGTGAGCAGATGTCTGTGCACAGGTGTGGCGACATCTGCTGGGACACACATGTCGGCTGCCAGGCAAGTGAGGAAGAGAGAGAGCGCCAATGGAGGAGAACAGGGACAGATTCATGTCACTTAACCAGCCCATTCAGGTTCCTTGAGGGATATATGTGTGCGTGTGTGTCTTTGTCGCACATGGAGACTCACCTTCCACTAGCCACCCAACCGACCTCAGGTCCATGGCCTGCCCTTGCTCCTCTGGGGTTTGTGTGCTGCAGTTCCCTGGGGGGATGGGAGGTTGCCCGTGACCGGTCCTCTAGCAACCAGGAGGGGCGTGGCAGACAGAAGGGCAGGTGTGAAGAGAGAGGGACTTCAGGGCCACCAAACCACTGCAGCAGGAAACCATCCTTGGTGCTCCAGGGCCCATAGGGACAGGGGAGGCACGGAAGCACTAAACACAGTTCAGCGGGGCATGGAGAGCCATTAATGAGATTTGTGCGTCCAGCCTGGGCACCGAGAACCTGCTTCGTGAGAGCGTCTGCCATCAGTGTCGCCCATCTTCACCTCCTCTTGACAACCCCAGCAGCAGCATTCTGACCCCCAAGTCCCCGGGGAGGCTCAGAACACTGAGTCAGTGATAGAACTGGGATTTGAGCCCAGGTCTTTGTGACTGCGGAGTCCGGCCTCCTGACACTGCCCGTCTGCTCTACTTCAGCCCCTCCAAAGCCAGAAACTTCTGCTGATACAGCTGCATCAGGACTAGGAGATCTGGAAAAGGGAGTTCAAGGGGATAGAGTCAGATCTAGCCAGGCAGACAGCCCATTGCTGACTTCAGTCTGCAGGGGATAGGTAGGAGCCAAAGCAGACCTGAGCATGGGGATAACCAGAGACCCCTTAGTCTGATACTCAAGGACCTTCTTGATCTGGCCCTAGTTGGTGTATTACCCTGAGCCTACCGGTTCCTGTTTCCACTGTGCATTCTGTTGTTGAAGATGGCTTTTTCCACCTTGTCCACCTGGCAAACTCCTATTGATCCTGCAAAACCCAGACTAGAGCCCTCCTCTCTGGAAAGCCTCCCTGCCTTCTCTTCTCCCTGGAAAGTAATCTTCTGGAACGTAAAGTAATCCCTGGAAAGTAAATCTTCTCTTCTCTTCTGCTCCTAGTATAGAGCTTCCTCTGCACAGGTTCTTTGCAACTACGCTGTGATTTCTTTCTTTGTGTGCCTCCCCCATCTGTTGGGACAGCAGGACTGAAACTTTGGTGGGAGGCCAACAGGCATTCTCCAGGGTTTGAATCATCAGTCCACATGGTACTTTCTATCCATGAGAATTTGAGAGTTGGGGGGTGTGATTTAAGCATAGGGCAGGGAGCCACCAAGCTAGAGAGACACAGGGACTCAAATGAGGTCCCCTTTCTGTCTAAGCTTCAAAGCCAGACTGTAAGTTCTGAGATCTTACAGACCCAGCTGCCTCAGTGCAGACAGTGGTATGCCCATCCCCACTGGGGCACCTCGAGGCACCCCCAAGAGTCTTCCTCATGAGAAGAAAAGTGAGGTGAGAACTGACTCATGAACTAGCCGTCCCTGAGCCCCTCCTGTGTGCCAGGCTCTGTGTTGGACATTCCCACATGCTCCTTATCAGGATTTGCCCGCCCCCTGCTGTCCACGTGGGGCATCTCCAGTGAGGAATCTGGGACTTGGTGAGGATGAGGGCATGTCCTCAGTCACCCCTGTCAAGCAACAGTGCCCGTGTCCAACCCCGAAATGGTTCAGGGGACATTCTGAGGCAGAATCCACAGGCCTCCGTGACTGTCTAGGGGTGGAGTGAGAGCAGGGGGAGGAGATGTCCCTGCCCTTTTCCTGAACGTGCCAACCTCAGACCTCGTCTCAACGCTGCCCTCAACGCCGCCAGGTGACTCGCCAAACTGCTGACAGCAAAGCCCATCTCCTGCCTCCTGGATGGAGAACTGGACTCAGAGACCAGTGGCCCAGAGCTAGACCCTCACCTCAACCCTTCAAGCTCCTTCCCCTCCCAGGGCTCCAGGGACGCGCTCAGCGACAGGGGGATGACAGCAGGTGCTTGCCCACGCCGCCACAGGAGTGAAAGCGAGTATGCCAGCAAGAAGCCCACCCAGAGCCCAGCACCAGGCAACGCTCCACACCCAGGTGTCGGGTTGGCTCATTCCACGTGCTTCGAGAATGCTGGGTTTGACTAAATGTGGGGCATTCCAAGTCGTGGCCCAGCGTTGGACTTCGGACAAATGTCCGTTCCATGAATTAGTTAATGAATAGGTTTGAATTCGAGCGCGGGTGGCTTCCAGCTCTGTGACCTCCCTCTTGGCCCTCGCTTCCCTCCTCTGCCACTCCATAAAGCACTGTGGTTCACTCCCTGAATCCCAAATAAAAAACACAGGAAAACCGACTCAGATTCCAGGAAACAAAAAGCCCAGGAGCCCAGAGAACGACACATGGTCAGGAGGCACCAGGTGGTCTCGCGCTCCACACTCCGCCAGGGCTGGGAAGGCCGCCTGTCCCCCGCGGGCCACGGGAGGGGCTCATCAGACGCGCCAGGTCAGGAGATGGGGTCCTGAGACCTTCCCCACTCAGGTGCTCTGAAGGTGGGCACAGCGGGTGGAGGGAGCCCTGAGAGACGAGGTGGGAAAGAAGTGAGGCGGGAGGCAGGGAGAGGCGGATGTCACAGTGCCCAGTGCTTTCATGTCATACCTCAGCAATCCTGGGAGATGAGGACTGTTGTCCCCTTCCACAGATAAGGACACTGAGGCTCTGAGAGGTTGGGAGACATCCAAGCCTCACAGCCCGTGAGGGGCAGAGTGGGACTCAAGGCTGTCTCTCCGTGAGCTGATGGAGGTGGGTCCTGTGTCAGGCCCTGTGCCCCCCACGAGAATGGAGACACTGTCACGCCCCCCCAGGGCCACAGTCCCATGGGGAACAGGCAATGACCAGGCAGTGGGACCTGATGGGGGAAGCCCAGGCTGAGTAGGAATCTGAGGGGACCCTGCACCCAGCAAGCCTGCCCTGGAGCCTGGGGGCCAGCAGCAGATAAACCTGCCCCGAGAAGGAGGAAGGGGAGGGGTTGGAGGACAGGGAGGAGGAGGAAGGGGAGGGGGAGGAACAGGAGGAACGTGTTCACTTAGAGGGAACCATCAGTTCAAAGGCCTCCCTGCCTGAGCAGCTTTCATTCCCTCCTTAGGAAGGAGATGCTTGTAACTGGATTATAATTATGTTGACACAGCGTGAGGACCCCCAGATCCACGTCCCTCCCCCTCCCTGGGCTGCCCCTTCCCCTTCCTTTCTTACCCTCCAAGGCAAAGGCAGCCCCTGGGGTCCCCAAGCAAAGCCTGCCGTGTGTTGCTGGGGAAGCCACTTGTTCTCTCTGGGCCTCAGTTTCCCCATCAGTGAAGTGAGGGGCTTGGATGGGGAAAAGGGTCCCCTCAATGAGCCCTACTGTGTGCAGGGCCCTGACCTCTCGCCCTCCCAGAGCCCAGTGCAGCAGGATTACTCGTGCTCCCTCACGAGTCCTGAGGCACGGACTCCTACCCCTGCTCCTCCCCTCCCCTACGCAACATCAGGGGTCACTAGGCAGGACCGCTGGCCTCCACATCAACAAGTATCACTACTCTAGGACCTGCTGTGGCTCCCACTGATGGCTGCCTCGAGCCATCAAGACTCCTTACTCGACAGTTTTACCACCCACCACCTCTCCCATCCCTACCCTCCAGAAAGCTCCTGCCAAAGCGGCTCCCAGCACCCTCACCCACCCCCATCCTGCCAGGGCTTTGCTCCAGCTGTATCTCCTCCTCCCTCTGAGGAACTCCTATGCATCCTTCAAAGCCCAGAATTCATTTCCTTGGTGAGGGCTTTTCCAGACAGAACCAATCACTCCCTCAACTTCACCCCAGAGCAGCTAATAGAGAATCTGTTCTGGGCCCCAAACACGTACCAGGCTCTGTCCTCATCCATTACCTGGGCCACCTCACGTTATCCTCACCACCACCCTGGGAGGCAGACATCACTATCACCTCTGCAGTACAGATGAGGAATATGAGGCTCAGAGAGGTGGTGCTACTTGCCTGAGGCCACACAGCCAAGAAATAGGGGAGCCCTTATCTCTCCACTTCTGTGATCATCCATACTCCCAGTTGTCTCCCAACTGCACAGTGAGCGATGCAAGCAGGAATTGCTCTGAAGTCTTCCTTGTATCCCTAGAACCTAAAATAGTGGTGGAGGGCAGCAGTGATGAAGGTGTGTTCGATGGACACACCTGTCGATTGATTCCCACCTCCCAGGCTTCACTCCCCACCTGGGATCTCACCTTCCAGCTGGGCCCCCCACTTGTCCTTCCTTGTCATCTGCTGGGTCCCGTCCTCTGCAGTCCTCATAGCCTTCTTCAGGGAGGCCTTGGCCTTCCGCAAAACGCCCTTGTGCCTCTTTTCCCCGCTGCTTATTTGCACAGGTTGAGAGGGACACTCCCAGCGGCCCAGGACCGGCCTCTCTCAGACCCTCCTCAAAGTGCCAGCCTTTGCTTCACAGAAAATACTCCAGCTCAGTTGAACTGAGCTCAGACGTGGCCCCATTTGGGCCAGTGACCAATCCCACCAGGGATGTCTGGAGTTCCCGCTCCCCTGAGGCATGGATCCCCAGGTCCCTCCTGCACGGGGCCAGGGAAAGAGCAGGGACTCCGGTTAGCTGGGCCGGGGCTCACATCTCCTCCTGCCACCAACGAGCTCAGTGATCTGGGATAAGGCAGTTCCAGGGCCCCAAACTCCACTCCAGAAAAGTGGGAGCAGCCATGCCCCCCAGGGGACAGAGTAAGGGCTGATGGAGTCTAGCACGTACACAGCCCTGCACATAGTAGGTGCTCAGTAAATGTGAGCCCCCCTCCCCCTCCAAAAGCGAGCAAACTGTAAGCTGCATCCAATTCAGAGCTGCTGAGTGAATCCTTCATCTGGCATCGGAACCCCCGCCTCACCCCCTCCCTCTAAACCATCTCCCCGACCCCACCCTTCCCTCCGCACCATCCCCCAGCCCCACCCCTCCCTCTGAGGCCCCAGCCCCCTCTCCAGCCCACCCCTGCCCTCCTGATCCCAATGTAATGTGTGTGGCTTCTGTGGGGGTTGTTCCATTATTGCACAGAATAAATCTTTCAGGATGTTTAAATTCCAATTTTTTTTTTTTCCTAATTCACCTACACCCAAAGAAAAATGGTTGCCTTTAGCAAAGGTCTCACATGAAACACACAATATGGGACAGGAAGAGGAAGCAAGGCCCCGATCACAGAGCAGGTACCATTCATTAGAGAAAATCTCGGCCTCGTCTTTCCAGGAGCTCGGCTCCCTCCAGGACTGCAAAGCAAAGTGACAGCACTTTTCTCCCCTCTGCCTCAGGAAGGCATGATGCAGGCGCTCCTGAGAGTGAGGACACCTCCCCAAGATCACCCCCAGCTCTAAGAGGTGGGTCTGGGACTCAAACCCAGCGTGCAGCTCCAAGGCCCCTGCTCCTGTCCTTGCCCTTCTGCTCCCTGGGAACAGGCCTGGGGATTATAAAGGCAAAGGTGAGCAGAGAAATGATTCCAGCCCAGGCACACACCCACTCGGCTTTGGGTCCAATGCACTCCCGTGGCCATTTGCATATATTTGCATGCCGTGGCTCCAGAGGCCTCCAGTATAGGCAATAATCAATTAATTAGTGCAACCAGCCAGTGGCCATTTAGCTGCCGAATGTTCTTAAACTGATGTAACACACAGAATGGATTTTGGACTCGAGCCCCCTCATCACCTCCTGGGTCAGCAGAGCCGTCCCTGTACTGGGCCCAGTCCCTACCCTCAGCTTCCCCTCGTTAGAAGGGAGACACTCACGGGAAACGGGCTCCTTCATTATCTGGAATGAAGAGTCCACTATTTTGTGTTCTTATGTCATGAGTAGCAGGATGGATGGCAGGCCTCTGTTCTCTGCAGACTCACTTCGGGCACAACCTTCTCCCACCGGAGCTCACAGGAAATGACCTTATTTCAACAGCCTCCTGTCATATGGGAAGCCCTCTCTGATCTCCTGTAGTAACTTGAACACTTCTGGGGACGGGGAACTCACCATCTCAGGCAGAGCGAGGATAGCTGGTCAAGCACAGGGCACACAGAGACCGCTGATTCTTCCCAATCAGACAGCGTGACCAGGAGTGTGACCCACCCACTCACGGGTCACTCTGTTACCGAGCAACCAAGGTGGAGGAGGAGACAGGGTGGGTATCTGGCGCCTTGCTCCCCAAATAAAGTCACGTCCTAGATCCCTACAATCCCCAGCACTGATAAGTGACGGGGAAGTGATCCCCGCTTTTCTGCTAGTCCCAAGGCTAGAGTCACTTCCAGGACCCCAACCTCTGGCCGACAAGCTAGTGAGAGGCCCGAGGGCAGGGCTGAGCCTGCAGGGATGCATGAATGAATTAATGCGGAGAGGATAGAGGCACACATGAATGAATAAATGAATGAATGAGAAGAACGGATGGGAGCAAGAAAAAACAAGTGCATTGAGCAAATAAAGGTGAGGATTACTCATGCCAGGAACCTGATCGAACAAGGCTAGAGCTCACACTGGCCGTACTCCCACTCTCCTTTCCTCAGAGGAGAGAAAACTAAAGCACAGAGAGGTTAGCAACTTGCCTGAGGTCACAGAGCTAGTCTGAGGCAGTGCTGGTCACTAGGTAGTCTGGCCATAAGGCCTACACTCCCAGCTCTGCCTGGGTTAGCTTGGTGGCTGAGGCTCCTCAGAACTGCCTCCCCACTGCACCCCACTCCACCCCACCCCACCCCCAGCCGACATTCAAAACAACCTAATGAAACCCAGAGCCCAGTCAAAAGGGCGCTTGGTTTCACCATTAAATCATTCTTGTTGTTGTTGGCTGGGATTGGGCTGGAAGCAGACCTTGCCCTTTCCATGATTGTTTCCAGTGGTTTTCAGCATGTTCTACTTCCTGCCTCTGCAGGGCTGGAGGATGTAGCAGGATGCTTGGCAGGCTGCAGAGGTCTCGCCTTTACCGGGGGCAGCGGGGGTGGGTGGGCGGTGGAGAGAGGTAAGCATCATCGCCAAGAGGTATCCTGGCCTGCGCCTCCCGCAGCCCCACTATCCTCGAAAGTCACTGTTTTTAGCCAGGAGATGGTTTAGCTTCTGTCTTGGTATCTATGTTACTTGTTCTACCCATTTAACACTTTGAAATGGCTGTAGGAGAGCAAGGAGTGGGGCCAGGGAGAGAGGGGTGGCTGGGTCATGTGAGGACAGACTTAGGCTCAGCATCAGCAGCCAAATCTGTTCAACAATGAGATGAGTTTCCCTCACAAGTGATGAGCTCCCCATCCCTGGAAGTGTTCAAGTTATTACAGGAGAGCAAAGAGGGCTTCCTAAATGACAAGAAGCCGTTGAACTAAGGTCATTTCCTGTACTAATATCCTGGTTCCACACTTCTTTTTCAGTCCTCAGCCTCTCTGACCTGCTTCTATGTTGTCCCAAGTCTCTGGTAGAAATTCCTAAATCCTGAGATTCTGCGGGCCTCGGAGACCGTGAAGGCATCCATGATCCTATAATTCTAGGATTCGGTACAAAGACAAGATGCTCAGATCCCGCAATTCAAAGATTCTCTAAAACGCGTTTTTAAGCCTGTGAAAGATGTTCCAATTCCAAGATTCTCTGCATCTCGGATGCTATGAATGGTACTGACATCCACAAATGTTCCCGCTGTACGAGAAGAAGGGTGGGCTGCTCACATTTCAGGATCTGTAGAAAGAGAGAATTCAGTTGTTTATCTCCAGGGACCTCTCCGCTCTCAGAAGTGGCAACCCTGCAAGTTTGCCTTCCATTTCCCTCTCTCCCAGCCTCCGCTGGCTCACTGCAGCCTCTCCTGTCAAGCACCCAGAGCCCTCAGTGTTGAATGACCCACCCAGAAGCCCCCCCCCCACTCTGTCCCCTGCCCACACCACCGCAGCCTGGTTACCCTGACAGCGGAGAGGGACTCCTCTCTTGGTCCCTGACACTAGTCTGAAACTGCTTGTTTGGATTGTCCTGCACACTCGTCCCCTGGGGACCGCCCCCCAGGTTGGAGAACATGGCTGGGGTACCCTCCAGCTTCTATCTCCCTGCCTGTCCCCAGCCCCCAAGGAGGCAGGTGTGGGTTGCAACCCCTCCCCAACTGCCCTGCCAGGGGTACCTTCTCAGTGGGGGATTGTCACCTGTCATAACCCAGGTAAGGTCACACCGTAGGGACGCCTGTGCTCGCCCCTAGGTCTTGAAGCTCCAAGTCAGGAAAACCCCTGGGTGGGTTTTTCCCACCTAGGTGGGTGGATATGGTTCCAGCTGACCACTTCAGGAATGTTTTCCTTGGGAATTCATTATTACAATAGTAGGCACAGAGCCTTTGGAGGCCAAGTAGAATTTTTCTGGTGTGGCTCACTCAAAATAAGCAGCTTAGGGACCAAGAAAGCTGGAGCCCCCTTGCATATCAGTTCTGTTTGTTTTTCCTGATGCACTGGCCCTGCTCCACAGTACAGGTCTCTCCCAGATTCACTATTAATTGGGGGCTCTCTCAATGGGTTCTGAGTGACAGCTGTCCTATGGGTTCAGCTGGGTTTCTCTGGAAAGGAACTGGATCCGGGGAGGAAGAAGTGGAGACTAGGCCGGCGGGGCTGGATTTCTGGAGGAGGCTGGATTCGCATTCAGTCCTCCAGGACAGCCCAGGGGCTGCTCCCCACCCACCAGACCTCCGCAGGAAGACTGTGTCATCTATGCACCTGCGGCAGAGGGAGCTCAGAACCCGGCAGACTTGGCCATGGAAGAGAGGAACAGTGGTGCTAGGAAGTTTCACACACAGGAGGAGGGGCATTTGCTGGCCCAGGAGGCCAGGACACCATCAACCCGCTTCCAGTGAACTTGGGGTCAGGGAGCATCACTGAACGCAGCTGCCTGCCTCCTCTGGCCAGATATGAACAGAGAGGACACCTGCACCCCAGGCTAAGGCAGAACAGGCCTTCGGCTCAAGGACCAGACCCCAGGCCATCCCTCAGGGTAAGAAGATGCTTGTGAAGCCAGAGCGAGGGGTGGGGGGCAGCCCGGAACTGCACAGCTGCACTCCCTCTCTAGCCCATTGGTCAATTTGTGCCCAGGAGCCCTGGGGGGCGGGAGAGGGGGGTTGCCATAGTAACCACACACACAGAGGGCACACATGTGGCTCTGGGCAGGGCTGAGGGGAGAGACACCAGGGCTGAGTGCTGAGGGCCCAGGGACCTGAGGGAGGGACTGGTCTGGGAGAGAAGGGGCAGGTTGGGGGGTGGCAGGTTGTGTCGGGAGCCCCCACGTCTCACCAGGCCCTGGGTAAGGGCATTGCGCATTTTACCTTGTGTAACCCTCACAAAAGCCCTGGAAACCTCTGTTAATGTCCCATTTTCCAGATGAGAAAACTAATGTCCATGGTGATCCAACACACCCAAATCACCGGCTTTTTCGTAACAGGGCCAGGATCTCCACTTGGGCCTGCCTGGCTCCAATGCACGTGATTTTCCTTGTGCCTGAGCAACAGGGACGTGAAATACCCCATGGCTGCCACAGGCTTCATGAGGCACAGAGCTCAGGACTCAGGTTAACAGGAATGAGCTTGAGGAAGGGCCCCACACTGACAGTGGAGAAACATGCTCAAACCATGGCCCCCTCACCTCCTAGATGTATGCCTTGGAACTCTCTCAGCCTCAGTGCCCCTACCTGTAAAATGGGAGTGATGACCCTACCTGTGAAAGGTTAGACTGTGTCAGGAATAGAGGACGCCTACAGGCCTGGCACACAGTAGGCCATCAATAAATATGAGGTAAGGTGGAATGTGAGCTCTCTGCAGGCTCCTTCCTTCCCTGGACATCTGGTCTGACTCTGTGCATCCATCCACCCATTCAGCCGTCTACCCATTTACCCATCCACCTCATCCACCCATCCATCCAGACACCTCATCCATCATCCATCCATCCATCCATCCATCCATCCATCCATCCATCCACCCATCCATCCATCCATCCAGACACCTCCTCCACTCATCCATCCATCCACCCATCTATCCATCCACCCATCCACCCATCCATCCACCCATCCACCCATCCATCCATCCACCCACCCATCCATCCATCCATCCACCCATCCACCCATCCATCCATCTACCCATCCACCCACCCATCCACCCACCCACCCATCCATCCATCCACCCACCCACCCATCCATCCATCTACCCATCCACCCACCCATCCACCCACCCATCCATCCATCCATCCACCCACCCATCCATCCATCCACCCATCCACCCATCCATCCACCCATCCATCCATCCACCCATCCATCCATCCATCCACCCATCCACCCATCCATCCACCCATCCATCCACCCATCCCATCCCATCCACCCATCCCATCCCATCCATCCATCATCCATCCATCCATCCATCCACCCACCCATCCATCCACCCATCCACCCATCCATCCATCCACCCATCCATCCACCCATCCACCCATCCCATCCATCCATCATCCATCCATCCATCCATCCACCCATCCACCCATCCATCCACCCATCCACCCATCCATCCACCCATCCATCCATCCACCCATCCATCCATCCATCCACCCATCCACCCATCCATCCACCCATCCATCCACCCATCCCATCCCATCCACCCATCCCATCCCATCCATCCATCATCCATCCATCCATCCATCCACCCACCCATCCATCCACCCATCCACCCATCCATCCATCCACCCATCCATCCACCCATCCACCCATCCCATCCATCCATCATCCATCCATCCATCCATCCACCCATCCACCCATCCATCCACCCATCCACCCACCCATCCATCCACCCATCCACCCATCCATCCACCCATCCACCCATCCATCCACCCATCCACCCATCCATCCATCCACCCATCCATCCATCCATCATCCATCCATCCATCCATCCATCCACCCACCCATCCATCCATCTACCCACCCACCCACCTACCTATCTGTCCATCCATCCACTCACCCACCCATCCATCCATCCAACCAACCATCCACCTATCCACCCACCTATCCATCCATCCATCCACCCAATCATCCTCTTGCTGATTCACAGCAGGAACCTAGAACCGCTTTGGACAGGGATTAGAGGGAGTCACTGTCACAAATGTCTGACAGACCTTCTAGCCCAGTGAGAGTGGCCATAGGCATAAGGATGACTGTTGCCTGGGGCCAGAACAGAGGCCTGGTTGAGCCCCAAGGAGGCATTACGGAGGAAGCAGACTTTCCCTGGGAGAGTCAGGAAGGACCACAGGAGAGAGTGTCTAAGTGATCACCAGCCTCAGCAGAGCAGGAAGGCCATTCTAGTCAGGGCACAGCATATGCCAAAGAAAGGAAGGACAGAAGATCCTGGCATGTTTGACAAAGAGTTCAGCATGGCTGGACCTCAGGTACAGAATGCAGGTAGGTGTGTTAGGAAGAAGGAGGGAGCAGACCATCTGGAAGAAGGCAGGGCCAGACTCTGAGAAGCCTCTGAGAATTCCAGGCTAAAAGAGCTGAACTTGATCCCATAGGCAGTTAGGAGCCACTGAAGCTGGGGCATAGCAGGATAAAGTTAACTCGTTAGAAAGCGCCCTCCAGCAGCACTGAGCCGGCAGCAGTCGGAGACGAGCTGGGAGTTGGGTGCATGTCCTGGGCCCAGTGTTTTAGGGCCCTCCTCATGACAGGTTTCTTGGCACACAGGGATACAACAGGGTTCAAATACCAAGTGGGGGCCAGCCTGGACAATGGCCTGTGGTCAGTCCCACCCAGAGCCTACCCCATGACCCAGCAGACAAGTGCACACCTCACTCACCCCCATAAAGCCCAAGCGGATCCTGAAGTCAGCCCCCAGCCTCCATCTGCCCCTACCCAGGGCTCATCACCACGGGGATGATTTCAGCCCCTGGCCCCTCCTCATGCTTCCCTCCCACTCTCCTGTCCTCATCAGCAGGAGGCCTCCCTTCCTCTCTCCAGAGAAAATCCAAGTCTTGAAATAGAAACTCCCTAGGATTCCTGACACCAAATACCCAAACCTACCCACACTCACAAAGCCCTCCTCCCCTTCCTCCTGAAGATGGAGACCCCATTCCCTCCCGCTGTCTGGGGCCCAGACCTGCTCCAACCAGCCCCTCCCACCCGCAAACCATGCAGGGGGAGAGGGAGGAGCTGTTTTAATCTCTTTATCGATTTAACTGTCTATTCAAGTCTCTCTCACCTTATAACAAACCTCACATCAAACCTGAACTTGATGTTCCCACTATCGCCCTCTCTTTCGCCTTCCAGTTGTGGGAACTTCTTAAATCAACCGTGGATGCTGCTTGCCTCCCCACACACACTCTGGGGACTGCTGCAGTCCCCATTCATCCCCCCACGGCACTGCCCTTGTCAAGACCTGACCTTCACGCCTCCAGCCTGCATTGCAGCCACTACCTCCAGACTGGCCTCTTCCTTTCTTCAGCCCTGTCCACACCCATGCAGTGGCCAGGGGGACCTTCAAACCCAAATTTGTTCATACCCCTCGCCTGTCCACACCATGCATGGCAACTGTCACAATCAAGAGAGCATCCCAACTCCCCAGCATGGTTCTGTGGCCCCTGCCACTGTTTACTGGATGGATGGATGGATGATGGATGGATGGATGGATGGACAACGTGTGGATAGGATTGTTGATGGTTTGATGGATGGATGGATGGATGGATGGATGGACAATGAGTGGATAGGACAGATGATGGACAGATGGATGGATGATGAGTGGATGGATGGATGGATGGATGGACAGATGGACAATGCGTGGATAGGACGGATAATGGATGGATGGATGATAGGTGGATAGATGCTGAATGGACAGACAGATAGATGGGAGATGAATGGGTGGACAGATAAGCATATCTAGGATAACACATCTAACACTCAGAACTGATTCAGATGCTTCTCCAGATTTCACCAAACTCTCCCTGTCCAACCGGCAGATCGTCACCCCACTGGAGGGCAGACTCACACAGGATGACGCCCCACTGTTCTGGGGACTTGACCTGCCTTTTCATGTTGCTCCTCACATCCACACGCCTGTGAGGTGAGTCTCTCACAACCAGCCTATGATCAGGGCCATGGCAGCTCCAGGAAGCTGTGTCGCCCCCTAGTGGGTGGCCCAGCTGGGCACACACCCAGGCAAGCCTGACCCAGAGCTGGGAAGCATGATGAGGGTGCCCCCGGAGGGGCTGCTGGCTTTGGGCTGGGCAGAGGACTGGGTGACAAGGTCTCTTACCCCATGAAGGCTATGCCAGGCTGGGGCCAGCCCTCCACTCTTCTCGCCCCACTTAACACTCTCCCCAGCCCCCCGCGAGCCACTGCTGCTCAGCTCCCTGGCGAGGGAGGCTCGCAGAGGAGCAGTGGCCTGATCAAAGTCCCTCAACCACCGGCAGAGCCAGGCCAGACCCCCAGGATCCCACACGGGGCTCACGGGCCTCTCCGAGCTTCCCAGCTCGGGTGGTTTCTCTGGACAGCCTTGATTTTTCCAGCTCGGCCTCCTCCTGCACTGTGTGGACTCAATGTTCCCCTCAGATCTCAAAATAGGCCCTTTTCAATGGGCCTCACCCTGAGCAATAAAATCCATGAAATCAAGGGTTTCAGGCATTCATTGCTGGTGGGGTTTTTTCCTGATACTCATTAAAATAAAGACATGACTGGAAGAATATAAAATATAGTTTCTCAGTGCACCACCCGCTGTCACCTCTCTGACTCAGCGGGGGCTGGTCCCCCTCCCCGGGGAGGCACAGGACCCGCTGCCGGAGCGGCCAGGAGGAGCAGGGAGGAGGCAGCATCCGGGCGCGTGAACATGGCACAGCCTCTGCCAGCCCAGCCCAGGACAGGGGCGGTTTCTCTTTCCCCTGGGGAGGCCCCAGCCCTGCCTGCCGTTCCAGCCTGGGTTTTGGCAAAGGAAACACCATGGCAGCTGGAGGGGGCCCGGCTGACCTCCGGCCCCCTGACAGAAGGCCCCGTGGGGAAGGCTGCGATGGCCCCAAGAGTCCCCAGGGAATGGGGAGCATGGGGGCTCATCACAGGCGCTTGCCACAAGTCCTGGCTCTGGGAGGAAGCCCCACGCTTGGGACAGGATCCCTGGCCCTGCACCAGCCACAGGACAGAGGCTGGGAGATGCTGGCTGTCCGTGGACCAATGGCTTCTGCCAGGAACGAAGGCAGGAAACTGCAAAGGAAAATCTGATACCAGGAAGTGGGGAAGTTTTTTCCCAAGCTGTGGCCACAAGCCCAAACAGCAAGGCCCGCCAGCCATAGGGGGAGGGAGGCGGCAGGCGGGGAGGACTCCAGGTGCCAGTGGAGGCTGCGGGGTCCCCGAAGGAGGCTGTTCTGGCCCTCTCTGTAAGGGACTGTGGCAAAGCTGGAGGGGGTCCGGAGGTGGAACCATCGGGGCCAGACCCCGACCTGTGGACCTCAAAGAGCATTTAGAACAACAAAGAGATTTCCCCCTGGAGGAAGGAAGACTCAGAGGCCACGTGGCGCAGAAAGGCCTGGGTTTAAGACCCAGAGACTCTACTTGCCTCTGCAAGTCCCTTCTGCTCCCTGAGCCTCACTTGACCCAGCCTGTAAAATGGGGACAATCCTTTCATCCAAAGTAGCTACAGAGAATCAATGAGGTTCGTGCTATTAGGACAATGCTTAGCTCACAGTAAGCAGTGATACATGTTAGCTATCCACAGACTTATATTTCTAAGTTACTATTTATAGCTATATAACACACTATAGTATTATTTAATAATTATATATTATATTATAATTTATATATTATATATTTATGTTTATTATTTACAAGGGTATGTTATTTGCATGTTTTATTTATGTATTATAATGTGTTATATAGAAGTAATATAATACACTATCTGTACTGTAATATACTATAAATCCTTATTTGTAAATTATTATTGTCACACTGGAAGGCTGTGGGACCCAGAGGGAGCAGACACGTTCTGTGTGACCCGCATATCACACATTTATTCATTCTATCTACTTACCAGGGCCCTGGGAAGCCCAGGGGAGCCCCTTTCCTGGGCTTCCTCGAGCACAGGTATCTTCAAAGGTGGGCTCCCTAGAAAGGAAGCCATGGGGAGCTTGGAGGCTGCTGGGGCTACATGCTCATTCGTGTGGGCCGTGGGCCCACTGCACACCCACCCAACCCAGGCAGCCGGGGGTGCAGAGGCCTGGGGAGTAAAGGGCTCGCCAAGGTCACCCAGGCCTGAGTACGGAGCCACGCCTCACACCCGGGTCTGGACACAGGAGGTCCCCCTGCTGACCCCACGCTCCACGTCACCTTCACGGAGTTGTGCAGCCCCTCGCACTTTACAGGGAGGGGGCGGGCAGGAAGGAACCACATCAGGCCCTGGGAACCTGAGGAACCTGAGGAGACAATGGAAGCAGACGAGTTCTGACCTGTTGGGAGGTTTTCCATGAGGGAGGGGGCGCTGTCTCCTCCTGGAAGCCCCGGTGGGAAACCTGTGGCTGAGGGGGTACCCGGGCCCAAACCCCGGCACAGATGGCGTTTCCATCCCGAGCCCCGATGACACGCTATCCTGCACCTGCTGTCTCATTCCAGTCTGCACACCCCAGGTGGGACTTGTTATCTCCATGTCCTCAGTGTGCAAACTGTGACCAGAGGGGCAGTCACGGGCCCCAAGTAACACAGCACGTCGGGGACAGCCCGGGTCTCACCCCCAGCTCTTTGGACTGTAGGCGACTTGCTCTGTCCAGGGTCCCCGAGGAGCCTTTTGGGGGCCCCTCCATCATGTCTACTTCAGGGTGTCTAATGGACCCCTCCCCCCACTCCGGCTTGAAGACTTTTCTATCCCGAAGAAGGGACAAAAGACTTTTTTCCATTGCCTATAGGAGCAAGAGAGGGGAGGGGAGCAGGAAGACGCCCCTTGGGGTGCTCCTACCTAGCCCCCCGCCCGGTCCCCAACCTCCAGGTCTGGGCTGCCACCACCAGCCCAGCAGAGCCTGGGCCAGGCCCTGCGAAACCAGAGCTGAACCTAGCCCAGGCCCCACACGGTGCATGTCAGGGTGAGGGTTAGGAAGAGCACAGCCAGCCAGAGCCTGGAGAAAACAACCATCTTGGGGGAGACCCCCGCCCACGCTCTGCCCCTGGAGACAGATTGCTGCCTCCTTGGGGGTCTTTGTGTGTGGGAGGGAGGGGACAGTTTGAAGGGATTAGATCGCAGGCTACTGAATGCCACAGGTGACAGGCGCTAGCCTAGCTGGCAGGGACTGGTGAGGAACCCCACCCCCCAGCCTGGCTGCCATCTCATTCCTGGGCCGATGCCGCCATCCAGTGGCCAGATTCATCCCTAGCAGCCTCGGGCCACTGTATGATCTCCAAGATCCAAGGTGGTCCTTGAGATCATCTTACCCAGGGTCAGGAGTCCATTTCACAGATGGGGAAACTGGGTCACCCAGGTAGCAGCAAAGGGTGAGTGAAAATAGTAGGAAATCTGGAGTTCAACAGCACTGGGCAACAGCCAAACCCTATAGGTCCTAGGGTGTCCAACTAAGTCTGAATTTTATCTTGGAGACAATAGGGAGCCAGAGAAGGATCTTGAGCGAGGGTGAGACCTGATCAGATGTGCACTGTAGGACCATCACTCTGATATCAGTATGCAGGATGGACTAAAGAACAAGGAGGGAAGGCCAGTTAACCTGCTATGGTCCCAACCTGGAGAGAAAGGACTAGAACCCACCTTCATCATAGTGAGTCCAAACCGCAGAGAGGCAATGTTCTGGAAAGAGTCCTGACTTTGGAGCCAAAGATTCCAGGGTTCAAACCCCAGCTCTGCCACTTACTGGCTGTGTGGTACTTTACATCTGGCAGCCTTGCTTTCTCCGTTTGCAAAACAAATTTATTCACAACATCACTGGGAAGTTTGAATTCAAAATTATGTGTGTTCCCAAAAAAGGGTAACTCAGTGGGGGCGCTAAATATGATTCTGACTTCAGGAGCAGAGATGGCCCCTCCCAAGCCAACCAAGGCTTGTGTGCACGAAGCTCCTGGGCTCCCGTGACGGTGACAGAGCTGCCCATCCGCACAGCGGCTCCAGAGGAGGCTGGCCCATACCCATGCAGCAGGAAGCCTCCAAGAAGCTACTGTCTCCTCTCATATTAATTGCATTTGCATCTGGAACATATGGGGTGTTGGGACTACACCCCCCACCACCACCACCACCACCATTTTTCACAGAGCATTGATCCAGGAGAAAATCATGTAATTAAAAGAGGAGAAATGCAAAACAATCCCCTTAGCGGACTGTGCTGTCTTCCCTCCCTTGTAAATCCATTAATGAACTGTAATTGCAAAGACAAACCTGGTAACCAATTCACTGTGGGGCCAGGGGACTCCCATTGTAATCCAAGACCTGGGGAAAGACAGGGGGAAAAAATCCTAATTAGTTTAGTCCTGTTTATCTATACACAAATCAAAACAACAAAAATATCGGTTACAGAGTAACTTGCCATCTGCCAATAGACTGTGGGCGCCCTGGGGAGATGTTGGTTTTCCTTCTTTGTGGGACTTGTTTATAACCTTCTGTTAATCAAATGGCGAGCAGGGGAAGATGTGGAATTTACATGGAGAGGGTGCTGCAACTGACGTGGGGAGAATCGAGATGAGTTGGGCAGGAGTTGAGGTTTGGAAGACCCCAAGATGCCTGCCCTCGCCGTCCTCAGAGCCCAGCAACATGGTTCTGTATGCGCCAGCTCCCCCGTCCCCATGCAGAGAAGAATACAGGATCTATTCCAGCCAGGAACTAAATAAAACCGCAGCTTGGACCCTACCTGTTGGGGATATCGGGTGGTTCTGCTCGGCCTGCACCCAGACCCTGGATCCGATTACACGCCCCTCCTTCTCCTGGAGGAACCACTCAGTCCTAGTCCTGGGACGGCCAGTGCGGCTGGTCCAGCCATCATCCAGGGACAGGCAGAGCCCTGGCCATTTGATTAACAGAAGGTTATAAACAAGTCCCACAAAGAAGGAAAACCAACATCTCCCCAGGGCGCCCACAGTCTATTGGCAGATGGCAATAGAGCCTTGCATCACACTGGTCACAAGTGATTGTACAAGGGTGGGCACTGGACCCAACCTGAGCCAAGGAGGCTGAAGGCTGCCAACTCAGAGCTGGGGGGCTTGGAGCCACCTTGAGACGAGGCCTGGCTGGACATGAGGCCTCCAGGTCGGAGACCAGAGTCAAGAGTGGCAAGAACCCTTGGCGCCTGGGTGGTTCAGTTGGCTGGGTGTCTGCTTTCAGCTCAGGCCATGATCCTAGGGTCCTCGGATTGAGTCACGTCATTCCTCCAGCAGGGAATCTGCTTCTCCTTCTCCCCTGCTCCCTGCTCGTGCTCTCTCTCTCTCTCTCTCTCTCTCAAAAATAAATAAACAAATCTTTTTTAAAAAAATTTTTAAAAGAGGGGACTGGGGGGCATTGGGGAGGGAGAGGTTGATTGGGTTATGGACATTGGGGAGGGTATGTGCCATGGTGACTGCTGTGAAGTGTGTAAATCTGGAAATTCACAGACCTGTACCCCTGGGGCTAATAATACATTAGATGTTAATTAAAAAAAAAAAAAGAGGGGAGATTGCTGGAGGCCAAAGACGTCCCGGAGTCCAGCTCCTCCCCGGCACCTTCCATCATGGGATCCCATCAACTCCCTTCTCGTGCTGAAGCCGGTTGGTGTGACATTTCTGTCCCTTGCAGCCCAGAGCCCTAACTCATTCTCAGCCAATGGTGCCCGCCTTCCAGTCTCCAGGTGGTCGACCTGCCCTGCTTCTCCTGCAGCCACCCCAGGACTCCCCCTCCTGCCACAGGATGATTTGGGCGGCACTGTTGGAAACAGGAAGCAACCTTCTCCTACTCAAAAATGGGTGAGTTCTGGGCACATACCCCCTTCCATGTGTTCCTTTATGAGAAATCCTGAGCCTCAGCCCCAGAGGCACCAAATCCCCAACCCACCCCAGTTCAGCCTGCACCGGGGCCTGAACCAGGCCAACTGCAGCCACAGGAGCATCCAAGCTCCTGGGTGCTGATCTCCCCATCCAGCACCTTCTCCAACCCCCAGCCTGCTTGACAAGGTGCTCGCTCCCTGCCTGGCTCCCAGCAGCCGCTCTGTGGGGGTCCAACCCTGCTCCCTCTGCTCGGGGATCCTGGGTCCAGCTCCAGGCTCCTCTACGACCAGGTCCACACTCTGCCAAACTGTGAGCCTGCCGACCCTCTGGGAGGAGGACAGGGGAAGAGACTGGCTGCCGGGGTCTGCTGAGGGCCTACTGTGCGCCCAGAGCTTGACATTCGTTGTCACAGGCAGCAAAGCTGAGTTGGTGCTGCTCTTAAGAAAGGCCTGAGCTTTCGGTCAACCTAGGAAATGGTGCCGGCGCTGACTCGGACAACCCCATCACCTGTAAAACGGGTCACACTAACTGTCACACAGGGTCACCAGAAGGATTTCACTGGGCCCTCGGTGCCACCGTCCTAGCAGTTTCTCTGTTCTCCCTGCAAGTAAGGATGTCGCTGCCTCACGGTGACAGGGAGGTCAGCCGCCCTGCACGGGACCCAGCAGGGCCAGCCTCCAGGTCCCCACCCCACCCTGGGCAAGTGAGAGGGATGCTCAGTCCCCACCCACCCCAGCTCAGGTCTCTTCACAGCCCATCTTGCATGCCCTCCAGGGTTTGTGGGGAAAACATGAGTCCCATTTCTAATCAGAGTCCGTTCTACTTTCTGATCACATCACCTTGTTTCCTAAAACCCTTGCCTGGCTTCACACCACTCTGCAGGGGGAGTCCCGCCTCCTCTGGTCCTGGGCCTGTGCCTTGGTCCCTGTGACAGGCAGCTGCATCCGGGATCTAGGGGGGGCCCCGCACACCTTCCTCCTCAGGGCCCTTGCACACGTCACTTGCTCTATTTGACACACTAATCCCCAGCCTCCCTCTGCCTTCCTAACTCCCAAGTGCCTTCAGATTCAGGCGTAGGACGACCGCCTCCAGGAAGCCTCCTCCACCCGCCCACAGCAGGGGAAGACCTCCTGTGGCACACCCTGAGTCCTCCCCCGCTACCCCAGCCAGACTCCCGGTGAGGCTTTCTGTCTGTCTGCCCCTCTAGGCTGGGAGCACCACAAGGCCAAAAAATGCTGGGCGTTTCTCTATTTTATCCCGAATGCCTTGTGCATGCTTTGGCCTCTGGTGGTGCTCAGTGAATGGGGAAGGAAGGAGGGAAGGAAGGAAAGAATGGGGGGAGAGGGTGGGGCTAAGACCCGGCTGGCTGGACTTCGCAGTCCCTGGCCCCTCCCTCTCAGGCATGTGCCCTTTCACAGCCCCTCCTCCCTCCACACACTGCTCACCTTCCAATCTTGCCCTGCAGGAGCAGCCCTCAGTCTCCCTGCTAAGCCACCTCTGCGGTCTCCTCCAGGGAGCCCTACAGGGCTGGCCATGCCAAGCCCTCTGTCTGGGTGCCATCAGCATGAATGCTAGTGAGGAGGGTACTGTTGCCCCGTTTACTGTCAAGGAAGCTGAGGTCAGAGCGCAAAGGAGTCTGTCCAAGGCAAGGGGGTTGGGGAGAGCGGGTCTCACACCAGGACTGTCGACTCCGAACTGCTAACCTGTCCACTGTCACCTCTCCATGGGATAGTTCCTGGGAGCTTGGAGTCTGACGCTTGGTCTCTGCCAGGCCAGACACCCCCTGGCACACCTTTCTCTCGTCCGACTTCAAGGAAGTAGTGACAGCTCTCAGCTCTCAGCTCATGCGTCCCCTGGGAGATCCTCAATGACTGCTTATTTCTGGATCATCTCTCCATTTAGCAGATGAGGAACTAAGGCCCACAGGGAGAAGGGACGGTTTGTCCAAGCTCACGCCACCCTCCGAACCTCATTTCCCTGAGCCGTGACCCCCTCCCCCCACATACTGGCACTGCTCCAGGCAGAGAAAAGGCTGTCCCTGACTTTGCCTCCTGGTGGAGCTGGGGGATCAGTCCCATGACCGTGACGCAGGTGGGCCAGAGCCATGGTGCACACTCTGGTCTCCAGCAGGTAACAGGTGCCCCAGGTGGCACAGTCCCCGGAAACCAGGTGACTGCAGGATCTCAAGGGACACTGGCCCCAGATGGGAACGAGGGAGCTTCTCGGGTGCTGACAGGTTTAAATGTGTCCCTGAGGCTGGGAAACCACTCAGCAGATGGCAACAATGATGCCAACTCCACTCTGGGTGCAAAATGTGGGTGGGCCCTGAGCTGGGTACCCCCCACCCATCTCACTGACACCCCGTAAGATCTTCGAGGTGGTGCCAGTATCCTTTGCCTTGGATGTAGGTGGGGAACTCAGAGGGGGAAAGGGTTCCCACCAAGTTACCAGGCAGCTAAGGCACGGCACTGGAACCCAGGATGGTCCCGCTTCGATGCAAGGGTTTCCTGGGTGTCCTGAATAGCCAAGGCAGGGAGTGTAGCCAGAGAGGGACGCCAGAGAACAACCCGCTGCAATGGATTAAAAGTGGCTGCAAATTCTTTATTGCTCTCTCTCTGTGAAGTGGAGTGTACCTCCCCACCCCTTGTGTTCAGCCTGGCCTAAAACTGCTTTGATCAAAAAATAATGCAGCAAAAGTCATGCAGTGCCATCATGGGGCTCCAGACCTAAAAAGCTTTCCACAGCCCTGGGCTGCCAGGGAAGAAGTTGCATTCCCCCGCCGGAGAGCCCGCAGGGACATACATGGAGAGAGAAGTGGAGAGAAGCCCAGCCTTGCACCCCCATCTCCCCAGGTAGCAGTCATACCAATGAACCCTGTGGCACAGGGGAGTGGGCCATGCTGGAGGCTCCGGCCGGGTCAAGACCACTACGAGTGTGACCCCAGCCGACTCCACATGGAGCAGAAGAACCACCAGCAGAGCCCAGCCAACTCGCAGAATCATGCTGGGCACAGGTGTTTTTCGGGGGGGGGGGTGATGTTTTGAGTCACTAAGTTTTAGCAGGTGTAAGGATATAATTCTGTCTGCAGGAAGTGTCTCTAAGGAAGACCTCTCAGGATGGTCTGAGTCTCTCATAAAAGCCTTTTAGAGACTCCCAAGTGTGAATCTAGTAGTAACTTAAAAATGCCCCATGACACAGGAATGGGTTCAGCAAATCACCCCAGCTCCCACTATGGGACACCAGGGACTGAGACTGTGGGGGGCACTGCTCCAGAGGGGCCTGGGTGAGGCCAGGAGACCTCAGGTAGGGCTGGGGGAGACATGGGGTTCGGGAAACTTTCTCATGTGCCATCCTTGAGGCAGAGGGGTGCCGCCATTGGTGCTGGGGATGGAGGCAAAGCTGCTAACACCCAAGAAGGGAACAGAGAGGACACCAACACGGGCATGGGGTGTGGGGCTGGTGGGGGCACCCGGGGCCAGCCCTGGCGCAGCTGAGACCCTCCCAGCATCTCTAACTCACGCACACACACTCAGCCCACCGGTTCCTGCTACAACCTAAACACTCTCTCCTTTTCCCCAGCTGGGGTGAGGGTGACAGGCACTCAACTGGACTGTAAGTCCCTTAAGGGCAGGGACTACATCTGTCTTGAAGGCCACCATCTCCCCTCTGCCTGCCATGGGCCCGTATTCTGTGTTTGTCTTCTGCATGCACACGTGAATGAATGAATGAAGCAGGAATGAATGAATGTATCAATGAATGCATGAACCAGCCTGTCTGGTGTCCTGGCTCTTCTTCTTCTTTGATGTCTTGCAGCCCTAGATTCAAGTCCTTGCTCTCCAACGGATGCTCCACTGAGCAAGTCATCTGAACACCCAGACACAGCTTCCCCATGCCTATAATGAGGGCGACTCAAGTCCGCTGCAGGCAGGGCTGCAGGAGAAAGAAGCAAGAGCTGCAAGGGCAGGGCAACCCCGTGCCAGCTCTGGGGTAGCGGCCTTCACCCCTGTTCCCACCACAGTTGCCAGCCTGCAGGGTCCCCCTGCACCCGCCCCCCCCCAGTCCTTCATCCCGCTCCCCAAATGACCACGCTACTTCCGGCCCCATTCAGGGCTTAAGTTAAATCATATTTCATTGTTTTTCAGAAGGCAATAGAAAAAAACAGGAAAGAGATTCACAGCACTCGCAGTCAAGAAAGGGTTAACTAAAAAAAATAGGAATATATTATGTTTCGATTGAAGAAATGCAAACACAGTCCCTTTCACACTCACCTTTATGTTCTCACTCACATACACACATCCCTACTCCAGATACACGCCCACCCTCAGGCACGCAGGCACACACAAACACACTCCCCAACACGGCCACGCTCCTAACACATGTACACAGGCCCATGCACTCACACACACACGTGTGCTCCCAGACACGGCCACACACCTGGCACACTCACACAAGCCCAGCAGGGCTGGCAGGATTGTGGGGGAGGCCTGGTGCCCTCAGGGCCTGCCCCTCCAAACCCCCCTCTCTAGAATGGCAAAGCTAGACTACACTTGGGGCTCTAGGGGACACACGCAGGACTCAGGGGGCTACGTGGGCAGTGGGGAGACCGAGAGGCTGCGGCGGGGATGGGCAGCCTCACACGACTCTGTTCTCCAGGACGGCCAGCCGCTGGCTCACAGCTTCCAGTGGACTCGGGGTTAAGGACAGGCCCAGGCTGACCAGAGCAGGGCAGTGATGGCTGTGGCACCTGCCCTCAGGACCCCACCTCCCGTGTCCCCCACCTCTCAAGAGCCCCTCTTCCAGGGAGTTCTCCCACCCCATCTACAACATGTCACTGCCCTCAGAACAGTGCCTTCCCTAAAACCCAGTAGTTACTGTACACCCTGAAGGCCCAGCCCTGCCGGGGGCAGCTTCAGGCCTGCTGGGTCCCCCACCTGGATTCCCACCTTATCTTGACAGAGCCAGGGGACCTGTTCCAGGCCCAGCATCATCTGAGTGGAGACTGGGATCTGTCATGTCACTGAAAGCCTGAGAAATGGGGAAGCCACACACTCCATGTTTTCCTGAGCACAGCTAGGACTCTGGATGGGTGTCCAAATCTCTAGGTCTTGGCTTCTGCCTCAGTTTCTCTGTTTACCCTCTAGGAGCCTCTGCTTTTGACAGGATCAGTACCAAAGGCCATGCCAGCCCATCTGTCCAGAATCCAGCCTGTCTCCAGCAGGAGGCAGAGTCCCCACCTGCGACCCCACACACAAGGGGGTGCCTCCCTCTCCCTCCCCCTCACCCTGCCCCTGCCCTCATCCCTCAGTGGCCTCTGGGAAAGGATATGCTTCCTGGTCAGGGCTTGCAGCAGCCCCTCCACTCTGGTCTGGAATTTCACGATGGACTCGCAGGCACACGGGTCTTCCTCTGGAGTGGACAGGAAGCAGGGAAAGAGAAAGGGGAAGGTGAGCGGTGGCGTGGCAGGGGGACAAGGAGAGCTCACAGCCCAGGACCAGGACTGGGGAATCTTGGGGAAGTGTGGGGGGCCTGTGAGAACTGAGAAGACAGAGACACGTGTAGGGTTCTGAAGCAGAACTCCCAGGAGCGACAGAGGGGGAGACACCGAATGTCTTCCCAACCCCACAGAGCCCCAATAAACCTCCAGTACCAGCATCTCCATGCTGGTCACCTACTACATGCAGGACACAGTTGCTAGGGACCTCGAGGTCATCTTGCCAGCTTCACCCAACACTGGGTTGGAAGTCATTAATCATCCCATTTTACAAATAAAGGACCCGAGAAATGAAACTACTGGATCATGGCCCATAGGCAGTGTCACAGCAAACACACAAACCCAGGCACCTCTGGTTCTGTAATCCATACTCTCTAGCCACAGGAGGATGGGGAGGTAGCAGCATTCAAATCCTGGCACCTCTGGTTATTAACGATCGCTCCACCCCTCTGGGCTTGGTTTTCCTGTCTATAAAATGGGAATAATATTTCTACTAATTAGGATTGAATGATTTAGTATTTGGAGAGTACTAACAACAGTGCCATTCATGTAAGAAGCATATGTTTGCTAGTTGCAAAAGTGAGAACGGTCAGCCCTCCTCCTGCTTCTGCCAACTCTTGCTGCCACCGCAGCTCCTGCTTCTCCCCACCCCCATCCAGTTCCAGGATGGTTCCATAGTCTCCCCACAGAGCCCCCCCGACCCCTCCCATCAGTGCCCTCTCTGGCCTCACTAACCCACACAGATCTTCTTCTGCAACCTCTTGCCAATCTGGTTGATGGTCTTGAAGTCAGCCGTGTAGAAGTAGTGCTCTGCCACGGGCTCTGAGGCGATTTCCCTGAGCTCGTCCTCCACGGCATTGCCCACACCCACAGCAAACATCTTAAAGCCTGCCAAGAGGAACAAGATGAGTGACAGTGGCCATGGGGACAGGCAGCAGCATCTCAGCCTCTTGAGAAATGCCCAGCTGATCAACACCAGACACCTCCTAGTGGCAGCTGCTGGAATTACAAGCACAGTGCCTAAGAGACTTCCAGTGTTCCCTAAGGTTCTCCCATATGTCAGACCTGCACTGATTCCTTGGACGGGGAGCTCTGTAATCTCATATAACCCCAGAACCATCCATCTGGTGGCTATTTTTATCCTCCTTAAGTAGGTGATAAAACACAGACTCCAGCTTGTCCCAAAGTGGGGCTGCCTTCCAACAGTTGGTGTGTTCTGGAGAACATTCATTTGAAAAATTTCAAAGCCCCACCTACAAAAGGACCCTTGAAACAGACTTCTTACTTTTCTGGGGACTCTGTTGTCTCATCACAGATAAGAAAGAGTTGAACAGACCCAGAATTCCTCATTTATCTTGCACCTGGGGTTAGGGTTTAGACTCAAGACACCCCTGGCCATCAGTGGTGTTCAGGGTCCAGGCACCACCTACCAAGGTCCTTGGCTTTCTTGGCAGCATCGTTAATGTAGTCTTGGCTCCGGCCATCGGTGAAGACAATGCCCACCTTCTGGGCCCCAGGCCTAGCCCCGCTGGACACAGTGAAGGAATTGTCGATAAGATACTTGAGGGCAGCCCCAGTCATGGTGCCCTTCTCCATGTAAGACATGTTCCGCACAGCCGCCTTAATGTCCTTCTTCGTGTGGAAGCGGCCCAGTGGGAACTCCTGCCGCACAGAGCTCGAGTATTGCACGAGCCCCACTTGGGCCAGTTTATCTGACACATCCAGCGTGTCCACGATCTGATTGATGAACTTCTTCACTAGTTCAAAGTTCTCCGGACGCACACTTTTGGATCCATCAATGAGGAAGACCAAGTCAGTTGCCGAACTGCCACCACGGCCATTGCAGACTGGGAAGGGTAGGAAGGCGAGGAGATGAAGCTTAGGAGCCCGTCGTTCATCCTGACCACAAGTCAGGAACCCATCACACACCTAGCTCTATATTGAGGTTTATCCCAGCCTCTTTTGTCCTCAAAACTCCCTCTCGAAAGCCAAGGTTCCTGGCCTCGTTTTATAGCGTTGGAAACTAAAACTCCAAAAGCCGTTAAATCATACAGCTCTGAAGGAGTGGCGCTAAGATTTGAACTCAAGACTATGTAACTCGTTCCACCATACTAAACCTACCACCCACCGTGACAAAGAGGGACAAAAGTAGAAAATAACTTTCTGCAGACACCAAGTTCTAGGAGACATCTACCACTGTTGCAGACTAGCCCAGAAACAAAGTGCAGAGAGGCTCAGATGGGCTTCTGAGAAAGTGGCCAAGCCCCATCCCCTCTCCTCTCCACCCTCCCCAGGGCTTGCCTGTGTCCAGCCCACTGACCATTGCAGGTCTTGCCGTCACTGTTCAGGGTGAAGCCCTCCCGACAAGCGCAGGTGTAGGAGCCTGGGGAGCTGAGGCACACCTGCTCACAGTCGTGGTCTCCTGTGGCACACAGGTCTGACACCACTGTGGGGACAAAAGGAGACTCAGAATCTAACGGTCTCTGGGCCTTGGACATCTCAGCCAGGGTAGCCCTTCACACACTCAGGGAAACAGACCATCCCCTAGCTGAGGTCTGAGCCCCACACTCCCAGCCCCAGGCCAAAATCACAGGTCCGCCCCAAGCTGACTCTCTCAGCCCCGCCTCCCGCCCTATTCAGCTCCGCCCAGTCAGCCCCTGCCTTGTCCATCTCCGCCCGGCCCCGCCCCGGCCTGTCCCCGATGCCTACTCAGTCCCGCCCTGTCCTGCTCCTGCCCCGATCGACCCTCTAGTCACTCCCCCATCCCTCCCTGCTCCCTGACCCCACCCCCACGCTCAGTCCCAGCCCTGTTCATCCCCATTCATCACCCCATCCCTCCATGCTCCCCGCCCTAGTCCTCCCCTGACGTGAACTCAGCCCCGCCCTACCCAGCCCCGCCCTATATAGCCCCGCCCCAATCGACTCTAGCCACGCCCCCACCCTGCCCCTTCCCTGGCCCCGCCCCGGAGCTCAGTCGCGGCCCTATCCATTCCCGTCGGCCCCGCCCCGGTCCCACCCCCGAAGCGCGCTCAGTCCGGCCCCGATGCTCTCAGCCACGCCCCTGCCCCCTGCGGTCTGGCCCCCACTCCAGCTCCCCAGAGCGCTCCCCGAGACCCCAGCCTCGTCCATCGCCGCCTCTCCCGGCGCACCGCAGAAGGCCTCCTGGAACTTCTTGGACAGCTTCTCGATGACGCTGTAGCTCTCCACGTAGTCGACGTGCTCTTCCTGCGGCTCGCTGGCGATCTGCTGCAGCGTGGCCTTGTCCACGCGGCCCACGCCGATGGCGAACAGCTCGACGCCGCTGGCCCGGGCCCGTGCAGACACGTCCCGCACGCTGTCCTGGGGCCTCCCGTCCGTCACCACGATGACCACCTAAGACACGCGGGGCGCGTGTGAGGACCAGGCCTTCCTCCCGCGCTGCGCAGGGCCGCTCAGCCCTCCACTAAGCCCGCGGGGCCATGGCAGAAGAGGACCCTGAGGCCTGAGGGGCAGAGCGGCTTGCCCAGGTCACACAGCTAATCCACACCAGATGGATCTGACGCCCCGCCAGGGTTTCGCCCCAGGGAGGGGAACCTGACTAGCAAAAGAGGAGACAGGTTTCCTCTCTCACCGAAAGGCATGGCTGAGATGTTCTTCCATCTGACTAGGGCCTGTGGGTGTCTCCCGGCTCGGGCAGGCCGCAGTTCTGTGATGATCTGAGGGCAGGACCATGTCTCCCCCCTCAGACTGGGGCCTCTGAGGACAGGGGCCCGGCAAGCGGGCCCGACACCATGCAGTTCTGTCCTTTGGCCAGCAGAGAGCAGGCGAGGCTAATAAACGGCGGCTCTGCTTCCAGCCTGGCCATCCTTTCCCTCCCGGCCCTGGGAGGAGGGTTGTTCCCACATAGATGATGGCTCCCTCTTCTCCCTCCGTTCCCCAGGATGCTACATTTCCTTTCCGAAGGAGATAACACTGTCTGCTGCCCTCCCACAAGGTTCCCCTGTTTGTGCCCTGGGAAGGGGCACAGAGGGGACCCTGGTGCTTGGCCTAACCTCACCACGCCCACCTGAGCCTGCCCGGAAGCCAGAGTCCTCACAGCGCTTCTCTGCTTCTGACCTGGGTCCCCACCCTCCTTCCGGGGCCCCAAACCCCTGTCTTAGTGACCTGTGGTTGGAAATGACGCTCACCTTCCTGAGTCATCTAGGAAGGGGGTGGGTTGTTTCTTTATCACTGTGGGGACCCCTGGGGAGTGATCTTGCACCCTGCCCTTCCCCACCAGAGGCCGAGGCTCGCCTGGCTATGACTGTCCACTGTCACAGGCTGCCCCACTCCCCGAGACCCACTGTCTCCCGGAGCCCCGACTATCCCCCTTCAATCCAGCCTTGTGACCTTGAACCCACCTTGTAGGGGCCTCCCACAGGTGGATTCCAGGCTGGATGGCACAGGTCTGGGGGCTCTGTGTGTCTTCATGTGCCTAACTGGAGGTGTGACACCTATAGACACTGCCACCATCCCCTTCACCACCTCTCTCCATTAGGATCACCCCAGGTCACCACAACCTGTAACGACCATGGCCATCAACCTCACAGCAGAGCTTGTAAAGAGCCCCCACAGAGGACGACCAACAGGCTTAGCGCTCACAGGCCACTTCTTTGAGGGCTGTAATGGCCGGGATTATGGCCTATCCTCTGTAGATGTTCCTACTACTTATTAGCTGGGCAAGACACTTGGGCCTCTGTGCCTCAGTTTCCTCATCTGTAAAATGAGGTCACCACCTTCAAGCAGGATTGCATTCCTTCAGCACGCAGATGTCAGACATGGCCTGCGTGGGGGTCAGAAAGTATGTGCCCGGGGCTGAGGTCCTGGCAGGTAAAGGCTGACTCCTTGGGGCTGTTGAGGGCTAGGAAGGAGAGGTGTGGGCATCGGTGGGCAGACCACCGTGGGATGCAACCTCTGACCGGTCTCACAGGTCCTGGGCTGTGCTGGGAAATCCTGCTGTGGGGACCAGGTCTGTGAACTCCTCGGCACCTGGCCTGGAGCCCGTACTGACGTCGGCTTGGGGCACATCACCTCATTTTTCCAAACCCCTGCCCTCGGAAGCTTATTAAATCAAACTGAGCTAGCCCTTCCATGGGACTTGCTGGGTCCATGCCCTGTTCCAAGCACACTGTGCAATGGACTTCACAGAGGCCTGCTGACAGTCCCTCAAAAACGAGTTGCATCATTGTGGTTTAGACGTGAAGGGACTGACACGTGCTGCTCAGGGTGACAGCTAGTCCAGGGAGCAGGGTGGAGGGCAGGCATCTGGACTGCCTCAATCAGCCCCAGGGAGCCAAGGTCCACCAATCTGAAAAAAATCAAGCACGCTCCAGATTGAGGTCCTGCAGTCAGAGCGTGGATAAAGATGGCTTCAAGGCCCAGCTCTGCCCCTTGGCTTCTCTGGGCCTAAGACACAAACTGAAGCATGTTTGGGGAATCCGGGAGGGCGGGAGGGGTGGGTCGCGTACCTTGCTTATGTCAGGGGACCTGGCCCGACCCCCCTCGGCGTCGCTGAAGGCTTTGTTGATGGCGAACTGGATGGCCAGACCCGTCATGGTCCCCGTGGACAGCGGCTGGATGCGGCGCACGGCCCGGAGCAGCGCAGCCTTGGAGCCGTGGGCCCGCAGCGGGAATTCCTGCTTCACAGCGCTCGCATAGTTCACCACGCCCACCTGGGTGGCATTGGGCCCCACGTCCAGAGACTCGATGACCTGGGACAGGAACACCTTCACCTTCTCGAACTCCACGGGCCGCACACTGCGTGAGCTGTCCACCACAAACACCAGGTCCGTGGGCCGGGTCCGGCAGAGATGCCCTGCAAGGGGGGGCAGGAGGGAGAGGGCCAAGAGAAGGGGGCGAAGGTCAGGGGCTGCTTAGACCGAGACTGGAGGTCCCGGACAGTGTAACCTGAAGCTGGGCCAGGCCAGCTCGGACCTTCTGTCAACATGTGGACACCCGTGGCTGGCCCAGCTTCTCAGCCCCTTGGGGAAGACAGAGGCTCAAATCTCAGCCCCACGGAACTCATGGTACCTCCCTGAGCTTAGTTTCCTCGTCTGTACAATGAGCTGACAGTCCCCTCTTTACTAGAACCCTCAGGGCTGAGCAGGAGTGCGTGCAAGGTGCCAGGACAGGGCTAGGCATGCAGCTGGTATCCAGGGGGCGGCAAAGGAGATGACAGACTTTAAGACACACTTCCCAGGCTGTGGCCCAGAGTGGCTGCCATGGCCACGGCAGAATTTCTCCTGTGGGGGCGGTGGGGGAGAGGGCGCAGAGGACAGAGCCCCAGGGCCCAGCGCAGGACCCATGGGCTTGGTCTCTTTCATCTCAGCATCAAAGCCAGTCACCCGAGGGGACCCAGCTTCCTTCAGCCCCAAGGAGTCTTCTGGCTGGTGTCCGTGGGCAGGGAAAAGGGCAGGGATTCCTCGTGGCCACTGTGGCAGCCTGACCCGGTGGGTTCCTAAGACACATCCCCATGGAGGCATGTCTTTCCAGACACCCCAGCAAGCAGCCCCATGGGCTGGGACGTGCATGAAGCTGGAATGAAGCAGAGTGAGGTTCGAATCTCGGTTCAGCGCCCCCCTGTGGCCACGGGCAGCTCACTGCACCTTTAGGAGCCTCAGTTTCTCATCTGTCCAGTGGGGAGAATAAGGCTCACTGCTTGTTACTCTCACTGGCCTGACCCTGCAGCCAGGAGAGACTCAGTACAAAGGCCCTCCTCTCTGTGCCCCAGAACTAAGCAGAGCTGCTCCCAAGAGAGGATTCAGGAAGGCTCAGAAAAGGAAAGGGGTCCTGGGCTGTCCCAGCCCCCCATCCACAGCGCCCTAGGTATCAGAGCTCCTCAAGGGACCTTAGTAATGACCTTGCAGCCGCACCCTGGTCCCTACTAGTTAAGGCTACGTACGGGTAAACTGAGGCCAAGAGAGGCTGAGGGAATTAGCCACACCATGGAGCATCAGGAACCAGGAGAACACCCTTCTCCAGCCTCAGTTTCCCCATCTGTACAGGAGGAGCTGGGCATTCTGGGACTCGGTGCCCAAGGCAGAAGCTCTGGGAGTGGTACAGGAGGCAAGAACCCACACCCGGAGAGGCTGGAGGGGCTAAGGAAAGGGGTTGGAGTCCTGGTGACCCCAGATAGAGTGTGCATGCAGCCCTGGGCTTGGTGCAGCTCCAGCATCTGTCCTCAGGGACCCACAAGACTGGCTCTGGCAGCATGCGTGGTCCCCAAGGGGGGCCTGGGAGCTAAGGAGCCCCAGGGAAGCCTGTGAGGCTGCAGAGAAAGGCCCACTCCTGTCCCTCAATAGCGCAGACTGAGGATCATCCCTGCTCTGGCCCTTATGAATGTCACCATTGCTGTCGGCTCCCGGGCCAGCCTGCTGTCCTCCTACCCCCTTGCCCCCCGGCCCCTCAGCACCCCGGCCCATCCCGTACCCCATTTAACCTCTGCTCCTCTTGGCCAGGCTGCTGGTCAGAGGCCGCTCACCCTATGTCCCCCACCTCACATGGACCCCCTCACCTCTGGCCTGGGGGGCAAGGCCCAATGTGCACAGGGCCTGGAACAGCAGCAGCAGCAGGCCACACTGCACGAGGCCAGTGCCAGAGAGGAGCCTCATGGTTCTGGCAGGGCAGGCAGCAGCCAGCACAGTGCTGAGGGCCAGTGGGGTCCCGGTCTTATCAACCTCGGCGGCCAGGCGGCCCCCACTGACATGGGGGTGGCTGCCAGGGGCCCCTAGCCCCCTTGGGGGGCGTGGCCCAGGCTGAATGGAGGTGTGTGTGCCCAGAGAGGGAGGGAGCCGCCTGGCCTGGGCTCAAGAGGCCCCTCCGACCACAAGGGCTCCTTTGCCTGCAGAAGCGGACCTGCCGCTGGAACTCAGGAAATCTCAGGTGGGTGGAGGGCAGCTCTGCCAGGGGTTGGAGCCTGCCCTGACCCAGAGCTGCTGCTCCAAGCCCAGGGAAAGCCAGCCCAATGGCCTCGAGCCCTGCACCCTCACCCCACACCCTACCCCAACCCCCACTCTCACCTCCATCAGTTTCCTTATCTGGCACTCGCTCTGCTCACCTGGCCTGTCCCCTACCTCCCCGCCTTCTCCCCTCCAGGCAGTCACACCTGGGGTCCCTGACAGGCCCTCCAGGGCTTTGTACCAGCAGGGTCACCTACCCCGAACGCCCCTCCCTCCCTTTCACACTCTGACATGTGTGCACAGGGCAATAGAGGCAATGGGTAAGAGCACAGACCTGAAGCCAATTACCCAGGTTTGCTGCTCGCTGCCTGTGTGACCACGGGCCAGTTGCTTCACCTCTCTGATCCCACCTCCTAGGATGGGTGAGAGGAGCAGAGTTATAGGAACAGTCTCATTTAATTCCCTTGACAACCCCATTATGCAGCTACTATTACTACCCCCATCTTCCAGAAGAAGAACTGACAAACAGGGAGATGGAGTAACTTGTCTGAAGTCACGCTGCCAAGAAGTCATTGCCAGGGGCGCCTGGGCGGCTCAGTCCGTTAAGTGTCCGACTCTTGGTTTCGGCTCAGGTCATGATCTCAGGGACGTGGGATGGAGCCCAGAGACAGGCTCTGTACTCAGTGGGGAGTCGGTTTGGATTTCTCTCTGTCCCTCTCCCCCAAAGGCCCTGCACATATGTGCATGATCTCTCTCTCTCTAAAATAAGTGAATAAATCTTTTTTCTTTTTAAAGTATCATTGACAGAATAGGGCCCCAGGCCAGTGCTCTCAGCCACCCTGCTTGCTTGGGTGTAGCTTGGTGGAGGTGCCTTCTCCAGGCCTACCTCTCCCTCACTCTCCCAGGATTAGGACCCCCTTCCCGTGCTTCTGTCATTGTGTGTCTCACCTCTGAGCTGTTAAGAGTCTAACTGATTCATCCCTGTGTCTGGGCCCAGTCCAGGCTCTGCGCTGGAAGGCAAAAATAAAGGCTTGTAAATAAAGGAGCGTCACCAGAAATGGACCTGCTGCTGCATGGAGGTTCAGTAACTGATGAGATCACATGAAAAGAGCACAGGCTTGGCCAGCTGAGAGGCCCAGGTTCAGATCTCTGTCTGTGACTGAACAGCGGTGTGACCTGGAGCAGCTAACTTAACCTCTCTGAGCCTCAGCTTGTTATCATGCGGTGGGAATGGTGGTTCTTGGCATCCCTGCCTCACTGGGACCAGGTGAAGAGGCAATGAGAAGACAGGGCAGATGGGGGTCAAAGGATTGTCATCTTTCTGGGAGACAAGACCGTTAACATTTAAGACTATACGAGTTATGCCTCAAAAAGAAATGTACAGACTTTTTTTAAAAGATTTTTATTCATTTATTTGTCAGAGAGAGAGAGAGCACAAGCAGGGGGAGAAGCAGGCTCCCCACCAAGCAAGGATCCCGATGTGAGATTTGATCCCAGGACCCTGGGATCATGACCTGAGCTGAAGACAGAGGCTTTAACCCGCTGAGCCACCCAGGCGCCCCTGTTCCCTTTTTTCCCTTTTTTTTCCCCCTTTTTTTTCCCTTTTTTTTTAAAGTGACCCAACCAATAGTCTCACAATCTTGAGCGATAATGGCAGCCACACACTATTACTGTGTCTTCCTGTCTCCAAGGGCATCATCCCATTTGTCAGATGAGACAACTGAGGTCTGAAGAAGCCTGAAGCCACCAGCCAGTTAGCCCTGCCTGGAACTCGGGCCTCACCCCTCTTTGCCCTGGGTTTAGAGAAGGAGGAAGCAAAGAGTATTTCCCTCTGATGTTTCCCATTTAGATTTTATTGTCTTGTATCCTTCATAGCCGTCCCCAGCTTCAAATGCTAGTCGAGGCTGCCGGTCCCTTTCCCTCTACAATTTTTAAGTAATTATTTCCTCCAAAGACACTATAGGGCACAATGACTGCAGTGCCTCTCACTTCCCCACAACGGATCATAAATGGGTTAACTGCCTCCCTTCTGGCCATCAGCTCCCTCCAAGGGGGGCATCTGGCCCCACCCAGCCTCCAACGACCTTCAGGACCCAGCGCGAGTCTGGAACAGGGTATCTGGTCATCAAGCGAAACAATGCATTAAAAGAAGCAACAGGTGACAAGTGGGTTCCGTTCCCTTGGGAACCGAACAGGGTCAGGCAGGGGTCTGCAGCGGTGGCCATGGCCCAGCGGAGCTGCTCGAGGAGAACGTGATCTGCAGCCTCCCAGCCCCGCATCCCCTTCCAAATGCACCGGGCCGCGGCCGGAGCCCGGACTACACGGCTCTCTTGGCCGAGCCAGCAGCTGGGCCCATGAAATGGCTCTTTCAGCTCCGCATCTGAATGGCCGTTGTATGGGCTCCCCCAGAGGAACACAGGCGCCTTTTCTGTGTCACCCATCGGCTCATTAGCAGGGCCACAGAAATGGGCCACAGGTACGTTTTCAGGAGCAGAGATAGGTTTCTTCCCAAAAGGGGGGGCAGCTTTCACATTCCACAGCAGGAGCAAGGGCTTAGAGGGAGGAAGCTCAGCGTATACATTGAGGAAAGAAAATAAATATTTGTGTTTTCCAAATGTGAAGCAATTTTCTTCCCCCCAGGAATGAAAATCAGGAACAGTGTGTCCGGTATGACCCAGAGGGAAAAAAAAACGCTCGCAAGTCAGACGGGCAGCTGTGAAGGGCTCCCGCTGTTCCCTCTCCTTGTTTTCACACACCTCGGGTTTCCAGAAACTTAAAGCCTTTAGTGTTTCGTCCGAGAGAGCCTTGGTGCTAAAGCGAGGGGCCCCGGGCAGGCGTGGTTCCATGGCAGGGGCGCAGGAGCCCCCTCCCGCGCCCCATGACTCCACTCTTTTCCTGAAGAGCAAACCTGGTCATCGCGCGCTCCTCCTCCCTCCGTCACCACCAGCCTCGCCGTTTGGCGGGATCCACACATACTTTTACTCTTATTTATTTACTCTCTTTAATTAACTCTAAACCAACCAACACACTTGGTATAAAACGTTCCCCTCCTCCTCCTGAGAAATGACAGCCGTGAAATCTCTGGGTTGCTGTGCAATTTATAAAGGTATTCCAAGGGGCCTTCAGATAAATTTGAAACTAATTAAATTTAACTTCTGCATCCGCACATCACCGCAAATTACCTCGCGTCCTGCCACTGGCCTGCATGCCAGACTTTGAGGAATCCTGTGAAGTGCAAAGCTCCAGAATCAGACACAGCCCCGGGGCGGGAGTCCCTGTGGCTTCACCCGCCCGCTGCACTTGACTTCACGGTTCTGTTCCTCCGCTTCAAGTCTGCCAAGTTGGGACCTCGGCGCCCAGGTCACGGGAGGGTCGAGAATGACACGGATGAATGCTCCATCTTGTTTCCGCCTTACCTTCTTGTATCGGTTAGAGAACAGGCTAAGCCGCAGTGACAAATAAGCCCTCGGATGGCTTATTAGCACAAAGGCGTGTTTCTCTCTCAGGACACAGCCCAGGGCTAGACACACCCACCCCCACAGCCCCTTCCCAAAGCCTCCTCCATCGGACTATCTCACCATTTCCAAGTCCTCTGTCTCTGGCCACGAGAACAAGACAATGACAGCAAGAATCTCTCTGCACACCCTCTGATAAGGAGTAGCCTTGCCTGGCTCTGCCTAGAAGCCCAGGGACAGGACGTGGGTATTCAGGGTCACCTTCCCAAGGGAAAAGAAAAGCTTCTGTGGACCCTATATCCCTTCTAGGTGAAAATTCAGAGGCCACCGGGCATTCGAGCCTTCTCACAATCTGTCTCTTGCCACCTTTTCCAGGCCATTCCAGTCTCGCTCCTGTCCCCTCTCTCCCTCCCCGGCTCTGTCCCCTCTCTTCTTTGGCACTGAGCAAAGTGTTCCTTTTCCTTCACTGCAGCGGAGTCCACTTCAAGTTTTACTGACCAGTGGTGGGGGCTCTTGTCCCATGAGCTATCTTGTCCCATGGGGTCCTCCCAGGAGGCTATCCTAGAATTCTGCCTAGCTCAGGGGGTATAGACCGGTGTAGAACGAGGGAGGGCGGGAAGAGGGGCAGAGGGTAAGAGATTGATAATTCTAGCATTCTTCAGTTTGGGGAAAGTTGCTTTGGGGTCAGTATGGGAAGGACTAGGTGCTAACTGACGTACCAAAAGGATAGCCCAGTGGTTAGTCTCATAACTCGGTCTCCAGGCCCTTGCCTCTTGGTGCCTTCAGCAATGAAGGAGGGTGGGAAAAGTGACCCATGGAGTCTGATGTCCGGGGAACAAGGTTTGGCATGGTCCTTACTCACAAAATGACTACAGACACACAAGGGCATTCCTAAGGATGTCCAATGCCAGAGACATTTAAACCTTTCCTCCCCACCCCCGACCCTCCCCTGAGATACCCAACATCACCTCCCCAGGAAGAAGGGCCAGAGACGTGTGCAGTAAGATTCCTGGCATGTCCTTTCTTTCTTCCAAAGTCCTACGCACAGTGCTCGAGAATACCTTGGCTCTTCCCAAAACCCTCTGTTAGGATTTCAGCTCCAGGGACTATAAAATTTCAGCAACTGGGTCAAGGTCAAGCGACCATATCTGCGGGATTACAAGCTCAGAATGGTCATCACAGGTGAGACTCCCAGGCCGGAGTCACTCCCTGACAGGCAGTCCCATCTCCAGGTCTTTACCCAGGCTGCCTCTCTGCCTGCATTGTCCGTCCAGCACATGGAAAGGAGGAAAATGCAAGGCCAACGTCCTGCCTGACCAGCTGGGCCACTGAGGTTGACCAGATGGACTCTGTTTATTTAGAGCCATAGCTCACTTGCGTTGGTTGCTCTCTGCCAAGCCTACTGCCTATCAGAGCGCTCCTGGTGGCTAATTAGGCAGGCTTCCTGCTGGAGTGCCAGGAAACTGGAATGCGAGTGTGGGCTCCCAGAGAGCCCATCCAGGAAGACAGTGGACGGAGACCCACAGCAGCTGCTGCTTATATCCACAGCAGAGTTTCCAGCACCTCCCAGAAAAATCCAAGGTGGTCCCAAGGGCGGGTCATCCCCTTCCTTTACTCGGGGAACTGTTTTTCTTGACACTTTTCATTGCAGACTGGGGACATTCCTCAGGGAAGCAGAGGGCAAGGGTTCTTCACCTGCAAAGTGGGCATACTCATCCCCATGCCCCTGGCTGCTGAGATGTAGCTAGGAGCCCATCCTGTCCATGGCCCCTTGGGACACACCAGTGCCTCTGAGGCCCCTCAGGTGTCCATCAGGCCTAAGCAGTTGGATCGGGTGGGAAGCCAGAGGCTAGACAGGGCAAGGAGGCAGCGGCTTCCATCCAAGGCTGCATCTAGTATGGCCACAAGTCAGATTAGATCCCACGATGGGTTAACACCTCTATGAAACTTGGTGACACCCCACCACATGTCACCCCCCACATGTCCACAGATGACACTCACATCCCAACCTCCCTCCTTCCTCTACCTCCTGACCTCCAGACCTGTAGTCATAGCTGCACCTTGAGCTCCTGCCTCGCATGTCCCCCTAGGTAGCACAAATGCAAACAAAACCCAGCACATCCTCTTTTGTTCCCTGCTCTGTGTCCTCAACTCAAAGCTGGGCACCACCTTCTCACATGCTCTCCAAATGTGGACACCATGCCTTGACTCTCCCTCTTCCTCATTTATTTGTCTGGGCCCTTTGGGCCCTGCTTCCCAAATGCCTCTTGAGTCTACCCAGGCCCATGGCCGCTGCCTGAGTTCACACCCCCACCATCTCTCCCCTGGACCACGCCCCCCACCCACCTTCTGCTGGGCCCTCCACCTTCGACAGACCCCTGTCCACTACAAGCTCTCGAGCCAGGCCTGTCCTCAGCGTCAAGTGCGCAACGATGGGTATCCATCAGTCCCTATCTGCCAGGTGCTTTCCAAGCTTCTAAAATCACGCCCTTGTCAGGTGGATGGAGTAGGCTGGAGAGGACCAGGGGGACAAGCTCAGACTCCGGTCAGGCCTATTGCAGAAGTCAAACTCAGCGTTGTTCTCCAACAGATCGTGACTCTGGGCAAGTGATTTGTCAGTCTGAACCTCAGAACTGATCGTCACACAGCGCTTGCCACATGGGGTCTGGGGGGAGAGGCAGAGATGACCCTGAAGTCTGGGAGGGTCACAGAGGTTCACATTCCAGCTACCCTCAGAGTCCTGAGAAACCAGGGCTCCTGCTCGGGGACCCTGATTGTATTTTGCTGACTCTCTTGCCCTTCAAGAGACATCCATGCACAGGCAGCCCGAGCCTTCCTAGCCTGCGCGCAGCCCGAGCCTTCCCAGGGCTGGCTCCTTTCCGGACCTCCTGCTCAAACAGGGCTTCTCAGTGGGTCCCAGCTCAGCCCTGTCAAAGGACCCCTGTGTAAGCCTCAAACGGGGCATTGATAGGGACGTAGTGAGGGCCGCCCAGCCGAGGGCAGGTTGGCTTGGCTTGGCCAGGCCACGCAACTTCCCCAAACCCAGCTATTTCCTGTTTCTCGGGCCAGCCCCCTCCGGGCCGCCTGGCCACGGGGCACAATCCCGCTACACATCTCTGCCTGTGCCTTAGCTTCCGGCTACGGGGGAGGGGGGAGGGGCAGGGTGTCCTTCCACTGGTCCTCAGGACACACAACCAATGCCCCCTGGCGTCCTCTCGATGAGGATGGAAGGTTGGAGACGAGATCAGTCTTCCCCTCTCCTCCCCTCTGTGCCCATTTGATGGGGGCTTCTGGGGAGCTTCCTTGTGTGGCTCACCCCAAGATGCAGGGGCTCACACAGACTAGAGCCTCAGACCTTAACAGACACCGTTGGAATAGAAAAAAAGGCAGTCAGTCTAATTTCCTGAATGCTGTGTGACTTTGAGAAAGTCACTTGACATCTCTGGCCTCAGTGTCCTCATGTTTGAATGGGAGCTTGCTGTCCATCTCTATTAAAACCTCACTCTATCAGTTCACTGGGGATCTGGCAAAGAGTGACAAAAGCCATAAAGAAATCTGCTCTCCCGAGAAAAGCTGACAACCTCGAAGGTCGGTAACTCCTTCCTCAGTCCTCTGTGGCTCCCTGCGTCTGCTCTCATCCTCTCTAGGTCCTGATCCTGTACTCCCCTGCCCAAACCCCGCAGGCTTCCTCAGTCCAGAATAAGTCCCTGCTCCTGCGTGCAACTTTCAAGGCTCTGTTAGTACCGGGGACCAAGCCCAACTCACGCTGCCCCGGGCTTTCTTCTGACTTCACTCAAGCAAGCCCTCAGCAGCTCAGCCTCAGAGGAAGGCCAGAGGCAGAAACAGAGAGAGATTTATTGCAGAATATGATTCCTGAGTCCAAGCATGCCCAAAGCCAGAAATCTCTGGATTTTTCATTTATGTGAGCCAAGCTATACCACAGCCACCTTTTTTTTTTTTTTTTTTAAATTAAGTTGGCTCCTACAAGTTTCTGTTACTTGCAACCATCTCCTTCCTGCAAATGCCTTTCTTGGTTGAAGCAAGCCCAGGTGGGCTTACGGCCAAAGGACCTTAATGAATGCAAAGGCTCCACGATCCAGGCCCCATACTTCGCTAGGCTGCCATCCCCACACGTAGCCACACTGACCTACCTCCCCCGACTCCTCTCCCTGACTCCGCAGAGGCCCCCTGCGTCCTTTCCCCCTTTGCTTACCACTGCCCACTCATCCTTCCAGCTCAGCTTGGTGAAAGGTCCCCCAGGAAGCCTTCGCTGACTATAGGGATCTCTGGGACTTTCCTTATCGTGGTGCTGGCCATGGGCTATGATAATCACTTGTAGATCTGTCTTCTCCCACCCCAGACTGTGGGGGACTGGAGGCACATCTGACCCATTACGGTCACCCCTAGTACCCAGCCCAGGACCTGGTTCCGGGCAAGCACTCACCAAGGGAGTGGACTTCACACCTTCTCTGGGGAGACATCAGGGCACTTATGTGTCTGTGACTTGTGATCGGAAACAGGACTGGGTCAAGACACTGCAGCTGGACATGGCCCCTGTGAGTCTCTGGACTGAATGAATCCGTGCATGTGTGTGTGCGTGTGTGTGTGCACGTGAAGGTTTTGTGGGATACGTAGGCAGCGCTCCCAGCCCTGCCTATGCCACATTTTAAGAACCACATCAGCCAAAGTGAAGCGTGGTGCTGCTTTATTCAAACTTCTTCCCCGTCCCACACAAAGCAATTAAATGAGGAGGTGCTGGCGGGGAGCCCCTCCCTCAGACCCCAGAGAGCCTGCCTCCGTAGCCCTGTTATCTCCACCTCGGGATCAGGTCCGTGGAGAACCCCAGCCTGCAGGGAAACAGGCGAACGAGGGCGTGTGGGAACCCAACCTTCCCATCTACCACCACTGCCACGAGAGCCCGTGGCAGGGTCTGAGCCCACAAAGAGTTCCCCTGCTTTGACCGAACCAACACGTGGATTTAGTCTAGCCCCCAGATCTGCCTGATGTCAGGGCTAACTTGTGTAAGCACAAGCATTGGGCAGGACAGAAGGGCCTCGGCCCAGACTGGTGACAGAGGGGTCCCCGCTGGGGGCTGGTGGCAGCTCACTGCCGGGGACAACTGTGCCTGAGGCCGCCCTTGTCACAGGCCCCATTGCCGCGGGAGGATGCCAGCCACATGTGGCCGACTGTTACTGATGACTGTCTTCAGCAAAATGACTGTGTGTTTGTTTGTCGGGGGACAGTTCGGTGGTAGGAACAACTGTTACCTCCTGCAAGTAGCTGTCAGATGACATTGGGCAAGTGCGAGGATTTTCGTTTGAACTGACAATTACGCAGCCCCTCGGAAGTACGGGGTGGATCTGAGTGGGCAGCCAGTTACTGGACTCGATGGAAGAGAATGATTTGGGGCTCATTTGATTTTTATTGTTATTATTGAATTTTATCTCTGCTTTGAATCGACTGGTGGTTGGCTGTCTGTAATTGTTGAAACCAGAAATTGGACGTAGGTGTTTGGTGGAGAGGACCCAGGGACGATGACTTGGCCGCATGGCCGTGTGAAGGGACAACTTTCTAAAACCAATGCAATGGATGGCAGCTTTCCCCCACAGCTGGTTCCCTGCACTGAGAAGCATGCTTTTCATTTGTCAGCCACGTGGTTCCACAGGTCAAGTTCCACGTCCTTTAACCAAACCCACTGGGCTAAGAATGACAAATGGTTTAAACAGATGCTGGGGCCGATCACAGTAAGCCAAGAACTATTGGACCGAATTTCCGAGAGACTCAAGGAGTCCTTCAGCCTGAAGTTGACCCAGTTGTGAGCCTCTCCCAGGCCCCATGGGAAAAGCAGGCCAGCGAGGGGGACACAAGCGGGTTGTCCTGAAGTCAGGCAGGTGATTCACCCGGGGCCACCAGGGGCCACTAAAGCAGAGAAGCAGATTACGAGACAGCTCCACTCCTCCCAGCATGGAGGCTGGGGCCTGGCGGGTGTCACACTTCTGAGTAGGGGGGCGGTGCTGGGCCCCCATCTGGACTCTTGTATGGTAGAGACACCGCTTCCTCGTAGGATGGCAGGACCACCTGTGAGCAAGAGAGATGGGAGCTGAGGACTGGCCAGAAGGAACCAGGATCCCATCCTGGAGTCAAGAGGCTCCAGCCCCAACCTCTGACAAAATGGATGATGGTGATACCAGCACGCCTTGGGGTCATCCTACACTAGACACGGCATGCCCGAGACAGGTGCACTGTCTATTCCTACAGGGGACAGACTTCCCTCTGCCTGCCCAGCTTCAAGTCCCTGTGTGGTGTTAACAAAGCACCATTTTCCCTGGAAGAACCTTTTCCATCCACATGCTTTCAGAAGACTTGGTCCCACCCCTCAGATCCAGAGTGGGACATGTGACCTGAGTGTGGTCACTCAGAGAAGAATTTCGTCCTCTCTGGCTAACATCAGTGGTTTGAGGATAGCTTGTGAGCCAAGCTGGTCCCTGAGACATGCTCCTGGGCCTTTCTGCTGGGGTTGCTAAGAGGGTGGGGGATGTCAGCCTAGGGGTTTTGGCAGTCACTTTGCCACCATGAGGAAAGCAGAGTCAAGAGATGGAGAGGATGAGGTCACACCCAGGTGACCAGCCTCACAGCCAGCCTCTGTGAGCCAGACCTACATTGGACCTTCAAGTTCTGGGAGCTAATAAATTCCTTTTTTTCACATAAGTCAGATTGAGTTGGGTTTCTGCCACTTGCAACCAAAAGGGTCTTGACTAATACAATCCCCATTTTATAGATGAGGAAAATGACACCAAAAATTTAAACCAGCTGCTCTTTTCCCATGATGTATTCAATGAGCTACTTCTAAGTGTACCTCATCCCTCCACCTAGAAGGTCCCTTCCCTTTCCCAGCTAACTTGTATCAGCTGAGAGTCTAAGACTTGGACAAGTATCACCCATTCCAGGAAGCCTTCCCTGATACCCCAGGTGAAGCCAGGTACCTCCTCAATGTTTCCCTTTCCCCCATACTTCACACTGCGTTGCTATCAGAGCTCTGTGTCTGGATTTCTTGTGGGTTCTACAGTCCCCTAGGATGGGGTGGCATCTGCCTTCTTTGTACCCTCACGGTTGGATGCAAAGCAAACAATGAGGCAGAAATGGTGAATGCATGAATGAAGGAATAAATCCTAGACTATCAGAGCCAGAAGAGATCTCCACATTTCTTCTGGTCCAATCATCTCACAAGGGGAGAAACCGCAACCCAGGAAGGGAGAGAGACCTGCCCTTGGGGACACAGGGAGTGGCAAGGCTGAGACTTGATCCCCCACCGGGCTGACCTTCTGCAGCATCTTGGAGCCGCTCCTCTCCTCGGCCGAGTTCACGTACTTCATGAATTTGTAGCATCTCCACACGCACTTGAACATGTAGACCTGGAGAAAGAGCCAGATCAGACGATGTTTTGCTGACCGTCCTCACTGCCCCGGCAGGCCTGGGACAAATGCGGGCACTTCCTGGGCAGCCCCAGCTCAACCCAGAAGGTGACATCTGGCTACTGCACTCAGCTCCCTGTCCCGGAGCAGGGTTACCTCACCTGCTGGTCCCAGGTGTTCTGAATATAGTTCTTTCTACCCCCCCCAACGACCTCGTGCAGAAGGGAGCTTTGGGGGACTCCTGGGCCCCCCTCCAGCCTCCCTGGAAATGGTCCTGCAAATTGTTCTTCTCTACCCCATTGGGGCTAGAAGCTCACCACCTCCTGAGATGGCCCGTGATGTAAGCAACTGCTTTCTCTTAGCAGTGGTTGTAAGTTAAGGGGGGATCTTCAGGGTGGGGAGGGAGGCCCCCAGGGGCCTGTCAAAGGAACAATAACCTATGTAGGTCTCTGCCCCCGGTGCCTCCTAAGAAATGAGGGTGGGCCCTGTCTTCTGAGATTTCTCTTATCTTATGGAACCCCATGATGGAAACTCAAGAGGCAGGAATAAATAAAATGAATTATAAAAGAAGAAAGTAGGAGGCAGGTGAGGGAGGGTGACCAGTGAGACAGAGTGAGGAAGAGAGAAAACTTCCCCCAAAGGCGGATAAAGAACTGGAGGGGCAAGGGAGACAGAGCTGCGCGCTGGGCCCTGGGGACTGGCTCTGCAGGAGGGTATAGGATGTCAAACCACCACCCCTCCACCCCACCCCACACTGGCTCCTTGAATCCTTCAGGAAAGTTCTCACTGAACTTCAATGAAGCCCTTGGGCTAGGCCCATCCTTTGAGGATGGCTCAGAGGGGGGAAGTTCCGTTTCCAGGCTGGCAACAGATGACAGCAGAAGCTGCTCAGGGCGCCAGAAAAATCAGGCATTGACACCCGGTTACACCCACACACACACAGAAAGATTGGGAAGAAATGCGCCCCAGTATCAGGGGTGCTTGTCTCTCAGTGGTGGTGGGTCGTGAGCTGATTGCCTTCTTTCTGCTCATCTGTAGTTTCCAAATTTCTACGATGATCCTACTTTACTTTCACAGTCAGAAAAGAACACTCTTGAAAGCCTTTCCTTCTGCTGAGTTGACATCAGCCTCCCCAGAGCTTTGGGACACAGCCTCCAGGCCTGGCCTCTAGAATCCCCATGAGGGTCCTTTTGGTATTTGAAAACCTCTTGAGTCATCTCTTTCCAAGCTGAATTGCCCTGGTTTCCTTGACTCCCTCAGATGGAAGAGTGTTCTTACCTCTCCTCCCTCCTGGTTGTGTGGCTATTAACACTCTCCAATTTGTCCTCTCTCTCTAAGAATGGGGGACCTGACATGGGACTCTATCTTCTGGGTTTGACCCCCTCAGAGAGGAATTAAACTATTCCCCTCCCTCCTTTATATGACCAAACCTCTAGTAATGTGACCTCAGGACCCATCTTTACTTTGGTGCCTGAATCTTATAAAACTGTGACAGGGACAAAGCAATATTAATTTTGTCCCTTTCACAGATGAGACCTAAAGCCCAGAGAGAAGTGACTCAGAAGGCAACCAAACAGCTAGCAAGGGGAGAGCTGGAACTCATATTCAAGATTTTCTGAATCTGATTTCAGACAGAACAGCTCCTCCTTCCCTGGATCAGGGTCTCTCTGGGTTACACAGTAAGTCTCTGATACTCGAACGCAGTGGTCTTTCCTGCAGCCCCCTCCCCCTCAATGCAGTGTCCCCAAGGATCCCAAGTGGGGTCCAAGGAGCTGGTGGGGGAAGGTTGGAGGAAGGAGCCAAGAGCAAGTTGGGCAGCAGCGGGAGACAGTGGAAGACTTCCCTGCCTCCTAACAGTCTGGCATGGGAGGGCCTGGGCAACGCAGGCTCCCCACCCTCCCCAGGGCCGTGTCGGGGGGCCTCTCACCTTCAGGATGAGGACAGTGATGAAGGTGATGGAGAAGATGATCATCATCTTGATAAACTGGCTGTAAGCCACGCCCTCCTGGCTGGGGAGGTAATTCTGCAACAGATTTGGGGGCCGCATCAGTGCTTCTGCCCACAAGGAACCCTTCCGGGGTCCACTCGTGGAAGAATGAGACCATGTGGTACAACCGCTGTCCCGGCTGACCCCTACCAGGGCCCTAGGAGACAGGCACTCCGTACCATCAGTCCCCCGTGGCGGGCGAGTAAACCAAGGGAAGCAGGTGCAGTGGCTACCCGCCCAGTTGGCTCTTCCCTGGCTGGACCGCCCCAGCCCCCAGCAGCCACAGGCCCGTCTCTAGAGGCTAGGCTCACTGACAGAACCACCCTGTCCCCACACACGTGTGGGGCATGCCACAGCCACGCCAGCCAGCCATCTTGGGAATGGCCCCTCCAGAGCTAGTCAAGCCCTTGGCGTCCACAGCCCCATCCTCATCTCAGGGGGCGGGAGGGACCTCATGAGAGATGCTGAGTGCAAATGACCCAGCTGAGCCACTCCCAGATTCCTGGCTCTCAGCAACTGTGAGATGGCAGTTGTGCATGGTTTCAAGTCACTAGGTTTGGGGACAATATGTTAGACCACTATAAAAAATGAATATTATTTTTTTCCCTTAGAGTCTTTATTATGTTTATCTGAGTGTGTGTGTGTGTGTGTGTGTGTGTGTGTGTGTGTGTGTGTTCTTATCATGGACATCCTTAATTTCTTCAACTCAGATATCTCATTGATTCAAGAATCTCATCATGCCTGAAGAGTATATGTAGAATTAAAGCCTGAACTTCACAAAATCACTTACTCTGTTGCCACAATGATTTCTAAGGTCGAGAATGAGATTGTGGGTTGTGTTTTGTTTCTGTTACGCTTATCCACACTTTGGAGTGAAATACTAAATCCAACATTAAACCAAAACATGGGATTATACGAAAGATGATGCGAAAATGCAAATTCTCAAAATTCAAAATTTCGGAATTCGGAATTTCAAAAATGCGAAAGGCCCTACCTGAACAGTGACATTCTTTTGCAAGGCTGGCATGTGGGAACAAGTTGTATAGGTAACACGTGAGACTGGAAATCAACCTGTCATATCAGAATGCTTTTGTAGTTTTTCATGTATTGTATGTGCGGTTACACTGATAATCACGCCAGGGATAATTACATCCTTTAGTGGTGTTAATTTGGGGATTTGCAAAAATCTGAGGACGCATCTTTATAAAAGCTAGGCTACTTTATCATTGATCAAGGGTTGTAGAGAAAGGACCTGAGGCAGTCATCTGGTCCTCTTTAGTTATACGGGGTAGTGCCCTGAAATCGTGCAGAGAAGCCTCAAGGGCCATCTTGAGATGTGTTGAGTGCCCCCTTTCTCCATGAATTTTTTTTAAAAATGAATATTATTTCTGCGATGCAATTCACACCACAAAGTTCCCTCTGGGATCAGGCAAGGCCGTCCCTGAAGTCACAGGTCTGCCTGCTTCTTCCCTTAGTCTCACACGCTCCTCCCTCCCCTTTTCAAGGGTCTTCCTGAGAGCTCTCCCTCAGTCAGGTACTCACACAAGAACCCTCTCCCCTGGCTCCACCTCTAAGGAACCCAGCCTAAGCACAAAGGCACAGAGAGGAAGCAGCTCGCTCAAGGGTACAGAGCCAGTGATGGGGGCGGGCCCCCAGCCCACACTCACCATGTGGTTCATGGCCTTGAAGTTGAGATAGGTGGGTACTTCCATGTAGGAGCTGCAGAGGGTCAGGATGCTCAGGCAAAAGTCGAGCAGCTGCAGGGTCATCAGTGGGACTTTGGAGGGGCCCTTGAGGGCAAAGGCAGGAAGAAGACAAACCAGCAATGAAGCCCTAAGCCAGAGGTCCCTGTGCTGTTCGACACAGTCAGCCAGAGACACCGGGGAATTTCTAACCCACAGGACCCAGAAAGAAACGGATGCCCGCTGTTGAGACATCCCGCCGAGGGCTGGCAGCGGGACCTGGGCTCCAACCAGGGCCTCTTGATGCCCAGCCCAGGACCAGCAATTCAATCTCTTCCAGGACAACAGTTAGGGAAATTCTGAAAAGTAACTTTCGGGGAGCTGAGGCAGGGATCAACACCTCCATCATGGGCATCTCCCCTATGGATGTTCATAGTTGGCTTTAATCAACTTTATCTTCCTTCTCTCCACTTGGTTACAGAGGAGGGACAAAGCGGGGTCTGGGCACGGAAGTGGGCATGTGCCCTTTCCTGCTGTGTAAACTCAGACGGCTGGTATTAGCCACGTCCCCACAACGTGCTGCCTGCCCTGTATATACTGTCCTCTCTTAATGACCCCAACACATGGGGATGGGGAACCCTCACAGGTGCATTTTACAGAGGAAGAAAGCTGACCTGATTTGATGGGGTTTGGGCTTATCAACAAGGGAGGGCCCAGGGGACAGAGCCCCTGCCACACACGCCCCCAGGCTGGCCGGCTGTGGGACGTGGAGCAGGGCTGGGTACTCACCACCCAGCTGCTCTTGGAAGTGAAGTTGAGGAAGGCGGGCAGCTCAATGTAGGAGCCCAGCAGGGTGAGCAGACACAACAGGTAGTCCATGATTTGCAGGGACAGGAAGGGCAGCAGGTACTTCTCCCGGTTCTAGAAGATAGGCTCAGCACTATCAGGGAGTCCCCCACAGCCTGAGGTCCCCATGTGCCTCCCCCCAACCTCATCAGAAGCTCCCTTCCGTCCCTGGGTAATATGGCCCTCTCCCAAATCCTCCCCTCCTGACTGGGCCCAGGTCATTCCCAGTGGACCCACATCCCTTCCCCTGAAGGAGGTTCTGGGATGCGGAGAATGTAAGACCCAGACCCTGAATGCCAGGCATCTTGGTGTCCCCAGAGACACAGAGATAAGTGCCCCTGGGCCTCCAGAAGCAGCCAGGACAGCCTTCAAGAACCCAGCCAGGAAGGGCTTTGTGTCCATTTTACAGATGGGAAAATGTCAGAGAGGACTTCCTGGAGGTGGGGACGCTGAGGCTTGATCTGGAAAGAACCATGAAGGAAACGGGGAGGGTATTGGAGACAGAAGGGCCAACATAAGCAAAGGTCTAGTGAGGGGGAGGGAAGGCCCACACGGCTTTGGTGGTGGGACCCTCCTCTGTGTGGACCGCTCTTGGGGTGTTTGGTCACGGTCAGAGGCCCTTGGTGGCCAACGCTGAAGGTCCTCTCCTTCAACTTCAAGCAAGGGACGACTGTGACCAGTGTGAGTGCTCATGAACCCACCCTTGGGGACAAAATCACAGAAGGGTGGTTTTGTGGTTTCTCAGGTGGCTGTCTAAAATCACTCAGGAGGCAGCCCAAAGAGCCAAGACTCAGTCTCAGGACCTTCTGGAACCCTGGTCCACTTTCCTAGCTGGATCACACCCGGCTCTGCAAGAGGTACAATTGCCCCCTGGGGCACAGAGCTTCCAGAAGGATGCCATTGGCTCAGGGAGCGATGGGGGCAGGGCGGGCAAGGGGCATATATTCCAAACAGCTCCTGCTCCTTCCTTGCCCCACGCTGCTGGCTTGTGAGTGCCCGGCCACCAGCTCCCCAGGGAGGACACTCTTGCTGGGTCCTGCTCCGGTGGCTCTGTGTTGAGGCCCTGGCTTCCTGCCCCCTGGGGGCCAAGGGACAGCCTGGTTCCTCTTCACAGAAGCCTGAGCCACAGCCTCTCTCTCTCTCTCACCAGCTCGCCGGGTGGAACTGAGCCTGACGCATCTACCCTCCCCTAGTCTGGTTCCTCTCCCTGATTACGAAACCCACTGCTCTCTCCCCTTCCCACACCTTGAAATGACCCTTCCTCTTCTCACTCATGTGTGTCACCAGCTGGTATGACCGAAGTGTCCATGTGCCTGACCCTACTCTTGGGTGGGGTGGGGGGGGTTCTGCGTCAAAGTATGGAAACGAGGCTTTCCAAACTGCAAGAGAGCGTAAAAATCTCTAGGGTGCAGGGTGAAGGGGGGCGGTCTCCCAAAACACCCGCCTCCCACCCTCTTGGTGGCCATTGCTGCCCACCCAGCAGGTGTGAATGGGGGTGGGCAGGAGGGTAGCTGGGGCTCCTGGCCAGCCCCCAGGCCCTGATTCCCATTCCCCTCCCCTACAAACCCTCACCTTGACCACTCCGATCAGCAGGCTCAAGCTGATGGCAAAGAGCATGGTGATGAGCAGGAAGCTGGAGACCAGGTTAGCTGGAAGGCAAGGAGGGCAGTGAGGAGCTCCGAGGTGACCCCAGGAACCCCAGGCGGGTTCCGAGGACCACATTTTGGGAACCATTGGTGTGGGGGCTGTGACAGTGAGGAGTGAGCTCAGACCCTGCCCTCCTGCTGTTCTCAGTCTTGGGGGACTACGGAGATAGCAAAAGAGCATTTGGGGTAATATGGGACGCAGGGTGGGAGAGTGGCCCGGGTCTGCTTTAGCCAGGGAGAGGCCGGGGAAGGCTTCTCAGGAGGTAGCCCGTGAGCTGAGTGACCGGGAGTCCAAGCAGCTGAGACGGGGCTGAGCTCGGTGTGGTCTACACAGCAGAAGCAGGGAGCGAGGGGGTGCTGCAACCCAGAGCCAGAGAGGCCAGTGGGGGCAGGATCCCACCATAGGGAGTTTCTGTCTCATTCCAGGGTGGTGGGCAGCCACTGACGGATGTCATCAGGACAGTCCTGCTGTCACCTTCCTAAGGCAGTTGGGTTTGCAAAGCACTTTCCTCTCTGTTATCACACCTAGAGACTTGGGTGGAGACAGGTCTCTGCTTGCAGAGGAAAGACCTGTGGCTCAGAAGGAAAGAGGCAGGGCAACTAACCCCAGCCCATCTGCCCAGAGCCAGGGCCCCTCTCCGCACCTGCTCTCCCCACACCTGCCCCTCCCGCTCCAGAGTCCCCAGGACCTACCGAGCCGGAGGTAGCCCTTCTGCCACACCTTGCAGGTCGCCTTGCCGTGGACCACCTCCACTGAGTGCTCGATGAACAGCAATACACTCATGATCTGAGGGCAGACAGAACATCCATCAGTGGGGCCTGTACAGATCCACCCCTGCTCCCTCCCCCCGCAGAGGGCTGGGTCTATGGAGCACCCTGAATCAAGTGTGGCCTGTACACATAGACGGCTCAAGCTTTCTTCCTTTTCTCAGTTATGTGAGCTTAGGCAAGCTGCTCAGCCTCTCTGTGCCTCAGTTTTTCCATCTGTAAAATGAGGCTAATGCCTATAGCTACCTAAGAAGAGTGAGTGAGGACATCCCAGGAGAGCACTTAGAACCACACCTGGTTCTCAATAAAACAATAACTGTGACTACTGAAGGTCAAGTTTGGAGGGCGAGCGTCTGAGGGCTCCTACCAGTAACTGGGTCCCTCTTCTGCACCCCTTTTACCACAACGGGCTTTGGGCATTTCAGGATCTTGGTCAGAGTTTCTGGGCAGCATAGAGCTCTAGATTCTTGGAATTACCCACAGAGGCGTGGCAGCACCTGACCCATGACTCCCCAGGGAGCCCTGCCAATTCTATCCCCCATGGCCCCTCAATGTCCCCATCTGCAAAATGCAGGTACTATAATACCTGCTTCGTAGGGTCATAGTGGGGCAGGGTGGAATCATTCACTTAAAGTAGCTCTGCTCACTATAATAATTGCTGTTATCCTCCCTGGAAGGTAGGTTCCAGGCAGGGAAGGCTTATGTCTCTCTAGTTCACTGGCCTAGCTACTGTGTTGGATGGATGGATGGATGGATGGATGGATGGATGGATGGATGGACAATGAATATACCCTATCCAAATCTGACAGACCTTAGTGTTGTGGCCCTGGTGACAACAGGAGTCTAGCCACAAATTTGAAAAGACCTCGGAAGTCACCTTGCCTGTGCCCTCTGCCATCAGACACAGGACTCCTTTAAGTACGTCCAGCCAGGGGAACTCCCAGTCTTCTGTGTGTCCACCCACTTGCAGCAGCCTTCTGCCCCTCCCCCACCACTGCACACCCACAATTCTCCAGGCACCGTCTGGCTGCGCTGAGAATCACAAGACTATCTCCTTCCTTGCCGTGGATGCCCTACCTCTTTTAATATAGCCGAAGTTTACATTGGCTTTCTGGGTGGCCCTGCACTAGTAACTCGTGCTTAGCTGACAGGCAACAAAACACCCACCATCTGTTTTCCCCTTGCTCACTGTGTGAGGGTTTTTTAGCTCAGACACGGGTCTCAATTTGTCTTCCTGCCATGTTACATTCTGCTCAGGGGGCACAAAGGGACAGCACGGAAGAGTGATGAAGAGCTGAGCTCCAGAGTCAGAGAGAGATGGTGCTGAACCTGGGTCCATATGTGACCTTGGGCAAGTCATTTCACATCTCTGAGTTTTCTCATCTGGAAACTGGCAATCACTGGATTTAGTAAGGAATAAATTGTATTGTGTTTATAAAGCACTGAGCCCGGGGCCTGCAGTGAGCGTTCAGCAAACACAATCTGCTTTTGGCTCCTGTGAGCTTATAGGGGGTCGTGGAACGGACCAAGAGCAGGGTGCCGGGGGGTGGACAGCGAGCTCGATCTAGCTGCCCCCTCTACCTGGTGCAGGGTGAACCAAAAATGCTTTGTTTCACCAAAAAGTTTGAGATCAGCCCCAAGGGGAAGGCAGATGCTGTGGGGGCTGTGGCTGGCACCCACAGGAAGTAGCCGCAAAAAAGAAAAACCACTTCCTTAGCCCCTGAAGCCTGAGGCTCCAGCCCCTCTCTTCCCCAATTTCACCTTTAATGAGGGAAGGAGGGAGGGAGGCAGATGACAGGTCCATCCAGGACACAACAGGACACCCTGCGAGGGGGTGAGCTCCCCATCCCTGGGGGTGTGTGAGCAGAGCACCAATAAGATGCAGCTGCGCTTAGAAGGGCACATGAGTATCTACCAGGTGTGGCAAGAGAAGACTCTGGAAGTCCCATGAATCCAGAATTGTTGGAGATTTGGAATGAAGCTCAGAATCAGACAATCCCAAGCTCCCAGCTGCTTGAAAGGGTCTCTGCCCACTTATCTTCTAAGCACCCTCTGTTTGTTTGATAAGCTCGGCTTGCCCAAGGACATACGGCAAGTTGCGGACACTGTGGAGACTGGAGTCTAAGTCCCCCAGGGGTGTCCTGGTGTCTTTGCACACACCCCACTCCCTGAAACACCTCGGAGCCCCCGCTAGCCAGTACCCCAGAGTGTGTGGGTATTTCGATCATGCACCTATATCAGTAAAACCTTTTGAACACACTCCTCTATATTTCTTTCTTTCAAAATTATATGCGTGTGCTACTGTTCTGTTATTACCAACATCATCACACACACACACACACACACACACACACACACTCACCCAGAAGTTACTAAAGAACGTAGTTGAAAAGTGGAAATTCTAATACTGTCCTCCTGGGCCCCCCCATCATCTCAGGCATCACCCCCCTTTGGAGACCAGTGCTAACCCACAGCTGTCCACAGCCCCTAAGTTCAGGCCCTAAACGTCTCTCCCAGCCCTGCCACGGCACCTGTCATCCTGCCATTAGCATCCCAGCTACCCCCACCCCCCACCCCACCGTATCCCATGACCCTGAACAAGGGAGGGAAGGGGAGGGACCCCGGTACACCCTGACTAAGGTGCGCTGCCCTCACGTCCCAGTGATCCTCCCAGAACAAGCCAAGGGACTCTTGTGAATACTCCCACCCCCATTTCACAGACCAGGGAAGCAAGGCTCAGAGAGGGCCAGGGACTTGTCTGTGGCCTCCAGCTGGCAATGGGTAGGGCCAGGATTCAAGCCCAGGCCAACAAGCCCTAGATTTGACACCTTCTGCTATCCTTCCAGCGCCTCCCAGCCTCTGGCCTCTGCCTGATACCTGGCCCCCTTCCCCGCTCCCATGCCAGCGCCCTGGCTGAGTCAGAGGGGCACCACGCCCTCCTCCCCCCACAGCTTGTTCCCAGGGCAGCAGGGGCAAGAAATCATCCTCCTTTTGTACAAACCCCTTGGGTTTAAAACCAGGCTGAGCCTTTCCTCCATTTCTACCCTCCCGACAGTCCTGGAAGGGGAGAGAGAGATTTCTGTTCCCATTTGCCAGATGAGAACCCTGAGGCCCATAGAAGGCAGGCACCAGCCCCAAGTCTCAGAGCCAGGCAACCTCAGCATCAGCCTCAGACCCTCTGCTGGCCCCCTAACCTTTGGTAGAAGACACCAGCCTCAATCCAGGAGAAAGATAGGAGTCTCGCCTCCCTAGAAGATGGGATGGAAAGTTACTGATATTTTTTGAGTACCTATTGTGTGCTCAGACCTGCACACACAGGCTTATATCAGTCTCCCAAAACCTTGCAAGAGAAGCAATATTTTACAGATGAGAAAACAGAGGCTAAGAGAGGAGAAGTCACATGGCCCAGCAGGCATCTGAACCCTGGAGCCTGTGCCCCTAAGGCTCCACCCAGGGCTGAGTGGTCTTGCCAACCAACTGCCTACTCCCCCGCCAGGCAGCTCTAGACACCACCACCACCACCCCTGCTCAGGACCCGGCAGTTGGGACACGAGACCACCCTCTGCCTCCCAGCTCCCAGTGGGCCAGTTCCCCGTTCAGCCCCACCTTCAGTTTACCTGCTCTGGTCAATGAGGACAAACACTCCTGTTTGCACCCAGGGCCCCTAGGATGATTGAACTCCTGCAAACCATGCCCTCTCACCTCTAGGGCACCCAGGGTGGCCCACCCGGAGATGCACCTTGCACATCAGAAGGCCCTCACCGCTCCACCCATGTCCCTGACCAAGAGGCTTTGTAGTTCTGGGAAACTAACTGGCTCACCTACAGTGCATGCTGGGAGAGGCCCGGAGCCCCCCAGCATCCAGATGTCCCAGGGCCCAGGCCCTCACCTGCCTCTCGCCCCATCCCCCACCCCTGTGAGTACCCACCAGGGCAAAGAGCTGCCTTCTCCCGTGACCCACAACCTCTGGGGACAGGGCTCTTCTCCTCCCACAATCCTGGGAAACAGCAGCCACTCACCACCCTCTCCTCCAGCACAGCGTCTCTCTCTGCCTTCCCTCTGCAGCATCGAGGTCATGCAGAGTAGAGCTAGGGTGTATGGGTCAGGTGGTCCCGGGCCCGACCCAAGCTCTGTGCCCCTGAGCAAGCCACTAACCTCTCGGAGCCTGTCTCCTCGTCTGGGGAATGGGGACAATAACCAGACCTGCCTCGTAGGGCTGCTGTCAGGTCAAAGGACAAGCTAGCATGGAGCCAGGCATACAGCTTGTGCTCCATAAACGAACACGTTGGTCAGGATTCATTAATCTGCATAGATATTCGTTCACTCCTTCTGTTTGTTCATCTGGTAAATACTCTTGGAGCACATATTGGCTCCAGGCTCTATCCGGAGAAACCACTGATCCTGGCCTGGCCTGCAGGTGTCGTGGACCCTGGGGAAACCACAGGTCACCAGTGTGTTCAGTGCCATAACAAAAGACACGAGGAGGACCATGGGCCCCTGATGAGGGAGTGATCACCACCATCTGGAAGACTCAGGAAGGCTTTCACAAATAGGAAAAGTCCGAGCAGGGTTTTGAGGGATAAGTAGGAGTTTCTCAACAGAGAAGAGAAAAAAAGCATTCCAGGAAGAAGGAACACCATATGCAGAGGCCCAGAGGCTGAGAGGGCAACTCCAGGGAAACCCACAGGCAGGAATGCCTCTCCCTGAGGGAGGGAATATTCCCAGTGTGCCACTGAGCCCCAGGACAACGCAGTGACCAGCCCAGGTTCACGCGGGAAGTCTGCTGCAGAACCAGAATCAGCCTCAGTCCTGACACGGAGTCAGGGCTCAGGCGACAAGACCACATCCGTGGTGGCCAGGCTCAGCCCAGCCCGCCATCACCGCTGCTCTCCATTCCTCTTTTGTACCTCTTCCCTCTGCTTCTTCCCGGTTTCGGTTCCCATTCCCATCCCCAACTCGTCCCTTCTCTCTCAGTAACACGCACAACTTCCCAGAGCTCGGCAATGGGGCAAGTGGCCAGGAAGTCAGGAGAAGGCCTGTGGGTTTGCCTGGTGGTTCTGAGGAGCAGCCAACAGCTTGAATGAACTAGAGGCGGCAAAATCACGGAAGGTGGGAGACACGGGGGCACCTGTGAATATGGCCAGGGCCACAACAGCAGCGAAGCCCCAGCTGAGTGTGATGGACAAAATGTTGGCCGGGCGGGGCTGATGGGGGCGACGTGCTGGGAGGTGGGGGGCCATCATGTGGCTGGGTTGGGCCATCATGTGGCAGTGAATGTTTTGACGACAGGGGCAGTAATAATAGAGGTGACCATGTTTGTGACCGGGTAACAGACAAAAGGCGATAGACAGAACCCCAGTGGGCATTCTGGGAAGCCGTGATGGACTGCCTTGATAATATGGCCATGACATTGCTGCTGATGTTGGTGACAGCAGTGACATCTTGATATGACGACCACGACGACAATCATGGCGGTGGAGACACGAAATCCCCAATTCTAGGGCTCAAACACCACTCTCCAGTCCGAGGAGGTGGGCTCACCCTCTCTGACCTCTGGGGGCTCAGGACCCACCATCTCAGAAGAAGGTGGGCAGAGCCCCACCCTCTGAGATGCCAGGGGGTCCCCTTTACAGAGACCCACTCCTCGGTGAGCACCTACCAGGTGCCAGCCAATGCAGGACCCTTTCTGAGCCTTCCACTTTATTTGCTCCTGGCAAATCTACCAGGTCAGATTGTCCCCCCACTTACACTGGAGGAGAGCGGTGGGCGGGGGGGTGGGGGGACGGTGGTGCTCAGTATGACTTGGCAGAGGTTGCACAAGGAGCCAGGCCCGGGCATGTCCTCAACCCTTCCCCAACAGATAATGCACTTTGCAAAATGGGAAGTGGGTCCCCAGGGCGCACACCCCTTCCTGCCCCTCTCCCTTTTCAGGGCCACCCCCACCCTGACCCTGTGTCCTCTGGCTCTGGTGGCCCAGCGACCCAAGGGTGGCAGCACATTTAAACCATTATCATCACCCTCGTCATCACACCCTCGCTGAAGCTCGTCTGCCCATCCTGTTTTCCCTGGGGGCCCCTGGCTTGTCTGGGGGGGGGGGAGGATAAGAGAAGAGAACCAGACACAGGAGCTTCAAGAGGAAACTCTCCTCCCCCAACCCCTCCTCACCAGCCCATACTTCCTGCAGACACTTATGAAGGCCAGGGCGGCGGGGGGGGGGGGGGGGGGGCATTCCCTCACAGCATTATCTCCCCAGCCAACCCCAGGTACCATCTGCCCATCCCTCTTGGAGGAGTCCGGGCTCTGCTGCCGCCCGGGGCCAGGCTGCCTGCTCTGCCCCAGAGCCGGCTCTCCTCCCCAACCCCCACCAAGGCTGTTGCTCTGCTCTCCTCGCCCCCACCCCTGCCCCTCCACTCTTCACGGACCCCTCCACCCGGCCAGGTTGCCTCTCTGGGCCTCAGTTCCCTCATCTGTGGAACAGAGGGAAGGATCCCTTGCCTCATGAGGCGGTCACAAGGAGCAGATGAGGTGACACGTATCTGCTACCAAAGACGGATCCACTCAGAAAGACAAACTGACCTACAGAAGTGCTCGTGTGTGGTCGGCGGCGAACCACAGCCCCTCACGGCCACGGCCACGGCCACTCTAACTATAAGCTCCCCAGACTAGAAGCAAGCCTCCGCAGAAGGACAGGCAAATACATGGTGATATATTCAAACAGTGAAGTACCGTGGTGGACCTTTGGAGGGGCTCAGGGTCATTCTCCAGGTTTGGCCAAAGCCCCCATCATCCTCCACTTCCTGGGTATCTGGGGACACACCGTGCCTCCAAACTATTCTCATAAGCCATCAATCCTCTCTTTACCTTCTGAGCGAGGCCACCCCCCTCCCTTGAGGGCTACCGCTAGCACGGGACAGGGCAGAGGCCAAGACCTCCTGGGGACACCCGCAGCCCTTCATCCTCAGCTCAGCCTCGTGAGAAAAGTTCTTCTCTCCCTATTGCTCCCCACTTTGCAGGTGAAACTGAGACACGTGGACTCCAAGTTTGGACGAGCCAGGCCCCCTGGCTCTTAGAGGCAACTCTTACCCAGTCACCGCCAAGAGGCGCACCCTCCCCACGAGGTCCGGACCAGGAGCCTGAGGCAGGGGTGGGGGGAGGGGGGCCGGGGGGGCTCTCCTTCTTCCTCCACCACAGGCTGCCAAGTTGACTGGCCCCTCCAAGCTTCTGTCCTCTCCGGCCGAATGGAGGCTCCCAGGTTTGCTGCCATTTGTGGGGGTGTTCGTGAGGTACCGGGTGTGCCTCCACCTGGTTTCCTGTGAGTCTCAAAATGACCCTGCACGCTAGCGTCACTGACCCCCATTTGCCAGGAGAGGAAATTGAGGCTGGGCATGGGGGGAGGGAGGCCCTGGGCTCACAGCAGGGCTAAGGGCTGGAAGGGCAGGGAGCCAGCACCCGCCCCTGCACAGCTTCATGCTCAGCTTCCTGCCTCATTAGGGCTTCAGGACTCTGTGTCACCTCCCCCCTCCCACCTCCATCCCCAAAGAGACCAGCGCAGGCCTCGCAGCAAGCACAGAGTGAAGTCTGGGTTCCGGGTCTGCTGCCTTGGGCTCAAACTAAAAGCTTCATTTCCTGGGGGAGCTCAGTGTCAAGGTGGTGACCGAGAAGCATCAGACCCCCCCTCCCAGACTCTGCCCTCCAGTCATGGGGCCCAGTCTGAACAGGAGGACCCCCTCCTCCCAGCTGGTGTCTCCCCGGCCTGAGGTCTGGCCTACCCTCTCCCACCTCACAGGGTGGAGACCTCCACCACTCAGCCCACCAGGCCTGGTGGCACAGGAAATGTTCCACTTTGCCCCCAGGGGATCTAGCGCCCAGGCCGCAGTGGGTCCAGTGGGTCCAGCAGCCTCCACAAGTAGCTGTGTGGGCCTCCAACATTTCACAAGTTAGAAGGCAGGCTACATGTCCCAGAGATGAGAAGCATAACTCAGGCCCAACTGGGCCCCCTGGGCCATGGCACTGGGGAGGAACCACAACTCCCCCACTACCCCTAGTGGCCTCTTCACACCTTCAGGAGGGGCACAGACCAAGGTCTTTCTGCCCCACATGGGGCATCAGGTGTGAAGGCAGAGGCCCTAACAGACTCTCATCTGGGGCTTTCCCCACCTGGCAATTGGGGCCTATTTTTAGGCCCTAAACAGATGAGATGAGCTTTCAAAGGTGTGTCTGCTCCCCCATCCCGCTCTGGGCCCCGGCTGGCAGCCCCTCACCCCAGTGGGGCCACACCAGCTCAATACCTCAAAGCAGTCACCCTTGAGGCAGGAATTCCTAGCCCTGGGTAGCAGATGAGGAAACTGAGGCCCCGACGGCAAAGGTGTCTGCTTACTCCGGGTCACATCACCTGTTAGTGATGGAGACCGTGCTATGATTTTCAATCTCAAAATGGAACAGAAAGAAGAACCCCTGGGAGTCTGAGAAGGACAAATCAGGAGGGCTTCCTGCAGAAGGATGCTTCCTATGAGCTAGACCATAAATCAGAAATGAAGACTTGGGGAGGGAAGGATCTCGCAGACAGGCGGGCCACCCCCAGTCCACGGGCCAGGTAAGGAATTCATTTGTTCACCCACTGGATCATTCCCTACACCTGTGTACTGGAAAGGGCGCCCCCAGAAAAAAAGCCGCTGTCTACCCTCTGGAGCCAGCCAGGAACCTTCCTGGCCCACTGCTTTCTCATCTCTAAAAGGAGAGGATTGGACCAAGCAGAGATCCATCCTCTGGGCTATGAAGCCTGAGAGAACTAAGGAACTCCATCCAGCCTCCCCCACTACTCCTCACAGCCATCCCTCCCTAACCCCCAGCTCTAGGAACATCTCAGTCTTCCAAACATCACAGAGCCTCTCCCTCCCCCGAGGCTTTGCTCAGGCTGCTCCCTCCCCAGCAGCCCCAAGCACACACCCGCTCATCCTAAGCACACCTCTGGCCTCCTCCAAGAAGCCGTTCCTGAATCCCCAGCCTCCACTCCAGGACTGGGCTCGGGCCCCTCATCAGTGCGCCCGTGTCATCCACCATCACACCTCTCCTTGAGCCCGGAGCCCCTGGAGGCACAGGCCATGGACGTGTCAGGCCCAGACCCCGGCCTGGGGCTCAGCACGGAAAAACGAAGTCATGTTGGAGAATTTATCTGCATTAAGAACAGGCTCCTTTACACAAGAGAGATTTGCTTGACTTTCTTTGTTTTGCAATTTAAAAAGTAGCATGCTAGAGCAACCAGAAAAATAAAGCAGCCCTGGGTTATAACCCAAGGCATAAAATAAATAACCACGAGTTTCTACGGACATAAATAAATACATCGTTTAGTTATAGAACAGATAAGGAGAACAAACCGATCTCCCATGAGAAATTCCACATATCTCTAATATTAGGTAACTCGTCTGCCCTCCAGAAGTAACTTTCCACTCCTTCAGTGACGTTCTTCCAGAAAGGACAGTATGGGGTGGGGGACAGCGGGGAGAAACCCGACAAACACGACCTTGGCCAGGCGGTCAAGGTCACCATGAACGGTGATGAGACATGTCGGGAGTCCACACCTTTGATAGGATGTGCTGAGAATCTCCCTTCACCTCTGCCGCCTCCCTCCCAAGAACACTTCACCGGAGCCCAACCAAGAGAAAACTAAAAGTCCCTTTTGATGAGTATTTGACTAAATGTATGAGCAGTACTCCTCAAGACTGTCAAGGTCACCCAGAACGCGGAAAATCTGAGAAACTGTCCCAGCCAAGGGGAACCTGAGGAAGCACGAGGATTAAATGTAACGTGGTACCCAGGGTGGGATGCTGAGAGAGGAAAGAGATCCGAGGGAAAAGCTGAGAAAAGCTGATTAAAGCCTGGGTTTGAGTCAGGGTCCTGATGGGGACTCGATGGTGACAAATGTGCCATTCTAATGTAAGATGCTAGCCCCGGGGGAAACCAGGTGAGGAGCGAACAGAAACTCTACTGTGTTCACAAGAGTTCTGTGAATCCAAAACCATTCTAAAATTAAATTTCCTTTAAAAAGCAGTACACGCACTGAGCGCCTGGGTGGCTCGGTCCGTTGAGTGACCGACTCTTGATTTCCGCTCAGGTCACGATCTCAGGGTCATGGGACCAAACCCCAAGTTGGGCTCCCTGTTCCTTGAAAAGCCAGTTTGAGATTCTCTCTTCCTCTCCTTCTGTCCCTCCCCCTGCTCATACTATAAATAAATAAATAACATAAGCTTAAAAAAAAAAAAAGTAGTTTATGCTCATTGTACCAAGTAGAGAGAATATAGGCATGTAGGAAAAATTAGAGTTTTCATAACCCGATTACCCAGAGATAGCCAGAGCTAGCCTCCTTCTCTCCTTGGCCTAAAGCAGGTGCAAGCTTTTCATCTGGGCAAGGCATTTTAATGCAATTCTAGGCAGCTTGGAGGGGAAAAGTCAGGGAAGGAGCTATTTCTGGGCAAAGGGGTCTTCTGGGGACTCGCCCACTCCTGTCATTGGCTTAGGACGGACGTACTTTGGGTTGCCAGACAAGCCAGGCCCAAAGAGGCCAATTTAAGAAAGGTCTCTGGGGGTCCTGGGTGACTCAGTAGGTTAAGCATCTGCCTTTGGCTCAGGTTATGATCTCAGAGACCTGGGATAGAGCCCCTCATCGGACTCCCTGCTCAGGGGGAAGTCTGCTTTTCCCTCCTCTGCCTCTTCCTGGCTTATGCTCTCTCTCTCTCTCTCTCTTTCTCTCTCTCTCTCTCACTCTCTCTCTCAAATAAAATCTGTAAGAAAGAAAGAAAGAGAGAGAGAGAGAAAGGGGAAGGGAGGAAGAAAGGAAAGAAAGAAGGAAGAAAAGAAAAGAAAGTTCTCTGACTCCTTTACACATGCAAGTTTGAGTCAGAAATCACCCGTGACCAAGGAAACCCTCTACACAAACCCAGGGGGACCTTGAGGGAGACCCTCCAGACCTTGGACACAAGAGAGTCCTCCCATAAGGAGGTCCCCCATGACCGATAAAGTGTAGCGCTGTCTGAGGATACCAAAGACCTAATTTAACCCTCCCCAGAGAGGCCAAGTCCAGGAATAGCTCAGTGTGCCGTTGTCATCCATGACCGGCCCCAGATGACAACCGTCTGGGCCATCAACACATCTGGACAGCAGCTTCTCTTTTTCCATCCAGATGTTAGAGACACTGCCAGCACACCTGCCACCCAGCCCCTCCCTGTCCTTTCTGGGAAGGAGCAGAGGCTTCTCCAGACTATGATTCTCCATTGCAACAAACCAAGGAGCCCAGAGAGGACTGCCCAGGCCAGGAGTCCAGCGTCCAGGCTTGCCCTCTGTTCTCGTGCCTTCTGCTCTAGAACATCTCATGGCTCCCATGCTTCATGTTACAGACAGTGATCCTCAACTGGGAGTGATTTTGTCCCCAGTGGACATTCGGCAATATCTGCAGATATTTTGGTGATCACAGCCCAGGGGTGCTGTCGGCATCTTGCGGGTACAGACCAACCATGATGGTAAACATTCTACAATGTGCAGCTCAGTCCCCACAACAGAGAATTCTCCAGGCCCAGATATCAGTAGTGCACTATAGTGAAGGCCTCAGCTTGCTCTCAGCCCATACCACCTCCCTCGCCCCAAGCCGAAGCCTCTAAGTCGATCTGGGTAGTATCCCTACACAAGCTGCTACCCCTCAGTCTCTATACTTTGCACACCTGTTCCACCCTGTCCGTACTCCCCACAAGAAATATCTATGCCTCCACCAGCATCACCACCTCCAAGAAGGCTTCCCTGATCACTTGCCCACACTTTCTCCAGCTCTGTGAGCGGGCCCCGATGTCATTTCCCCACAAAGAGGTGAGGACCTCAGACAATGGGATAAAGAAGAAACCCCAACGGGGCACCTGGGGGGCTCAGTTGTTGGGCATCTGCCTTTGACTCAGGTCATGATCCCAGGGTCCTGGGACCAAACACCGCATTGGGCTTCCTGCTTGTGGGAAGCCTGCTTCTCCCCTTTTACTCCCCCTGCTTGTGTTCCCTCTCTCGCTGCCTTGCTGTCTCTCTGCCAAATAAATAAATAAAAACATCTTTAAAAAAAGAAAGAAGAAGAAGAAGAAACCTCAAGGGTCCCCAAGTCTGCACCACACAAGACAGACAGCGGCTGGCCCACATGGCTTGCGTATGGACTCTGTCTGGCCAGCACGGGAATTTCTTTCCATCTTGAATCAGTCACCGATGCAGAAACATATCAGAAAATGCAGCATAAAAGCCTGTGTTTCCTGCTTCCCAAGGTGTCAGAAGAGCAGCTCCCGGGCCCACTACTCCTTGGTGGCAACAATCAGCAGAAGCCAGAGCCAACCCAGGATGGGACCCCCAGGTCAGCGCCGACCGTCTGTGCCACCGCCCTCCTTTCCATGACCTGTCCAGCCCGCAAACAGGATGGAGTTAGAACCCCCAGGGCCAGTCCCCTGACACCCTCCATCATTCTTAAAGGGAAAACTGAGGCCCAAGAAAAAAAGTCATCCCAGGTCACACAGCCAGTTAGTGGCAGAGCTGGGGTCAGAGCCCAGGGGCCCACTTCCCACAGGGACCGTCTGCGTCCATCACTGTCCTCCAGAGAACATTCTGCTATCTCAGAGCTTAAAGAGGCCCTAAGGATTGGGGGTGGGGACAGCCAAGGTGCCCTCGCCATCTCTCAGGGTCACCCCTCTGGCTGGAGCCAGGCAAGACAGCCTCTGAGCAACTCCCCAAACCAGCATTCTGGGGTCTGACAGCTTAACTCTGGCTACGCGGCCATGGGCGCTGGGTCTGACGCACACCGATAACAAACACTTCCTCTCCATCAGGCACTGCTCTGAGCCTTGTAGATATGAACTCCCTTGATGCTCTCAGCAGCCCTATCAGAGACGTAGTACTATTTTCAGTGAGGAAACTGGGGTTCAGAGAGGTTAGGTAAGCAACCCAAGATGCACAGCTAGGAAGCAGCGAGGCCAGGACTTGCACACATGCGTGCACCCAGAGGCTGTGAGCTGATGCCCCTCGGGAGGCCGTGCTCTGGCCACAGCCCTGCCTGACCTTCCCCGAAGCAGAAGGCAGGTGCAGCCAGGCTGAAGCAGGTCACAGACACCCACCACAGAATGCCAGATTTAGGCTAATTTTGAGGAAGCCCTTCTAGGCTCATGAGAAAACGGTTACCCACAGGCCCTGGGGGAGCTGGGTGTGGCTCAGAGTGGTACAGTGGGTGGGGGTGCAGGGAGAGGGTCCGGACAGAGACCCCAACCTTCACCCACCAAGACAGAGTGGGGAGCTTCTGGCCCCAGGGGGCTGGGGCTCACCCAGTATCTCCCTACATTCAGAGAAGATAGAGGCTCCATGCTGGGACTGTGAACACCAGCTTCCCAAGGGGAACCGCTGGGCCGCTTCTCCGGAGCGTGGGCCAGGCAAGCCATCCTACCCATCAGCACAAGATCGCAAGTTTCCTTTGGTGGAGAGAAGGCCGTGGGGTGCCAGGCTACCAACCAGAGGCTCCAGCCCCCTCGCTCCCTGCTAGGGAGTCCCGCCTTCCTCCCCAACCAAAACGCCCAGGGCCCCCACTGGGGAAGAAGCAGATCCAGCTCCAGAAGTGGTCTGGGTCCTCAGACCTGCCTGCCTTCCACAGCCCCTTCCCAGCTGCTGTTGCATTGGAACCTTGTGGATGCTAAGTCATCCCATTTTACAGCGGCAGAAACTGAGCCTTGGGGGAAAACAGTGAGTTCCATTCACTTAGAAGGAGGCCCCTTCTCCCACCCCTGTTCCTCCCCGGCTGTGGCTGCAGAGCCCCCTCCCCTGTTAGGCAGAGGGGGAGACTGAGGCCCAGTGGTGGGCGGTGGTCCTCCCAAGGTGGGGAGTTCCGTAGATGGGGGCCCTCTCATTTACACCCGTGCGTGCACACGTACACACACACACACACACGCACGCATGCATACACAGCCTCCCCACGCCTGCCTGCACACTCACCATGTGGTAGATGGCCAGCGCAGTGGTGGCAATGCGGACGTTAAAGCAGCAGCAGGTCTGGTGGACGGCAGGTGTACGGGGAGCCATGGTGCCGCTGTCCCTGGCTCCTAGGCACTGACAGGGAGAGCCCAGCGCCTGGAGCAGGGCAGAAAAGGGGAAGCTGCAAACTGCCCTCCTCACTTCCTTCCTGCCCCTCAGACAGGCAGGGGCCCCCACTCGTCACCATGGGGGCGGGGCAGCAGGGAAGGGCCACAGCCTGCCTCTAGAGCCCTGCAGCTGACCCACTGCCCACCCCCGGGGAGGAGGGCCTCCCTGGAGAAGGCAGGTTCTTGCCCCTCAGGACCCCGCCATTCGGTAGCCAAGCAGACACATGCCCTGCTCACGGGATGCTCCCATCACTTCTGGAAGCAGCCTTTACCAAACCCACTTCCAGACAGAGAAACGGAGGTCTGGAGAGGTCAAGACCATCACCCCAAGTCACATCGCAGTTAGTGCCGGTGGCAGGATTCAAACCCAGATCCGCCTGGAGGCCCATGTAGCTCCCATGTCGTGTTCCGCACACGTCCTAAGCATTATCCTGGGTGGATTGTTGTAACCCTCCCCTCAGTCCCTTGAGGGAGGGACTATGACTAACCCTGTTTTCCAGATGAAGAGACCAGGGCCCAGAGAGGGGAATTGATTTGTCCAAAGTCACACAGCTAGCGTGTGGAGGAACTGGGATCTGAAGAGGGGCTGACTGGCTCGAGAGGCGGCCCCTTGGAGCGGTTCTCTTCACTCCATCCCCAGCCTCTGATGGAAGCACACACTTCCTGAGTTCCGTCCGAAGCAGGACAGAAGAATAATTACTGAGCAAATCCATCCATCATGCATCAGGCCCGGGGCTAGGCTCTCCCCACGGCTGGCTCCTTAAGGCCTCACAGCAATCTGGGAAACCCTCCGCCAAGCATCTCTTTGGGGGTCTCCAGACCCCCTGAGTCTCCCATGCAATCAGGGATCTACCCCCCCACACCCCTACTCTTGGGAAAAAGTGGAATTAATAAAGCATGACTATTATCAGGCTACACTGGGGCCTCTACTCCCTTCTCGAGTGATGAATTATCCGTACTGCAGGAAAAGAAAGGAGTATGAGGCACTTGGGAAATCTCTCCAAGTCTGCTCTGCCCAGACACAGAGCTCTCTTGCAACATACAGCTTCTTCAAGAGAACATGGGGGACCTGAAGTCCCATTCCCGCATGAGGTCAGGGACTTAGGATTGGCCACTACGGCTTCTAGTCATCTCTGCCCTGGAGAGGTTATAAAAGGTCTCTAGGCTCCTCGCCCTGGGCAGGAATTGTGCTGTTGGACCTACATCACTGAGCAGGTAGGCGTGATCAAACCTTTCTCTGTTTGCCTATGAGACCAAGAGGGACCCCGTAAGCCTGTGGCTCCTGGGCGACCCTGCCAATCCCTTCCCTACCTCGCTTTCAAGCCTCTTTATTTGCATCACAGGCCTTGCTGGGACCAGACATCCCAGAAAGGAGGTACAGCGTCCTGGATCGGCGTGTGGGCTCAAAGCTCAATGCCTGGGTTCAAATCCTGGCACCTGCTGGCGGGGGAGCCAACACAGCAAGGGAAGTCCGGCTTTGCCCAAGCGCAGCAGGACCTGAGTGTCAGGAAATGAGAAATGCAGGAGCCAGAAGGGCCCTGAGGCCATGCTAGGGAGTCCGGAGGTAATGGAGCTGGGAAGCCACTTGAAAATTTAATACTATAATAAACGAGAGCCATGAATAACATTATGATTTGGTGAAAACTGAAGCAGGTGTAGAGCCAGTTCCCAGAGAGAGTGCCAGAACCCACTGCTGGTATGTGAGGCCATTTTGTATGGTATATGGATGAACACTTTTCATTTTTATGGTAATAAATTCATTTTAATGTGCATTATAAAAATAGACATAACTAGCCCATGAATTTTGTGATTTTCCATTTATGAGTATAATATAAAGTCCCTTTTTAAAACAGATGCATTTAAATAAAAAAGCAAGTCGGTTTAAAGAAAAATACCAAGCCGGCTGCAGGCCAGGGGGCACAGCCAGGGGGCGAGCAGGTGGAGTAAACAGCCAGCGCCAGCGTGGGCATCACTGGGAATGCTCACAGGAGCTGTGTGATCTCAGACAAAGTGCTTGAGCTCTCTGAGCTGTTGTTTCCCCATCTGCAAAACAGAGGCAGAGGGTCCTCATCCTTGATGAGGATGAAAGGAGGTTTGTTTATTTCCTCCCTTCTCTTCTCGGGGCCAGCCTGCTCCCCACCCCCACTCCCTCCCCTCAGGCCCTTGGGCAGAGGCACAGTCTGGACTTGAATCCTGATCCACCTGATCCTGGCTGGGTCCTGGCCACCCGCTCCCTCCCCGAAGCCTGGAATTCTGATCCATCCTTAGTTCCCGCAATGAGTAGCCTGCCTCCGGTACATGTGGGGCCCTGGGTGGGAAGGGGAGGCTCAGTCAGTCCCTATGGGATGGAAGCCCCTTCCTCCCACCCTCCTGAGGAAGGGATGCTTGTTATCCCAAATGTCAGACCCCTTCACCAAGGCCACTGAGATCAGCAGAATAAAGAGACCCACATGCCCTCCCAGGAACTTGAGAATCTATGTGACCTGACATGGTAAAGGGACTTTGCAGGTGTGATTAAGTTAAGAATCCAGACGGGAAGATGATCTTGGAATATCCAGGGCCCAATATAATCAACAGGAACCATCAAACTGTAATCATAATCATCATCAAGAAAGTAATCATAAGTGAAAGAGGGAGGCAGGAATACTGGAGGCAGACAGATCAGAAGATGCTAATTTGCTGTCCCTGAAGATGGAGAAGGAAGCAGAGTTTCCCTGTCTGAAACGAACGCACCCCGCCCATACCTGATGTCAACCTGGTTTTAGCCCCGAGAGAGCCATTTTGGACTTCTGTCCTCCAGAGAAGTCAAGTAATAAAGTTGTGTTGTTCAGCCTGCCGAGCTTATGGTCATTTGTGACAGCCGTGACAGGAAAGGCATCCTGGCCCTCCCTGGTCCCTGGGTCTCCTGGACACACCACAGAAGCCACGGCTCCCACGTTGGGCATGTCACGGACTTCTCTGAGCCTCAGTTTCCCTCCTGCCACTTATCAGACCATGAGCACACCCATCTCATCGTCTGCAAGGATGAACTAAGGACATGTCTGTGCGGGTGGCAACCCTCCCACTCCCCTCACCCCTCTTCTGTGCTTTTCCATGACAAATGACACATTTTGGGCTTCTCCAGACTTCTTTCTAACTTCTTTGCCAGCTGGTGGAGAGCTTGCAAACTGGAGACCTTCAAAAGTCCAGATAAGGAGAAGGGCAGTGCTCCGTGTTCCTGCAGTGGCCAGCCAGCGGGGACGCACCTGCCGGCAGAGTTGTCCTCCTGAGTGTCCCTTCTGACAAGGGCATCTGCCAGGATTCCCCCTTCCTCCAAGGTCACCTTTCATCCCCAAAACGTCTTGTCTTGCTTCCTAATCTGCTGCCACACTCTGTTCTTGTTTCCACGGACATCTCACTTTCCTCAAAGGTAGTTACATGTGAGCTTTCTTTGTGAAGCCCAAAGAACATCTCTGGGACCTCTCTCTTCCCCCACATGCCTGGAGGTAAAAATAAAACCCGCCAGGACTCTACCGGCTTTCATATTTAGACAGAGAGCTGGGGAGTCTCATTTTTTCAATTAACCTGAACTACTTAGGAGGGCCCAGCTCCCAGTAAGGACTCAACGCGGGGGAGCTATACTGATAGGATTATTGCTCAGATCAGTCACTAAACCCTTTTCCCAACTTGTAACTCAATTGAGCTTCCCCCAGTCCCGGCCTGGAGAGGAAGGGGGTGAAGAGGTGTTTATCAGCCCCTTGGCAGGCCCAAGAGGTCGGGGGCCTGCCCAGGGACACACAGTAGGCCAGCAGCGGAACCCGCATGTGGGTCGTGCCTGCCTGGGGACGGCTATGGGAGGCCCATGGGTGATGCAGCCACAAGGGGTCGTTTGGGGGCTCTCTTCCTGGGGGTGCTCCCAAGTGCCCTATGCAGCTCACCCTGTACAAGGATCAAGCTTCCTGCCCCACCACGGTCCTGTGATCAGCTCCTGGCTACCCTCACCACCTCCTCCCCACTTTTGAGTTTTGGAGCTGGGACCTACAGGGCCAAGGTCAGTGGCATGGAAAACACGAGAAACCACCCAGACCTCTCTCCCCTGTCCATCCCCTGCAACCCTACCTGTTCCCCAGGGGCCTGCCCACGTAGCCTTGAGGTAGCTCCCCTACACCCCTCTCCTGCGGAAGGAAGCCAGGCCTGGACCTCAGAGTGTCATCCTGGCAAGAACAGCCCGCCAGGGAGAACAGGCTCTCCTATGACTGACCTGTCATAGGCTGCACCCAGGGGCCTAATCACACCCTATACTGCTCTGGGGAGCTGCCAGGGGCCATGCAGGCAGAAGGCCCCTGGGCAGGGGGCTCCACGACCCGGCGCGGCGCCACGGTCAGAGACGGTGCCGGCCGCAAGCAGAACAAAGGGCCGTGCCAGCCAGAGCCCCGCCACCGAATCCCAGTGCCTCCCTCCTCCCAGCTGTTAACCATGCCCTTGGAAAGCACCTCAGAGATCCACGTCCCTGAACAGTTTGTGCTCAAGTCGCACACCTGCCATTCACACCACAGTAACGAATGAACTCACTGGGGCATTTCCCCCAGACAGGGGATTTTCACTTAATCAAATAAAAACAACAACAACCAAACAACAAAAATGACAGGTCCCTCTAAGGGCCAAGGCCCTGGAAGAGGTTTAAAGAAAGAGAAAGGCAGAGAGAGAACTGCTATATATGGCTCTGGCCAATGAACTATGAAGGGCCTTCCTGGAAATCTATAGCTGTCCTGATGAAGAAGGGACAGATCCCACAAGTACCTGCCCTTCTACCCTCCTTCCTAATGCCTGGATTCCTGCCAGGGATGCGGGCACAATGCCTAGAGCGGCGGCAGCTATTCTGGAAGCATGAGAACAGAAGCCATACTTCAAGGGTACGGAGGGAGAGAGACAGAGCCCTGGGCCCTGAGAGTGTCACAAAGCCTCTGCACCAGCCCTAACCCACTCCTTCTAGATGCTTTGTCATATGAGAAAAGGAAACCCTGCCAGGTTTTCTTCATTCAATATCCTTGAATATCCATTCCCTGAAAGACTTGTGGTCTTGTGGGACATAAGACTTTCAGGTCTTGTGGGACACGGCAACGGACAAGACAGACAGGGTCCCTGAAGACTCTGGTGGGAGGGGACGCCTAGGTGGCTCAGCTGGTTAAGCGGCTGCCTCCGGCTCAGGTCATGATCCCAGCATCCTGGGATCGAGTCCCGCATCGGGCTCCTTGCTCAGCCGGGAGCCTGCTTCTGCCTCTGCCTACCACTCTGTCTGCTTGTGCTCACTCTCGCTCCTCTCTCTCTCTGACAAATAAATAAATAAAATAAATAAATAAAATCTTTAAAAAAAAAAAAAAAAGACTCTGGTGGGAGGACAGTACCAAGGACCCACAGAAACGAGGCCACGTCTGTGAGGGATAACCTTCACTTCGCTCTGTGGCCTGAACTAGGCCGACTTCCGGTCTCACCAGAACAGACCTGGTGGGCCCTGGGACAGTCCCCTCTTATTAGAATCCCGTCTGCAACATGGAGGAAGGAGTCACAGCCATACTCTCAGAGGCCTGGCACCCCTCGGTCAGGCCCCCGGGCCAGGCAGGTCAGCGCCTCTGAGCAGCTGTACCCCACGTCTGAACACCCTCTGGCCTGACCAGGCTGTCACAGGCCTCAGATTCCTTGGTGCTGAGTAAAGGGCTCAGAGGGCCCCCGGGGGGCTGGCCCAGGCCTCTTGACTGCCACCCTTTAAGGGCCACCAATAAATCTCCACCAACGGCTGAAAGCTCGGTCCCCAGCCAGCTGCAGGCTGAAGAGGCCGATTGTGGCCGAGACCTCCGGCTGCTGGCACCAGGCCCAGCCCTCGGCAGGTCGGGAAGCCAGGCCATGATGTGGCCACCACTGTATCATGATGCTGCCCCAGGGCCACCAAACCTGTTCTGGTGACCACAGCCACGGTAGTCGCCGGCTCAGGTCGGCCGCTGACCCACCACCACCGCCCCCAACACAGCCCTGCGTCCACCTCACACTCCATGTGCCTTGAATGCCCTGGAATATCAAGCCCTCTGGGTACGGCCCCCCTGCACAGCATCCCTGTCTCCGCGCCCCTGCCTCCCATTCCTGCCAGTCACCAAGCGCGGTGGATATGGTGTCCCTCCCACCCCCCAGATCCTTCTGCCTTTCTCCGTGCCCATGGCCAGGGCCCAGCCACTACCTCCTCCCTAGGACTTGGCTGTGGAGAGAGGCCGGGGCCAGAGAAGCAGTCCCTGGGCTGGGCCAGCTCTGGGAGCCAGGAACGTGTTTGTTCGGCCCAGGGGCTTGAGGGGCTGGACCTGCTGTCAGACCTGGGCTTCGGGGCCCTCTGGAACAGGCGGACGATTCCGTGTATAGTCGTAGCCTCAGAAGCTGCCATCAGTATACACTTGTGCAGTAAGAGCAGCCCGGGCTGGGTGACAATCCCAGCTCTCAGACACATACCTGCATGTCGTTCAACAGTGAAAGACACTAGACAAACGAGGAGACCACTTAGGACACGTGCTCACCCCGAAGGCCACATACCTCACCCTCCCCAGACTCTGCAGGGTGCCCCATGTCCCCACTGGCTCATGAGGCTGCCCTGATAAGACACCCCTGCTCAGACCCCGCCACAGCCACACAGGCCCGAAGGCCGGGTCTGCTCGGGTGTCCCTTCCCGGGGACGGTGCAAGTGCACGAACATGACGGGTGACCGCACCGCTTGTTTGAACGAGGGCCACTGAGTCTCCACCACCTGCCGAGCCCCGAGCCAGGCCTTGGGGATGGAACCACGAACAAGACAAGCAGCCAGTGAGGTGCTGTAGGCCAGCGGCCACTACGTGCACCAGGTGACCGCTAGATCTCGGCCCCCCACTCGTAGAAGTCGGAGCAGGGGCCTCTTGCCTCTCTGGGGCCGCCTCAAGCCTGGGGCCAGCCCGGGCCCCAGGTGGCAGCTCCCGTGACTCCGGCCAAAACCCAGCTGCGGGAGGCAAAGGCCAGGGATAGTCACATTAGTAAGAGCGGCACACGGACGGGTAACAATACCACTTCTTAGTAAAAGGCATCATCGAAATGGCACCTGTGGTCTTAAAATAGCTGTCCCCTCAGTTAGAGGGGTGTCAGGGGTGGGGGAAATCCACAGACCCTTGAAGGAGGCAAACCCGGTTCACTCCTCACCTTTGACCCTGCTAAGCGGTGCAGCCTAGGGCCAGGCTCACCACCTCTCTCGGTTTCCTCATGTGTAAAATGGGTACGGCAGTAGGTTGGCCTTTCTTGCAAAATCACTATAAAGATTAAGATAATGGGGGCGCCTGAGTGACTTGGTTGGACGAGTGTCCAGCTCTTGGTTTCAACTAGGGTCGTGGGATTAACCCTGCTTCGGGTTCCACACTCAGCACGTGTCTGCTTCTCCTTCACCCTCCCCTTCCGTTCCTCCACTACCCCGACCCCCATCTCCCGCTCTGTGAGGCATCTATCCCTCCCCCAACCCACCCCTTTCCCCACTGCCAGACATACTTCCTCAAGGCTGATTCTGAACACACCCTCTCCGGCTCAAGAACTTTCAGCGGCTCCCCATGGCCTGTAGGACCCTTTCTCAGCAGCCACTAAGAGGACAGCAGAGGCTGTCCCTCTGTCTGCGCCCGGGCAGGAAAGCCAGGACCTCCTCTGAGGTCTTCTGGATCCTACAGAGGGGCGCAGCTATGAGGCCCAGAGCCCCCGCACATGCAGTCCCCCACCCCCCAAAGATACCTCGGCTCTGAGGGCCCAGGGATACAAGCCTGAAGATGTCACGGCTTCACCGGCCTCGGCTCCACCCCATTCCCCTAAAACCCCACTACACTGGAGGGAAACGTGGGGGTGTTTGTGGTTGGACAAGTGTGCTATTTCCCATGGGGCTAATCTGATGTTGACATTTTCCACCCCACCCCTCAGCCGCTTTGCTGAGCAGCTCGGCTGTGTGCTCCTGCTGGGGAGGGCAGGAGTGGGGGGCCGGGGGGGCGCCGAGCTCTGCTCTGGAGGGGTTTTCCAGAGATGGCAGCGGGCACTGCTGAAGGGGCACCTTGGCAGAGCACCTCGAGAGGGTCGGCCTGCCACATGCCTCGTCCCATCTCACCCTGTGAACATGCTGTTCTTGTCCCCATTTTACAGACTAAGAAACTGAGGATCCCCGTGGTGAACTGGTTCGCTGCGAGTACCTTCAGAATTGAGGTTTGGGCTTGAAGTGCTTTATACTTTCCTCCACACCATGAGGCCTCCTAATGCTGCTCAGGACTCTGAGATCATGACCTGAGCTGAAGGCAGAGGCTTAACCCACTAAGCCACCCAGGCGCCCCGGCTGACATTGCTTTCTTAACCCTTCTCCCTATGGGTAAAGGACTACTCTTGCCATTCACTTTTTTTTTTTTTCAAGATTTTATTTATTTATTTGACAGACAGAGATCACAAGTAGGCAGAAAGGCAGGCAGTGGGGTGGGGAAGAGCATTCACTTTTTTTAAAAGGTTTTGTTTATTTATTTAAGAGAAAGAGAGAGAGCACGAGCAAAGGGAGGGGCAGAGGGACAGGAATGGGACAAGCAGACTCCTGGCTGAGCCCGGAGCCCAAAGCGGGCTTGATCCCAGGACCCTGAGATCATGACCTGAGCCAAAGGCAGACCCTTAACCAGCTGAGCCACCCAGCCCCCCCCCCCCACTTTTTTTTTTTAAAGATTTAATTTATTTTAGAGAGAGAGTGTGTGTATGTGCGAGCCTGGCACAGGGCTCCATGTCATGACCCTGAGATCATGACCTGAACTGGAATCAAGAGTTCAATGCCCAAACAGCTGAGCCACCCAGGCACCCTGCCATTCATTTTTTTTAATTGATTTTGCATAGATAACAAAGGCACATGATATAAAATTTAAAGAACAGAAAATAATACAAAATGAAAAATGAGCATTCATCCCCCCCAACCCAATATCTACCCCATCACCCTCTCCTGGGGCAACACTATTACCTAGTTTCCGGTGTTTCCTTCCGGAGATTACTATGCGTATACAAACACAGCCATATACATACCATTACCAGAAATGTAGTAGCATATCTACTACGACAATAGATGCCATTGTATATGCGTCAATTTCACACTGTTCAGGGACATGTGTGAGACAAACCCCTAAAAGCTGAATTACTCAGTTAAAGGACATGGACAGGCCAATTTTGATCATTAAGGACAAATTGCTCTTCACAGAGGTTGAACTGACATATACTCCCACAAGCAATGTAAGAGCGCCCGTTTCCCACATCCTCGCCAACACAGTGAGTTATCAAACTTTGAATCTTTACCAGTATGATAGATGAAAAAATGGCTTGCCTTGCAGTCAATTCATTTTATAAGTTAAGACTATCTTCATGTGTTTAGGAGCCATTTGTGTTTCTTTTTCTATAAACTGTCTGTATCCTTTGTCTGTTTTTTTCTGTTCATTGGTGATCTGTTTCCTGTTGATTTGAAGGTACTCTTTACATATTAAGGAAGTTAATATTTTGTCAGTAATGTAAGTTGCAAGTATGTTCACAGAGTTTATCTTTTGGCTTGCCAATGAGTTTTTTTCACCATTTTTAAAGAATCCTTGAATGTATTGGTATTTTAGGTTATAGTATCTGTTAAAATGTCAGGTTATAAAACTATTCCTACCTGGCTTTTTTCTAGTACTTTTATGCCATTGTTTCTGTGTCATTTCCTCTTCTCAATTACTTGTGTGCCCTGGTTTGTACCACTTTTCAGGCCCTGATTATATTGTCTCTTCTTTCTGCTTGTGTGTTAGTCTGGAGTGGAGGCTGAGTCAGGCAAGGGAGAAGCTAGACACGGAGTTGGTATCCATTATGTGTGTCTACAGGCTGCCTGGGTTCCTGGAAGGGAAGGAGTAACAGATACACAGGAGGCCACGTGCTGTGCGGGAAAGAGCATTGTACAAGAAGCCACTTCTGTTTTCCTCACCTTGTGTCCTGACTTATTTTTCCGTGCCTCAGTTTACACGTTGTATGAAATCAGACATCTCCCCTGCCATGGGTATTCAGTGGCTACTTGTGGAAGGATATTAAACAGAAAAAGCAGAGAGATTGTACAAAGAGGAACAGTAGGGACCTCCAGAACCAGCTCGGCTCCTAGGCCACAGTGCACCCTCCTCTTCTCTAAGAGTCAGATTGAGAAGCCCGCCCTAGATGCCCACCAAGCTCCCTTCCTGCTCCTTATCTCTACCCACTGCCGAGCTCTTTATTCTTTGCGTCTGGTGGCTGGAGTTCAGCCTGAGTTGTGGCAATCAGGGAAGACCTCCAGGAGGAGGAAGACCTCCAGCCAGGCTCTGATGGACTGAGACCTGAGTCTTGAATGCAGCCTGGGAGCCAAGCTTGAGAGGAGGGGTTTGTATTGAGCCCCTGCTTTGTAACACACAGACTTACCTTACTTGGCAATTGTTACTACCACCCAGTGAAACCAGCAGGACTGGATTCCCATTTTACAGATGAGAAAACTGAGGCTTTGAGAGGTTGAATAATTCACCCAGCCAGTACGTGAGAGAGCTGGGCTCGAATGCAGGCTGAGGATGAGCAGAAGCTTGTTCCTGGCTTCTTCAAGGGCTTGGTGGGGGGATCAGGGAGCCTGGGCCAGGGTGAGGACAGTGGTTGGTGGCCCATGGCTCTCCTTCAGGGCAGGAGGGTGGGTGGGAGAAGCATCCAGAGCTGGGAGACAGGAGGCCAAGGGCCCACAGATGAGGCAGGAGGTGGGCGGGCCAGGTGCACAGCCCCACAGCTGGCCCCACACAAAGGCTGGAACAGGGACCACATCATTTCCAGGCTGGCCCGGCCCACTCCCTGCTTCTTGGCCCATGCGTCCGCCGAGGCTTGCAGAGCTCATGGCAGGGTTTCCCTGGGCCTGGGTGCTGCAGCCCCGGCCAGCCCTCCATCTCCACTACAGTCCTATGACAGGGACAGAAAGCAGGGGTCCGTCCTTCTGCCTCAAGCCAGCTACTCGAGCAAACAATCGGGGGACCAGCAAAGTCCGGCAAAGCCCGCAATTCCTGTCCCTGTGGCACTGAGGGTGCTCTGGCACGGGACACACACCTTCCCATCCCACGGCCCTCACCCCGGCCGGCGCCCCACAGCAGCTCCCATCACACACCCACCTTCCGTGCCTGCCCCCCAACTCTTGAGTTCGAGAACCTGATTTACTGCGGTGGACGCTGTGAAGCTCAGAGCGGGCCGTGTCCTGGGAGAGGGGGTATGACGGAACGAGGGGAGGAGTCCTGGGGCCCCACAGTGGAACGGACTAGAACTCGGGATTCCTAACTCCCACTCCCGTGCTCGCTGACCTGCCTTTTGCCATCTCCCGGAAGCCCCAGGAGGAGAAGCAGAGACACCACGCCCCCGCAAAAGGAAAAGCATGGAGACATGAATGTTCTTCGGACGGCTGGTCCTACAGCTCACACTGTGACCCAAGGCCGGTCCCGGCCACCTCCAGGCCCCAGCTCCCCCGGCCCCACAGGCGGAGCTGGGCCCAGTGACATCAAGGGCTCCTTTGAGCACCTGAGTCCGCCTCTCCTTCTCCCTCCCAGAAACCACAGGGGACAAACGGCCCCGTCCCTGGACCTGTTCCGCACGAGCTCATATTGACGTAGGGCTGTTGCCTTTGGCCATGCACGGAGGCTGTGTTTGCTCTGGCAGGACCCCCAGCCTGGCTCACACCCCTCTGGGCTTCAGCTGAGCTGGCCAGGCCGGGAGGGGCCAGGTGGAGCCCGCGGGCCCCATGGGCTGGGAGGCCAAGTGGAGACCACGAGAGGCCCAGGGCACAGTCCCACGACTCCCATCCACCCAGTTTTGAAAGCTTCTAGTGTGTTTAAAAAAGAAAAAAATGAAGAACAGCCCAAACACAGTTATAAAACACCTGGGGTTTTTTAATGTTGTGTTTCATAAATAAACTCTCTCGGCGCCTACACACACTGTTCCCCCTCATGTGGGAACCACACCGCCAACTTAAACTCGAGACCTTTCCTTGAAGAAACGGCTGATTCCAGGGTTGGGCCAGGGATGGAACGAGGTAACAGAACGTCTTTTGGTGCCAGGAAGTTAGGAAGTGTTCGAGAATGACGGGGACACAGGAGACGGCGTCTGGAGAGAAAGGCCTCGCCAGCGCCTTTGGAGCAGCAAAATAAAAAAACGTGAGTAACATGCTCTCATGCCCTGAACACAGTCCTCGCTGTGGAAACCCTAAGTCCTTGCTGACGTGAATAAACGAACAAACGAATTAAAAGTTTGATGAGTAAGGGCCAATTTACATGGTCTCAAGGTCCCTCCCTGCGAAATGCGGGGGTCGGGGGGCGAGGTGCAGGCAGGCAGGCGGACCCCGGTCAGTGGATCTGGGGGACTTCATCAGCGTTATTTGTGGGGACAAGGTCCCTGCAGGCAGGAAAGAGACACTAACTATCAAAGGGCTGGGTCTGCACTGGAACAACTTAACCTCCCATGGTTAAGGGGCGTAGCTTTTAGTGCTGTACTTGCAAGTTTCCTATGTATGTTTGAGAGGGTTAGAAAAGAAGAGGGTGGAGCCAGGGTGGAGGGGGCGGGTCATGACTCTGTTTCCAGCCCAGACACCCAGTAGAGGCCAGAAGGAGAAACAAGCTGCCTCAAGAAAAGCCACCTCCCCCTGCCCCCCTGATCTCCTTGTGTTCCAAGCACCTCCAGCAAATGTCCAGAGAGGGCACAGCCCTGCCTGAGGCCACACAGCCAGGAGGCAGCCAGGCACCTGCAGCTGCCTTCATGGTGTGCTCCTCTCTCCCCACTCAAGACTTTGGAGGCCTCCCCGGGATGGTGGGCAACTGCTCCTTCCTCGGGGCGGGCAGTAGACAGAGACGGAGCCCGCCCTTTGATCCCCCTTATCTGCACACCTGTTAGTTAAGTTTGTTCTCCTCTCTAGGCCGCCATCCCCCATCTGGACCAAGGTATAAGCTCAGTCTCTTTGATGCTCTTGCTAGTGGCTTTCTATGCAGCCAGGGGCAAGGACTTGGGTTTGATCGCTCCACCTCCGACCTACTGGTCGACCTCGTCCAGGTCACTTAACCTCTCTGTGTTTACTTCCTTGTCAGCACGTGGAAGGATAACAAGTTCAAATACCTACCAGTGCCTCTCTCCGTGGAATTTCCTGGGTCCCCACCCTGCCTCCCGCCATGCCGTGCCTCCTCTCCAGTCCCCACGAGGCAGCTGGGTGTGCTGCTGACCTAGGGAATAACACAGAAGAATGCAGACAACACAGGAGTCCAATTCCTTGGCTTCTGAGTACAGAAAATGGGGAAGCCCGCGCACTGAGCCAGAGGAGTCCTCCAGCCTTAAGAGCAGGTGGACTTCTAAGCGACAGAGGAGGCAGGCCAGGAGCCGTGGTGGGAGCTGGGAGGCTGGGGGTCCCTGGGCCTCTGTGCTGCAGTCAGAGTTCACCACATGGCTCTGGAGACCTAAGACAGAGGGAGGGACCCAGGATCAGCCGAGAGCAGAGGTACTTACTGCCTGGCGCTGGAGCCAAGGACACGGCCCTCCGCCCCCTGGCAAGTGCCCCGAGAGCTCTCTCCCCAGAGGGGCAGGTGCAGGACCATGTCTCCCCTGTGCCCTTGGAGGCACAGGCAGAACAATGATCCAGGGACCCAGGGAGAGTCTCCACAGGACACTGTGATCAGGAACAAGGGAGGACCCAGCAGGACCCCGCAGGGAGTAGACAAGAACAAGGACAACAGACACAGAGTGACAATGTCGGGGTCTCATGGGCCCAGTGTCCCAGGGCCACCTAAACCCCCAGACCTTAGGCAACCCAGAGGCTAGGGGACCAACAGTGACTACTAGGTGGTGATGTTCTCATGACTTCGGGGCCGAAGACACTAAACAGGAATTTGGGTCAGTCCAGAAAACAGAACGAACACTGCCTTCCTCACACATCTGTGTTTGCAAATCACGACTGCTCCCCAGCCCATGTTCTGGGAGAGAAGCGAACAGGCCAGCGGCGGGCTTGAAGCAGACCCCCACCGGCTGGGGAGGCCAGCCCGGCCCCCGCACCCCTCCCCGTGCTCAGCAACGGTCTCAGCCGGCTGCAGTGGAGGTGTTCACATCCCGGCCACTGGAGAGTCCCAGCAACCAGGGGGAACTGTGGCAGTTGCCTCTGTTTTCAGAGCTCCTGTTTACCGGCAAATGCTTGGCACGGGGTGGTCAGGACATCAACAAAGATTCTACAGCGGGTTTAGGAAGCAGCTGCTGCTGCCGGGCTGTTTTCCTAACAGAGACAAACGGGTCCGGCCCCACCTCCGAGCCCTGTCCCTTCCCTGTCCCACTGCTGGGGTCGGGTTTGAGGGGATCATCAAAGCCGTCCTCTGTGAGGGACCCCCTAAAACAGCCTTTTCTTGAGGATGCTACCCTGGAAGATTTGCAAGGCCCTGAAGGAGGCCAGCCAGACCTTTTCGGGCTTTCCCAGGTGAGCCAGGAACACGTCGGTCTCCAGGCAGGACCCAGAGCTAGCAGTAGGGTAACGAGTCCCCCACTGGGGCAGCCAAGCCAAGAGGGAGAGGCACCCCCGGGCACCCGGACACTTATCTGGAGCCAACTACGCAAGGCCTAAAGCACTTCCAGAGGGAAAATTCCAGAGTTGTTTTGTCCCGTCCCATGGGCTGGTCTGCATTTGTCATCGACCGACAGGGAAATGGCTTTCTTCCTGGTCTCGAGCTACCTGGAATGGCCCGTCACACACCGCCGAGGCCTCACAGCCAAGTGACACTGGGATCCTTTGTGTTATTTTATTTTTGTTTTTAATTTACTTTGGTTCAGGATGCCCCTCCTCGGCCCAGAGGCCACACTGCCATCCATAGAGCAGGACACTTCAGGATCCTGAGCTCATGCCACCCAGCCCGGGCTTAGGGAATCCGAGGCCTCTGCCGGATTCCGGCCACTGACCGGCCACGGAGCCAAGCGGAGTGATGAATGAGGGTGAGTGGGGGATTTCCAGGCCTCCCTGGTGGGGGGCAGTTTATTTGGATGAGGACAGAGAGCCCTGACTAGGTGCCCCAAAATAATTCACGTGGCCAGGGCTGGGAGCCAACCCCTCCATGGAAAATTTAAATTAATTCTTCTTGGCTGCAGGTCCAGACCTCCTGAGGGGCCACCTGGAATCACCTGATTGCTGGTTCCAGAAGCCCAAGGAAGCCCATCCTCAGTCTCTGGGCTCCCTTGTGGAGCCAGAGGTCAGGAAATGTCCCCACGAGGATGGCCCAGCTGCCAGCTCCTCGGACTGCCCAGATGTCCCACCTCCAGCATCGCGCAGGAGGGGAAACTGAGTCCAGAAAAGGCAGACTAAAACCCTACGCACAGAAGGGAGGTTTGCCCAGTGCAGGTGTCGGGCACTTCCCTAAGGGCAAATCAGCTGGGTCAGTGGGCATTGAGGGATGAATCGGGGAGCAGAATGAGGGAGCTGCCAAAGTTCAAAGACAGGGAATCTCAGCTTGAGTCAGCGATGGGCCTTGCAGGGGCCCCACCAGTGCATGTGCGCGCAGGAAAGACAAGAGGATGAGAAAGACCTGCCCAGAAGCAAGGCAGGCAAAGGCAGAGGTGGGGGCACACGACCCCCGCCCCACACCACTTGGCAAACCACAGAACCCTCAAAGCACAGATCTTGTTTCATAGCAAAAGGCCATCCCCAGGCCACACGGTGGGACAATGGCAGAGCTGGGCTTGAGCCCCATCCCTGATCCTGAACAGTGTGTCCTTCCCATGACCTGACGCTGTCTACCCAGGGGCTGAGGGAGCCAAGAATGGGCCCCAGGGACCCCACCTCTGCCCTGCAGCACCCTGCACTTGGACCTCGGCTGGAAAGGGTCTGGCCTTGGAAATTTTCTTGTTCCCCAGAGTCGTCAGGGAAGAGAGAGCCTGGGGCCTCAGAGTCAGACGGATGGAGCTCCACTCGAGGTTTGCTGACGGCCACGGCCAACGTCGCTGAGTTCCCGCCGGCCGGGTGCAGCATCTCCATCCCCCAATACTCGGAAGGAAGTGCTGGTATCACCCCCACTTTACAGATAGGGTTCCAGGGCACAGAAGATAAGCACCCTGCTCAAGGTCACCCAGTATTAAGGGACCAGTCCAGGAGGTCAGCGCCGGGTTCTCTGACCCCAAAGTCGTCACCAACTGCTTCCGTCCTCAGGTAAGACACCAACCCTCCGCCCAACCCCCAGCCTCGGACTCTCACAACTACAGTGACTCCTAAGGGGGGCGGTGGGTGTGATTATCTGCTTATCAGGGACTTTTCCTAGCCAGAGAGCCTGTGTGCCCTGAAGCCCCCATCCCCTTGACCTTCCCCAGGTCTCCGGCACCAAAGACCTGGCCTAGCCCCTCTGGCCCAGCAGGGATTCAGGTGAACTGGGGCTGCTCCAGGAGGCCTGGCGAGGGCAGGGACTGGGCAGCCAGGGGAACACAGGCCCACTTCATCCTCTGCTCAGCCTGCTGGACCCTCCCTGCCCTTCCAGGACCCACTGGGAACTTGGGGTTTGCATACATCTGATTAGCATAAACTAGCAGCTACCAGCAGGAGGGAGGAATGCTGCATTCCAGGGGGACCCAGTCTTGTTTTTGGAAACCTTATGGAGTTCTGCTGAGGGCTCCCTTGTTCCGAGGCCACTGGATGGCGGACGGGTGTTTGTGTACCTGGCAGAGCCCCTCCCAGCCCCTGGTGAGCCCACGGCCCAGAGGCTCCAAGGATAACACAGAGGGAGAGAGCATGATGCTTGAGAGGGTGCCGGATGCCTCAAGGAACGTGGTGTCCTCAGACTCCAGACCCTCACCCAGGGCTCTCAACACACTGAGAGAGACCTCTGTCCCAGGTAGTGGGGTTTGCAGGGGAAGTGACCCAATGGCCTCTTCCAGTTTGCCCAGCCAGGGAGCAGGCCAGGGCTACCCCCACAGAGCCCTTTTAGCCGGGCACTCCAACCCACGGTTCCTTTGTGATGAAGCAGATCCGATCTTCCAAGAAAAAGTAGTGGGATCTTCCATCCCAAAAGGCCCACTGTGTGCCATGACCAGGGCTGGGTGCCTTCTGTGTCATGAAAGGACCCACGAGTGACATAAGGGCACGGAGATAGCTTTTTTCTCCCAAATACCCCCTTCCCTCTGCCTCCGATAATCGGCAATCTTTAGAGTCGTTCTTTAGATGAACTAAGAGGGGGAGCCCTGGAACCAGACGAGGTTCAAACCCCCGCCGCACCGCTCACCAGCTGCGTGCCTCTCTGCTTCAGTGCCTTTCCCTGTAAAATGGGGTCATTGTGGTGAGCAGTCAGTAAAGTCCAAGATCAAGGCCCCTGTGGGTTCAGTGTCTGGTGAGCACCTGCTTCCTGGTTTGTAGACAGCTGTCTTCTCGAAGGTCCTCACGCGGCAGAGGACAGGGGAGTTCTCACGGTCCCTTTTTAAGGGCACTAATCTTATTCCTGAGGGCTCAGCACTCTTGACCTAATCAGCTTCAGAAGGGGAAGCTCCTCACACCGTCACCTTGGGGGTTGTTCCAACATATAAATGGAGGGGGGGTCCACAAATATTCCACCTAGAATGCAGAGTGTCCTGGGGTTGCGGGGAGCTGCTTGGGGATGGAGCCCAAAGCCACAGCCTAGTCCCAGGGTCCAAGGAGGAAGGGAGGGAAGGAGCTTTGCCTCCTCGTCTGTCCTCGTCCTGTCCCTCCTGGAACAACACGTTGGCCCTCTGTTGGATGGCTACGGAAGAAGAGAGAGAGCCTGGGTCTGAGCTCCAGTGCCGCCATTTTCTGAACAGCCCACTTCTCTGAACTCAGTTTCCTCACATGTAAACTGGGGATAATAGTCCTTATCCGAGTACATTAGCATGAAATAGACTGTCCCAATGAGAGCCCTCAGCGCCCATTTAGCACCCTGCCAACGTCCAGTACACCATCCCTCCACACCCCACCCCACACACACACAGAGCACTGATGGCCTCAACCCTCCAGGAAGTCAAAGTGCCTCAGACATGAAGGAACTTCCATGTTCTCGAGGGATCCCCAGGGCAGGGATGGCAAACCCCATTTTAGAGATGGGGAAACTCAGGGAAACTGAGGTTCAGAATGATTCAGTCTCAGCTATTCATGGGACACAGCTTGTTCCAAGGTCACACAGCTGGTTTATGGGACCTCTCAAACTTTGACGCAATTGCCCCACGTCCCCACGTTAGGGCTGAGAGCCCACGTGGGAGAGATGAGGGTCAGGCAGGTGGAGTGGGTCTAATGGGAGGGGAACCCTGAGGGTTCTGCTCAGCTTCCAGAGGCTTCGGAGCTCTGCCCTCCCCACTCCCTCCAAGCCTAGACTCTGGGTCCTGGGTTGAGGGCTCCCCATGCTGGCCATGAAGGGAAAGTGTCCCCGGCTCCTGGAAAGCCCAGGGAAGGCAGCTGGTGGGCAGGCTAGGAGCCTGACCTCAGAGGCTGCATGACTTCTGTGAGGTTCTCCGCCTCTCCAAGCTCTGGTTCTTCCTCTGCCAAGTGGAGATAATAGCGGTGTAATAAATGAAATAATTCTGCAAAGCGCCTGGGACCATGCCCAGATCGGGAGTTCTCATACCTGAGTGCCCCTCAGAATTACCCAGAATGTTGGTTAAAACCCAGCTAGCTGGGAGCTTCCCGTTCCATCGATCCTTGGTGAGGACTAAGAATTGGCACTTCTCACAAGTTTTCAGATGATTCTCAAGCTGCTGGTCTGGAGGAAATAGTGCTCATTTAAAAATAGAAGACATGGTCAGTTAAGCTTGTGACTCTTGGTTTCGGTTCAGGTCCTGATCTCAGCGTCGTGAGATCGAGCCCTGTGTCAGGCTCCGTGCTCAGCAGGGAGTCTGCTTGAGCTTCCTCTGCCCCTCCCCGCCGCTCATGTGCTCACTCGTTCTCTCTCTCTCCCTTTCTCTGAAATAAATAAACATGTAAAAATAAATAAATAATAAAAGACGGATAAGCACATAAAAAGTTGCTCAACAGCATTAATCGTTAGAGACCTGCAAATCAAAACTACAAAATACCACTTCATACCCAGGAGGACAGCTGCTACAGAAAACAACCCTGAGATAACAGCCAATGGGAATGTAACCTTACCGCAGAAAAGGGTTTGCAATTCTTAAAAAGAAGCCAAGCCTGGAATTACCATGTGATCTAGCAGCTTCACCTCGGGCCATCCTCCCGAAAGGACTAAGGGCAGGGTCTCAAACAGATACCTGCACACCCATGTTCACAGCCGAGCTGGAAAGGGAGAAGCTGCCCGAGGGTCCATCCAGGGAGGAAGGGATAGACAACGTGTGGTTCACACGTACAACGGAATATCATTCAGCCTTAAACAGGAAGGGAATTCAGACACCTGCTACCGTGTGGATAAACCTTGGGGACATTATGCAAACTGAAATAAGCCAGGGACAAATGGACAAGTATGACAGCATTCTGCTTGATACAAGGCAGCTCCAGTAAGCCAAGTCCTAGAATGGGGGTGGCCGGAGGCCAGGGGAGGGGACACGGGGAGCTAGTGTTTGATGGATATGGAGTTTGAGCTTGGGAAGATAGGAGAGTTCTGGAGACGGATGGTGGGGACGGTGGCACAAGTGTGAGTGCTTAATGACGCTGAACGGCACATTTACAAATGCTTAAAACGCCAAATTAGGTTATGCATATTTTACCATAAATAATAAATAAATAAAAGAGCACTGGAGCCGAGACCCAGAAGATGGGCGGGCATTCCTTCCTCCAAAGAAGGGGAGAGCCTCCAAGGAGAGGGAACTGGGAGTCCAGCCTGAGAGCCAGAGTTCTCAGAGCATCCCAGGGCCGGAGAGGCCGGCAGCAAACTTGATCACTGAGACTCCAGAGTCCTGATCTCCTCGTCCAAAATATGAGCAATATCCACCGTCCTCACAGAGTCAAGGAACCCCTGTTACTCCCCAGAAACGGGAGGGAGAAAAAAGCCCAGCAAGGACCTTGATTTCTCTGAAGTAGGGATGTGGGTTTCAGGGTTACATTTTGGGGCCAAAAGCTTTCCAGGAACTGTAGCAACCCCACTTCCACCCATCCCCCCCCAAAAGGAAAGAAAGCTGTTTCCCCTCCAGCTGGGCTCCCAACCCCCGCCCAGCTTAGAACTTGGAGACTGGGCCTGGACGAACAGGGTTCTGAGAAGCCACCAGGGGGCGCACTACACCAGTAAACCCAGCACGTGTTCAGCTCTGGACCAAGAACCCAGAGATGACTGCCCTGAGGGCACCTTCCCGGACTGAGGATTCCAGGATCTGTTGAAAGCTCCCCTTGGGTGGGTTTCACCCTGAGTCATGGATTCACAGCCACAGAGCTGGAAGGTGCTTAGAATGGGGACATTTTTACAGAGCGGAGGAGCCTTGGCCACATGGCAGGTCAGGGCAGAATAGGACTGGAACACCAGTTACTTGCATTCCCCAGTACACTCACACCTGCCCTGGAGAGCTCTGCCCAGAGAGAACAGGGACCAAGACAAAATGGAATTGTGGGCCCAGCACTATAGCATTCCCACCGTCCCCAGGATGTTGAGTCACAGGGAAACTGAGGCACAGAGAGGCAGAGATTATCTGCATACATCCCAAGCAAGTCAGAGCCCCAAGATGGTTCCCAGTTGAGCCTCCTCTGCTCCTCCAAGGGGCTTATTAGGGGATAAGGCTGCGATCGGCCAGGCCAACCAGGCCCGTAGTTGTTGCCTCAAAGCCCAGCAGAGAGCCATTGATTGGAGCTGCAGTGGGGAAGGCACTAGGGTCAGCCAACTACAGGCCCATGGAAGACAGACCATCTGATGGGTCCCTGAGGCCCTCTCTGGAGGTAGCGGGACCTGGCAGGGAGACATCCAGAGTTCCCCTGGCCTCTGCAGAGCCTCTCTCCCCCTGACAGCTCCCAGTCCTGCCTCCCTCCTCAAATATCTGCTGAAAACAGCCTCCTCCCTTGGAACAAGGACCTCCAAAGGCCCCATCCTTCCAGTTCATCCCCTGCTGGGGAACCTGATGCTTGCATGAAGATGGGGAATTGCTCAGAGGCACCCCAGGAATGCCGCAGGCCACCTCCAGCCCTCAGCTGCCAAGGCCCAGGCACTCGGCACATATTACCCAGTAGAGTCCCCCAGTCCACCCTGCCAGGCAGGGGGCTGAAGGCCCCATCTCAGAAAGGAGGAACACGAGAACCAGTCCTGATATGGAAGTTCTCTGGGCTTCCTGTCATGGCCCAGACCTTGGATGGCAGAGGTGCCCACGTAGTCCCTCTACACCCCAGGTCAGAAGCGAGCCTCTGCGGGGCACACTGAGTGCATGAAGAGACCTGCATGGAAAGACCACAACTGAAGGCCAAGCAGGAACACAGGTTGGCCCCCCAATGCCTTTTCCAGCCACCCCTCCACTGCCATCTGAAACTCTAGAGGCTGGAAGGCTGAAGTCTCATTTTCCTAACCACCTTCCAGCCAAGGGTAGCCAGGGGCATGTTCTGGACCAGAGGTAGGTGGGAGTCTGCTAGAATGGGTTCCTAAATAAAAAGACAAAGTCTCCCAAATTGGAGACCTTCGGCCTTTCCACTGCCTTTCTTTTTGGAATGCGTATTAGAGTGCTGGAGGTATGGCAGCCACTTTGGAGCTATGAGGGCAAAAATAAAAACAACCCAAGTTAGGGACAATGGAGTGCAGACAGCCTGTTCTCTGACTATATTGCTGGGTTTCTTTATCAGCCCTAGATTTCTAATCTGTGAGAATGATAAGACCTGAGTTCTTTCAACATTGCTAACTAAGCTTCCTGTTGGTTGCAGCTTGCCTGGGTTTGCATTCCCATCTGATAATGGAGCAGCACTGAGTAGGGGTTATCTTAACCTACAGATTAGCAGCTGTAGGACCTTGAGTAAGTGGTTTTGTGGCCTAAGGACCTCGAGTTCCTCATCTGTTAAAGGAGCTTAATCAGTGCACTTACCGCATAGTGTTGCTGGGAAAATTACATCCACTGAGTGTCTTCAGCCCAGGACAGCACACACATACAGGGAAGCTATCATTAGAAAGGGAGAAAAGGACCTGAGAAAAAACAGAGGCTTGATGCCCTCCCCTCAGGAAAGGATGTTTGGAAATGAGGTTTGATTGGGGAAAATTGGACAGGAACTCCTGACAGAGCAGCAGCCTCCTGAGCCCCAGACCACTGACACCTTCCCCTTTTAATTAAGTGCAAAGCCTAGCAGACTCAATTCGCTGACGTACCAGGCAAGGGGACTGCTTCTCAGTCAGGGCAGGCTGAATCCGCTGGGCTGTGGGAAAGACCATCCTCCCGCACCCAGTTTCAGCCTTCCAAGTCTCTCCTCTACCACCTACCACACTCAGGCATTCCACTATTCACGATTCACTCCTTTGGATATAATAGCTTGTAGGAGCTTGGTTCAGAATCTTCAGGGTGAGACTCAGGGTCTTTGTACAGTTCCCCCCGTGATTCAGGCTGGCACCCTGATAAGAAGCCAAGGTTTTAGAGGATGTTCCAGTGGCTGCTGTTGAGGTAAGGGCCTTGCAACATGTCACCTTCTAAGCTGTGGTGAACAATGGCACCTGGGAGCAGGAAGGAAAGGCACAGCACTCACACTTTGAGTCCACGGGCTGCACCACAGACCACTGAGCACACGTGTCCCTCGCCTCTGTTAGCACAACAATGCCGGGAAGTTGCGGTCCCCAGGATGAGACAGAAGCGTCTGAAGACACAAGGGACGTGCCCAAGATCACACAAGGAGCCTCTGCACTCCACGGCACAGCCCCTGGTGCCAGGTGTGGCCTTGTCACTGGCAGGCTGTGTGACTCAGACCATGCCATCGCCCTCCAGGTGGTGAAAAGTCAGTCTCGTCTGATCTCAGGAAGCCAGACTTGGCCTGGGGCCAAACCCCAGTCCCACCCCTGGCACATGAACCTGGGCCTGTTATTGAGCCCTGCTGTGTCTTCGGGTGCTCGTCTGAGAAGTGGGGGGATAGCTGTCTGGCCTACCTGGGGTTGTCATGAGGAGGAGGGACAGGAACAGGTTGTCGTGAGGATGACACCGACCCGGGGACAGGGAGTGCTGTCCTTATTCTGACTCACACCAGTCACCCACTGGCAGTAGGGGGCAGTGGGGTCTGCTATCAGGAGCCCTGGAGGGGTGAGGCTGGAAGCAGGGCTGGAGGCAGCGAGGGAGTGCTGAGCAACTATCGCTATTGAAGACAAAACAGTAACAAAGGTCCACCAGGCGCTCTGATGGTCCCACTAAGCTGGGGGGATAAATCCCAGCTCCTCACTTCCTGGCCTCTCAAAGAGACCTTTTGTGGGGCAGCATCAGAGACCTGGTCCGGCCCCACGAGGGCATGACCAAGCTGCAGCGCCCGCCCAGGACAAAGGGCCCTCACACGGCTCCGGACACGCCCGCAGTCCCCCAACTTCCGTGGCCCGGGTGGCCCAGCCAAGCCCACGCACTCACGCATGCACGCAGCCTGGCCGAGATCAGAGGCAGCGCCGGCAGAGGCCAGGACCCCTGGTCAGGGGGCGGTGGGGGGGAGGGCCTGGATGAGGGGCATCAGGAAGGGGATCAGCCGGACGTGCTCAGAAGCAAAGGCGCCTGAAGTTCCCCACTGGAGAGCCAGAGAGCAATTTTTAAAATAAACAAAGTACTCAGAGTCCCCTAGAAGCTTCCGTTACCCTCCACGCCCCCACCCCCACAAAGCTCTACCCCTGGGGCCCTGTCTCTAGAACGCTCCTCTACAACGTCCCATCCACTGTGGCCTCCTTCCACTTAGGCTTTGTTCAAAGACACAGTCCCTGACCCCTGACCTCTGACCCAAACCCTCCTCTGGCACCATTGCCAATCCCTCCGGCCCCTTTCCCTCTGGAGCCTGCTCCACTGTCTTGTCAAGGTCACCAATGACCTGCCTGGTGGCGAGGTCAGAGGCCAAGGCCCAGCCCTCAGTTCACGAGACCAGCCCCAGCAAGGAACGTGTCTCTCTCCTCTTGCCTCCTGGGGCAACCTCTCTCTGCCCAGTCTTCCTCTTTCTCCCAGGAAGCTCCTCCAAAATCAGGACTCTGCTCGCTCCATACCCTCCTCCGTCCCTAGCAACCCACGGGGTCTCTGGTCTGACCACCTTCTTTCTGCTGAGACCCATGCTTCCAGCCTCAACCTCTCCGCGTGGCTCCAGGTCTCGGGGCCGTCCCCATCTCCAGCAGGAGCCCAGGGGCTGAGTCAAGCCACCAGGCAGGCCTGCCCTCCACCTGCTGTCTGCAGCCCCCGCGGCCTCCTGCTCATCCTCACCACCCCTGCACCCATCTCCTGCCTCCCCTGCAAGCAGATCCCGCCCACCCTTCCACTCTCAACACAGGCCCGGGGTTCTGACCACTGCCCCCCATTGCTGTCACCCCGGAGTTTTGCCAGAGCCTCCCCCAACCCCAACCGTCTCCCTGCTCCCTGTCCCCCTCTCCCTCTGGCCTACACCACCCTGCACAGCTGGCCTCCCAATCCTCCGCTATTACCCTCCATCTCCACCCACCCCCTTAGCACCTTCTTGCAGGAGCACAGAGGGGCCCCTCCCCCCTTTGCAATCATGCTGAGCTTCCTCCTCACCCCAGAACTTTGCACTTGCTGTTCCCTCCACTTGCACTACCCTTCCAGCAGATCTGCATGACCAACTTCCTCTTAATTCAGGTGTCCGCATAAATGTCACTAGATCGGAGTGGCTTCCCGGCCACCCTTCATTACACGCAGGAGCAGCCATGTCGCCCAGCCACACTCCCCCCAACCCTGTCCAGCTGAATCTTCTCGATATCATTTCTCACCCACTGACACCGTCTGTGTTTGCTGCCCTCCCGCCCCCTACCCCCACCACCAGGAACAGGCTCCGTGAGAGCAGGGGCTTCACCTGGTCGATGCCAGTACCTAGAAGACAGCCCACACAGGGTAAGGGGCCTCCAGAAACACCTGTTGAGCTGAACTGAGGGTTGAGGAAAGGCATGTGGGCCAGCCGGGGTAGGGGGGTGCTGGCAGAGAGGCCAGGCAGAGGGACTGTGTGTACCGCACTAAAGTGTGTTCGAGGAGGCAGCGGGCAGTTGTGCAGGGTAGGAAGTGGAGTTTATTTATTTATTTTTATTCTGTTTTCTTTTTTTTTCCTAAGACTTTATTTATTTATTTGACAGACAGAGATCACAAATAGGCAGAGAGGCAGGCAGAGAGAGAGGGGGAAGCAGGCTCCCCGCCAAGCAGAAAGCCCGATGCAGGGCTCCATCTCAGGACCCTAGGACCATGACCTGAGGCGAAGGCAGAGGCTTTAACTCACTGAGCCACCCAGGCGCCCCAGGAAGTGGAGTTTAATGATGAGTTTAGGGCTGGAAAGTTAGGCAAGAGCCTCGTCGTGAAGGGCATTTGTTTATTGAATTATTCACTTAATATTTATTAAGCCCTGTGTGGAACCTGGCCTTCTGCCCCTCTAAGGGGTTGGGGCTTAATCTTGAGGGTACTTGGGAGCCATTGAGAGACACAGAGCAAGGGCAGCTCTACTCACTGCTGGTCACCATGGTCCGCGAAATCCCAGTATGCCCCTGGATCTTCCCCGCACCCCCCAGCAGAGCCCGTTCTGCCACTGCTTTTGCTCCAGCTCAGGCTTTGGGAGGTCTGAGAAGAGCATGCCACTGAGGTTTCTCCTGGTGATGTCCCACAGCAGCTGAACCTCCACATGAACCAGCCCTTCCACCAGTGACCCTGTGTGTGGGTCACCACAACCCGGATGGGGAACTTGAACCTCCCAGGTTTGGGATCGCGCAATGCTTTCATTTCCCAGAAAGAGCAACTGAGACGACCAAAGGAAAAGGACTTACTCAAGGTCACACTGCGTCTCAGTCTCAGCTCTTTTGTTTGTAAGTAACAAGCACCCAATTCAGATGGACTTGAAGGAGGGGGAAGAAGAAGGAGGAGGAGGAGAACAAGGCTTGGGGGAGGAGGAAGAGAGATTTAGCTCACATAATGATGACGCTGAAGTGTGAACTTCGGGTACATTTGGATCCAGGCCTCAAAACGGCTCAACTTCAAACACATGCTGCCCCTTGAACCAATTACTGGGCCAGAGGTCTGCAGAACTCTCAGTGGCCAAGCCTGGATATCATATGCCTACCTCTGAAGTGCGGTAGGGAGGGGAGAAGTGTGAACCTGACATGACACCCCAGGACTGAGAAAGGGGCGTGGTGAGGCTGCAAAGGAAAATCACAGTCCCGACCTGAGAAAAGGGTGAACAGAAGCAGAGGTGGGTCCAGCCCACCCAGGAGCTCAGGGACAGAACCGAGACGAGAACCCCGGGCACCTGACTCCAAGCCCCTCACACATCCCACTTTCCTGAACCACATCAGCAGGATTAACCAGACCTCGGTGTGGGGCCGGACTGGGCCAGGGTGGGGGCTTCCGGAGCCAGAGGCGGGGGGCGGGGGGCAGTGAGAAGGTCGTCTCGGCCAGGGATAATGAGCCCCTTGACAGAACCTCATCAATCTCCTTACTCCCTAACCCACTTCAGCATTTTGCTGAGGGAAACACCTGCCACTTCTCCAAGATGAATGATACACCAACACCATTATTAATGTATTTTTAAGTGGTGTTTAGAATCTACTTCATTTGAAATCAAAGAGAATGACATAGATCTTCCCTGACTTGTGTAGCCCCTAGAGGCGCCGGGAGGACACAGCAGCTGCTGAACAGGGGGACGCAGGGACACGCCCCCCCCCAACAGGTGCCCCTGGCCAGCCGGGCAGGTTCATGCAGCTCCTGAGCAGAAGACCTGGGGCTGGGGAAGGAGGTGAGACAAACAATCTCCAACAGAGGAGGGACTTGAGGCCACTTTTCCAGAAGGAAACTGGAAATCAGCAGGATGTCCAAGCAGAGGCCCGCGGTGGTATCAGTGGAGACCGGTCCACTCAGTGAGACATTTTACGTCCTTCCAAAAATGCGGCCAACAAAGATTATTGATGTAAGATGATATGATTGGAAAAGCAGAAACTTAAGGAAGTTCAAATCACAAGGGGTATCATTTCAAGGGCCAGAGGAATTCCCCGGCATTCGGCTGCCAAGAGCCCAAGTAGAAGACAGAGAACCTGCCAGGTCCCAGAGCATCATGCGTCCCCTGTGCCGCCAGTGGCCATGCCCCTCCCCCTCTCTCCCTCCCCCCGCCCCCCCCCCGTCTGTCCCCTCCCCCAGGCTTCTCTCTGACTTCAGGGCTGGCTCTCCATAGACCGCCTAGGCACTCCCACCCTCAGAGCTTACCCACTATTCCAGTTCCGTCTCAGAGCTGTCTGATTCAATCTTCTCCTGCAGAAAGAAAAAAGAGAAAGGAAGAGAGGGATGGTATAAAGAGAAAGGAGAAAAGAGAAAGGAAAAAGGTATTTCTAGAAGGAGTCCGGCTGCGTCCGGAGGCTCCCCTGGTCCAGTCAACTGTGCTGGCTCAGGGGGATGGTCCACACTCCATCAGATTCCATTTCGGTTGTTTGGGTGGGATCAGGCGGGGTGGGGGGCGGTTGTCAGAGGATGAATTAGTTATTTACTGTTGCATAGGAGATGACCGCCCCGCCCCCAACATTAGTGGTTTAAAGCAGTGCTTATTAGCTCCGTCTTTGAGAGTCAGGAGAAGTGGCTTCTCTGGGTGGTCCTGACTCTGGGTCTCTCAGTTGAAGTCAAATATCCGCCTGGGCTCTGTCTTCTGCAGGTTTGATGGAGATGGAGGACCCACTTACAAGCTCACCCATGCGTCAGCAGGAGGTTGCAACTCCTTGTGACCATAGGCTGGAGACAGCAGCTCCTCCCCCACACAGGCCTTCTGTCGGGCTGTCCACAGCAGGACAGCTGGCCTTCCCCAGAGCAAAGATCTAAGACAGGGAGTTGACCCGGGCTGACACTGCACAGTTTCTTCTGCCCTAATCTCAGAAACGATGCTCCAGCAGTTCGTCCGTACTTTATGAATCACCAAGGCCAGCCCTGGCATAGTGTGGAGGGAGGGCACTGCACAAGGGTGTGAATACCAGGAGGATGGATCATGGAAAAATTCATTCTTTAACGATGGCTTCAAAAGTGTATGCACTGACTCATTTTCAATATACAAATCAGTTGAGGTGAACCTCAACCAAAAGAAAGCCTTTTTTTTTTTTTTTTAATGGCTTGCCTTTGATTGCTTCCGTGGGGTCACGGAGGGCCTGACCGAGCCAGAACTGAGCCTGGACACATGTGGGATACGGGGCTGAGTGATGCTCGGCGTCCAGTCATCCATGTGCAACCACTAGGTCACGAGATGGTGGCAGACCCAAGATCGCTTTGGGTCCAGACATGGGAGACATGCCTAGTGGATGAGAGGCAGGCACCTAACAGAAGCCAGGACGGACTTTCAGGAGCCAAAGTAGAAACCCTTCATCAGAGGAAGCAGGGAGTCGGATGGCAAGCCAGACTTAAGAACAAGGGCTTCGGGATGGAAAAAGTCTTGGGTCTGGCTACATCCTGCCAACTGGTTCTTGGACCTGCTGCAGCGCAGTCACTAACCCCAGGAGGAAGAGGCTGAGTGTGAGACGGGGAGCAGTCCTGTAAGTGGGTCCATGTAGCCCTGCTGGGGGACCCTGTCCTCCAGTAGCATTTTCCCCCTTATTTGCCAGCAAGTCATGAGCTCCTGCATGACCTCAAGGCCGAGGCAGACAAGACCTGGAGGGACAGGACCCTCGTGGACAGATCGAAGACAGCAGTGGAAGTGGTGGTTGATGGGGACTGAGGACAACACAGGTGGCTGTCTCCTCTGATTCAAGAGTGAACGGGATTCATCCACACCCTTGAGAGGGGAGAGAAACTCACCGAGAATGAGGCTTCCTACAGGGGAAGGTGGAGGTCCAAGCCAGCAAGATGAGGGTATTAATAATAATGTTACCAGTGAAGCCTTCACCATGTAAGATGCTTAGAACCACAAATGCTGGAGGTAGCTCCGAAAATCAAGTCCAAACCCCCTGAGGCTGGAATGCTTTGTCCACACATCTCAGCCGGACCCTCAAAGTCTTGAGCGCTCCCAGGAATGGTAGGCTCACGACTCCACCAGGAAGCGCAGTCCGTCACTGGACCACTCTGATACATGGAGCGTTCTCTCTGAAACTCAAAGCAAAATCTGTCTTCCAAGGGTGGCTTCCTAGGACTACCGCTACACAGCCATTAGAGTGGCTAACATTGGAAAGGCGGGCCAGACCAGGGGCTGGTGAGGACGTGGAGCAGTTGGGACCCCCCTACTCCGCTGGTGGGGTTAGAACATGGTCCGACCACCTGGAGAAAGAGTCCACATGACCCAGCCCTTCCATCCCTTTGTATTTACCGAAAGAAACAACAACAACAACAACAAAATACGTCCACACAAAGACTGATACCTAAATGTTCCTAAGAGCTTTATTTATAAAGGCCAAAAACTGGGGGTAAAAAAATGAAACAGCCATCCAGAGGTGAATGGGAAGACAAACCAACTGTGATTCATACATACAAGAGAACAGTATTCAGCAACACACAGGACTATACGGATGAATCTCGAGGAGGAAGGAAGGAAGGAAGCCAGACACAAAAGCCTACATATGGTGTGATTTCTTTCATTCATTATAGAAACTTCTAGAAGAGGCAAAGGGACCTATAGTGATGGAAAACAGAGCACTGTGTGCCAGAGAAGGGGTGTGGAGGGAGAGGCAGAGGGTTGAGGGGAACGAGAGAACTTTGAGAAATGCCAGCTATGTTACGTAGTGACTGTGGTGGTGTTCCCACTGGTGTCTACACCTGTTGAAAGCAGATCAAATACTTTAAATATGAGCCAATTTCGTACCGTAAATATGTACAGTGTTGGGGCACCTGGTGGCTCAGTCAGTTAAGCATCCGACTCTTTTTTTTTTTTTTTAATATATCCCTTATTCATTTGACAGAGAGAGAGAAAGAGGTCACAAGTAGGCAGAGAGGCAGGCAGAGAGAGGGGGGAAGCAGGTTCCCCGCTGAGCAGAGAGCCCCATGCGCGGCTCGATCCCAGGACCCTGGGATCATGACCTGAGCCAAAGGCAGAGGCTTTAACCCACTGAGCCACCCAGGCGCTCCAAGCCTCCAACTCTTGACTTTGGCTCAGGTCGTGATCTCAGGATCTCGAGATCCCAGCCCGTGTCGGGCTCTGCACTTGGCTGGGAGCCTACTTGAGATTCACAGGTTCTCATTCTCCCTCTTCTCCTCTCCACCATGCAATCTCTCTCTCTAATAAATACATAAATATTTTTTTAAAATATATACAATGTATTTTAAGTTGTTTTTTAAAAACTAACATGCAAATCCCTTGACTGAGTGACACAGCACATGGGGGCCAGGCTGAGGGCCTCCTGGGTCTGTTTGGACAAACCCCGTGCCTGGTAGCACATGAACGTGCCTGACCAATGCTCTCGGAGCACCTGCTAAACTTAGCCCGTTTCCCCCTAGTTAATCTCTGTTTCTGGAAATGGTCTTCCAAGACTCAACAGAGGCTGTTCAGCAGAGCCAGGAGTTCAGCCCGGGTCTCCTGATTCACAGGCCTCTTCCCCACAGCGTAAGAAGGAACAGAATCCCATGCTATGGAGAGCTTTGGGGTTCTCCAAGCTGCTTGACATCTGTAATCTCATTTCCTGGATTAATCCCATTTAACGCAGTCGAGTGTGTAATGGATACGGCGAGACAGGGGAAACATACAGCTTGCTTACTTATGGCCGGCATCCATTCTGATGGCTTGGAGTCCCCAGGCCAGGCCAATTGTTGAATATATTGAATAACCCTCCTGGGCTATGTATTCAGGGCTTTGGAGTCGGACAGACCTGGGCTGGAATCCAGGCGCTACTGCTTACTAGTGGAGCAAACCATTTAACCCCTCCGAGCCTCAGTTCCCTCCTCTGTAAAGAGGGGATGCTAGCAGTAACTGCCTCGTAATGCCTCAGGGATAGTGACTGGGAGGCAGCAACCAGCACACAGTAAATGCCCACAGCCTGGCAGCCGCCATGCGTACCATTGCTACTACTAATCTTTCCAAGACCTTTATGAAGTGGGTCCTATTATTATCCCCATTTTACAGATAAAGAAACTAAGGCTCAGAGAGGCAAAGTGATTTGCCCAGGATGATAGAGCAAGTCCCCTGTATGGCTCCAAAGCCACCAGTGGCTCCAGTGTGCCACACTGCCCGCCCCCCCAACCCCCGGCTCGGGTAGTGACAGGTGCAGCAAGGGCTATAACATGGGAAGGTGGATGGATTCCCCTCAAAGCCTGCCAGTTCCGGTTAGAGCTGAAGGAAGCCAAGGCCTGGCCGGATTGGCACAGGTGAGGTCAGATAGGAGTCCGCTTCTGGAGCCTGGGCTCTACCATTCTGAAAACCAGGACAGCCCAGAGAAAAGAGACCAGAAGAAGGGCAGACTCCCCAACTCCCTTAGGGTAACCAGGGCTGCTCCTTCCTCCAATGGCCAACCAAAGAGGTCATCAGAGTCTGCACTCAAAACTGCCATAGGGTCAACGTGTGACCCTGACCAGGTCCCCACCAACTGAGAGTCTCTATCTAGCCCTTAGCTAAGGGTGTAGAACAAGATGACCTACAATCACCGGTCCAGCTCAGACCATCCTAGTTTCCAAGGCAACAGTGATTCCTCAAGATGCAGGTGATAACATAACTCCAGGAGGGATGTGGCCTTTGACAGTACAAGTGGGGACGTCCCAGGGAAAGCACACTGGAGTGAGGTCCTGGCCCCAGCAAGGGGTCGCCCGATCATCCAAACAGATTGCCTGGGGAAGAAAAAGACCAGCTTTGGAGACAAGAGATCAGGATTCAGATTTCATTCTGCCATTCATCAGCTCTGTGAGCCTGGCCTTTTTCTGGCCTGTCTCTGAGTCTTATGGTCCTTCTCCACAAAACAGGGACAATCACACCAACTTTATAAGGCTATGCGGCACTTAAATAAAACCATTTCTCTAAGGTCGCTGTAAATACGCAGATGACAGCTGTTTTAACTGCTGTCTCCCACCTCCACCACTGAAGGCAACATTCACGCAGCTTCCCCAAGGGCCTGAGTCCCCAGATTCCAGGGACGTTCACCTGGAAGTTCTTCCAAATATCAGGCCACCGCCCTTCTGCTGCTGCTGCTGCTGCTTGAATTCACAGACCCACTGAGCAGCTGGAACAGGACCAAAACCAAAATCCAAAGAGAAGCCGACTCCTGATTATGCGAGAGAGGCTAGAATAGTGGACACCAGGGCAAGTATCAACTGGGAGGGGCATGAGGGGGCCCCCGGACCTGGGTGATGGTCACTTAGTTGCACATATGTAAAAATCCATGGAGCTGTACGCCTAAGGTGTGCCCCTTACTCTATGTAAATTATACCTCAATTAAAAAAAAAAAAAAAAAAAAACTCAAGTTTTCCCAAAGGTCCAAGAACATATGTGCACTCATGTGCCCACTCAGGCAGTGCCCGCCCAGACAGCAGTGCCCGCAGACGGGCACCCCCACAATGTACATCACAGCCCACCATCCAGGCATGTCTCCTTGTGCCCAGAACCACATGGAGCCACAGGCCCACCTGAGCAGACACACTCGCGCATACATACACACAACCTCTACACACTGAAGGATCTGTAGCAGACGGTGCTGGAAAAATCCGGAAAGTCATCAGCAGCTCCGCTGACACAAGGACTAGCCGGCTCCCTACCACAATTTCCGAAAGGGAGGGGAACTTCCTCATGTCTGCAGCTGGGCTGTTGAGGTAGCCGTGGTCTCTGAGCTGTCTCTGCAGGAGTCTCATCAAATCCTGCAGGTGTCTATACAGCCTGTGGCACCAGGGGGGTCTGCAGAGAGGAGAAGCTAGGGTCCCAGGAGGAGGAGAAACCTCCTGCATGGCTCACCCTGCTTCTAGGCCAAGACTGTGCCAGACCAGCCTTGGGGTCAGCCAGCAAATGTATGAGTCCCCAGGAGGCCAGGACGGGGGAATCCTGGTGGGCAGGAGGCTGGACAGGGAGTACGGAGGGTCACTGTGACAGGATGGGTGCTGTGGTTCCACAAAAAGTTTGGGAGCAGGAGAGCTCTGCTCTGTCCCCTGGCTCTGCCATTTATTCGCTGTGTGACCCTGGACAAGTTACTTACCTCTCTGGACCTCAGTCTGCCCCTCTATCAGATAGAGATAATAATACTAACTAGTGAGATAATATAACATGGTGGGAATGACGGGGGGATGTGGGATGAGGAGAGCCAATTGACATCACACATAGACGTATGTGTGGACATAGAAAGTACTCAACGGAGTGAATCACTTTTATTGAGGGCCCAAGGACAGGAAGAAGCCATTAGATAACAAGGATCCCATGGATTGCAAAATGACAGCCCACAAGCCCAGATGCAGCTCACACATGAAGTCTGGCCCATGCAGTGTGTTTCTTCTTTCTTTTTCAGTTGTTATCGACATCTAAAAATCAAATTTCCTATCAAACTCCAAACATTCTGCTTCTCTTGAAGAGTTCAAACACTTGGCAACCCCGTTCCTCCTCCCCACCAGAGCCAGTTCCACCTGCCTGTCCCGGCCATGCCCAACCCTGAGGCGGCAGAGATGGCACTTCAGGACTGGGGGCTCTAGCGGGGGCACGGACATCCCCCTCCAGGGTCACGCAGCAAGTCAGCAGTGGAAGTAGAACTCAGGTTGCCAGATTCCTGGTCCTCCCTGAGCACCAACAAGATGCCAGGGAGAGAAACTGGTTGTGTTCCAAAAGCCCTTACCTGAAAGCCAGGGTCATCACGGGGCACGTAACTTACTCCTCTGAGCCTCAGTTCTTTCATCTGTAAAATGGGATAATAATAGTCCCTTCCTCAGGGTGATGGTGAAGACGAAATGAAGTAAAGAAGTAGGGATCACAGGGGCACCTGGGTGGCTTAGTGGGTTAAGCCTCTGCCTTCAGTTCAGGTCATGGTTTCAGGGTCCTGAGATCAAGCCCCACATCGGGCTGTCCGCTCAACAGGGAGCCTGCTTCCCCCCCTCTCTCTCTGCCTGCCTCTCTCCCTACTTGTGATCTTTCTGTGTCCAATAAATAAATCTTTTTAAAAAAATTAAGAAGTAGGGATCACAGAGCAGCTCCCAGAACACATCAGGGCCCCTGGCATGTTCCGTGCATATGATCTAGTAACTTTCTTGAAGCAGCTGTAATAATCACTCTACTTAGCCCCACTTGACAGATGAGCCAACTGAGGCTAGTGGGCTAGTGAGATTCACAAAGCCAGTGACGGATGGAACTAGGATTTGGAATTCTTTTTTTTTCTTTTTTTTTTTTTTAGATCTTATTGATTTATTTGAGAGAGAGCACACAAATGGGTGAGGGGGGCAGCGGGAGAAAGAGAAGCAAACTCCCCACTAAGTGGGGAGCCAGATTCGGGGCTCCATCCCAGGACCCTGAGATCATGACCCAAGCCTGAGGCAAATGCTTAGCCAGCTTCACCAGCTGAGCCACCCAGGCGTCCTCAGGACTTGGAATTCTAACTCAAGTTCAAGGTAGGACAGTCTGGCTCCAAACACCAGCTCTCTCCATGCACTGGAAGCCTCTGCGGAGTCCACAGGTCATTCCTGGGGGCCTCCTGCATGCGGGACACTGGCAGACATCAGGCATTTGGCTCACAACAGACAAGGCAGCTGGCCCAGTCTGAGAGGCAGGAGGGGGGTGGCAAACAATGACCCAATCACTCAAGCTCTGGCAGTGGTAGGTGCTGGGGAGAAAAAGCAGGAGAGCGCTATGGAGTGCCTGGACAAGGCACAGAGGGAAGCTTAGCCAGCAGTCTGGGCAGGCTCCCCCAGAGAGGTGACCTCCAATGGCTGGTAAGGACCAGCCATGCGAAAATGGAGCAGGAGGAAGAGTGTTTGCAAAGGCTCCAAGTGGACAAAGGCAGGTGATTTTCAGGCACAGGAAGAAGGCCAAGTGTGACTGCAGCAGGGTGAGAAGAAAGGCAGAGAGGAAGTGAAGTCAGAAAGGCAGGTGGGGGCCCAAGTGCCACACAGCAGAGCACTCAGTTTCAAAATAATAGTACCCTCCCCCTCCTGGCCGGGGCAAGCACCCAGACCTCTACCTGCAACACCTCATTTCATCCTCCCTAGGGAAGCCTTTCCCAGCTAGAGCTCCTTGACCCCATTCATCAGGGGACAACAATGAGGTTCCAAGAGAGACCCGGGACTTGTCTCTGGAACTCCCATCTGAACCCTAAAGCAGGCTAGGCTAAGCTGTCACCAGGCACCCTTTATCAGGGGACAGACCATGGACCACCAGTCTTCGTGTGATCGGAACAGGAAAATGACCTTTCCCAGCACAGGCAAGCCTCTTCCTGGGGCAATAAGGCTCTCATGGCCCCTGTCCCTGGTCACACCAAGCTTTCAGCCCATGGGCATGGACATGGGGCACACACACTTACACACGTGCACACGCACATTCGCACACATGTGTTTGTGTGCAGCCATGCTCTCTATGTCATGAGCTTCCAGGCACCAGGTGGCTGTGGGCAGTTCCTCCCCAAGCTCCTCACCTCCTTGAGGGGTGCAACCCTTCGGCCAAGCCAGAAGCCTGGACAGCATTCTCGCCTCTCACCTCCCCTACGCTGCCCACTTCTGATCTGCTACACAGTCCATGCGAGCTCCCACTTTACTCCCTATCCATGATCTTGGATCTAAAGGCAAGAAGCCTCCCTGCTTTCATTTCCCCTCCACACTCTCCACCACTTCATGCTGGAGAATCAAGGGCAAGACAGTGGTGATGCTCTCCGGGACTTGCCGATGGGAAAATCAGTTTAAAAGAAGACCAGAGCTTTAGTATGGTGATGTCACCAGCCCAGGGCACCTGCTGATGGACACCAACGGCACCCTTTCTCTCTCTCTCTCTCACACACACACACACACACACACACCATTTCATAGCTATCAGGTTGCAAAGATTGCTGCTCCAAAACAAAACAAGAAATTCAACAACTGCTTCAGCCAGATGGGGCAAGAGGCTGAGAATATGAAACCCCCTGCTGGCCACCAGCGATCACCGCCCCGCCCCCCACCCCACCCTCGTCCCCTCCCACAAGCCAGAGCTCAGCTCCGAGGACTCTCCTTGGGAAGGAACTCACCTCCCAGCCCGAGGCATTGACAGAGCCTCGCCTCCGATCCAGGGCCCCGAATTCCTGCGCTGTGCCAGCTCCCTACCCTACACAGGGCCTCCTGTCTCATCGGTAAGGCATGGGTGGATGATCTCTGAGGGTCCTCCCAGTTTGGATACCCCACCTTTTATGGACATTGGTTACAGGGGCTGGGAGTCTCCGAAGCCCAAGATGCAGTGCCAGCAGACCTGCCAGCAGGGGGCGCGCAAGCCTCGTTGACAGGGAGTCCCCTCCCGGAGATGGAGAAGGAGCCTGGAAACCGAGAGCTGACCAGTACCCCCTCCCCACTTGGTTTTCTTCCGAGCTAGGCATGGTCGCAGGGCTATCTTCACCCCTCCGAACAACCGCCTCTCCCAGCTGCTTCAATGGCCCCCCCGGTGCCGGTTACAGGTCTGGCCCTAGACAGGGACCCACACGTTCGTAGACTGATGGGGAGAGAGCGGCACCAAGCAGCCCATGCCGCTATCCAAAAGCAAATAAGTGGTGGGGAAAACCGATGGGGAAGAAAGCATTTTAAAAACTAAAGCACTATTGGGGCACCTGGGTGGCTCAGTGGGCTAAGCATCCGCTTTCATTCAGCTCAGGTCAAGATCTCAGGGTCCTGGGATGGAGCCCCACATCAGGCTCTCTGCTCAGCAGGGAGCCTGCTTCCCCCCCTCTCTCTCTCTCTCTCTGCCTGCCTCTCTGCCTACTTGTGATCTCTCTCTGTGCGTCAAATAAATAAATAAAATCTTTTAAAAAAAAAAAAAAAACTAAAGCACTATTGACTCTTGGGTAGACACCTGTACCCGGTGTAATGATCTTATTAAACTGATCAAAGTCCTTTGAGACAGGTAATAATGGCCACGTTTTACAGAATGGGAGGTTGAAATTTCAAGACAGCAGGTACATCGCCCAAGTCCACCCCGACAGGTCGTGGGTGGAAGAAGTAGGATTTGGACCCAGATCATTTTCTCTTCATTCTGTTATAACTCAAACGTCAACTCCGAGCTCACCACCTCCACTCCTGACCATCCAAGGGGGTCCTCTGTGTGGTCCCTAGAAGCAGACAAGTGCAGACGGGCCCCCTCCCTGAGCCGGCTGGCAGCCCTGGTCCTAGTTGTGCACTAATCTTATCCTGACTCTCAACCTGACCCAAATTCCGGGGAACCTAATTCTGACCCCACTAATGACAGCTAAATTTACAAAGTGCTTACCACGTGCCAAGCACTTTGGATGCAACGTTTGCGATCTTCACCAAAAGCCAACCTGAAGTGTGCCATCCCCATCGTACAGAAGAGGAAGGAGATTCAGGAAAGTTCAATGATCGCCCAAGGACCCAAAGCTAAGACATAGCAGAGGGTGGGATTCCAGCCCCAGGCTGTTTACACACTGGAGCTCCTAACTGTTATTTAAACTCACTTTCTCCCATCCTCCCCCCCCCCCCAGGCCTCTCTAGCCAAGCCTCAGCTCCTGTCTCATCCTGAAAATGTGATGACCCTGCTCATGGCCCCTGCCAACCAGATTCAAGGCCATGGCCCCAAGCCCTGGCTTCAGTTCGATTGCCTGCGTTTCTCCTCCAAGGATGGGAGCTTTGATGAAGCAGAAAGGAGTGCCTATACCTCAGACCCTTGTCCTAAGTAGATCCTGGCTCTGCCATCACCCCGCTCTGGGCTTGGGAGGGCCCTTGAAGACCTCTGCTTTTTCTCTATAAAATGACTTAATAGTATCCCTTCAAAAAAAAAAATGACTTAATAGTATCAGGGTCCCAGGGTGGCCAGGGTCACTCCTGGTGCGCTCAGGGACGCATCTGTGCTAGTTACCTTCCCTTGAACTTCCTAAGGCTGATCTAGAGACCTAGCCTTGGGAAACCTCCCATTTATTCATTTCCCCATTGAGCAAACCTCTGTGCATAGCTAATCCATGCCGGGCTCTGTGCAAGAAAGGAGGCAGCAGGCAAGAGATTAAGACCCTAACTTTGCTTCTGAAGTGCCTATGACCTTGGGCAAGTCGCTTCCCTGGTCGGTGTTTCCACTTACCATCTATAAAATGGGGATGAATGTGGCCCCTGCTGCCAGGACTGCTGGGAGAACTGAAAACCATGCAGGGAAAGTCTTTGCACAGTGGCTGGCACGCAGGAAGAGCTTAGTGGTGGAAGCTGTTTGGATATTACTGAGGAGTTTTCAAAGTCTGAGGAGGGGATTGCTAATCAACTAATTGTCAAACACTGGGATCATTTCTAATCCCAGGCCAGACAAGGCAATGGGGGCACTCAAGGGAAGGAGCAACTAACTCGTCCCGCCTGGGGAAGTCAAGGAAGGCTGCCCAGAGGAGGTGCCATTTAAAGGATAAGTAGGATTTCACCATGAGGATAAAGGGGGAAGGGCATTTTTGCCAGAGAGAACAGCAGTTAGGGTCAGAGGTTCATTTTTTTTTTTTAAGACTTTATTTATTTGACAGAGATCACAAGTAGGCAGAGAGGCAGGCAGAGAGAGAGGAGGAAGCAGGCTCCCTGCCGAGCAGAGAGCCCGATGCGGGGGCTCGATCCCAGGACCCTCAGATCATGATCTGAGCCGAAGGCAGAGGCTTTAACCCACGGAGCCACGCAGGCGCCCCGGCCCAGAGGTTCTTGAAGGCACAAGGAGACGCTCACTGAAAAGTTGGTTGTGTCTGGGGAAGTTTGGGGACAAGGAGCTGGAAAGGGAGTGGGAGATGCTAGTAAATAGCCTTGGTGGCGTGTCTGGGAAATTGGGACCCTCTCTTGGGGCAACAGGGGGTAGGAGAGAGACTAGATCCAATCGGTCTTTGAGAAGAATGATCCAGCTGGCAGCAGGGTCTGGGAGGAGGGCGCAGGGGCAGGACAGGAGGCAAAGTCAGAGGGGGCTGCCCCTGAGGTGGGACCAAGGGAATGACTAACAGGAGAGGAGACACTAGGAAACAGAGGAGCAGTGTTCACACTCTAAAGCCCTAAGACCCCCCTTTAGGAAGGAGGGGCAGAGACAGGGCAAGGGGGTAAGGGGACCATGAGCCCTGTCCGCCAGGACCAGTGTTGAGGCTGGGGGTTGGGAGGGGGCCGCCAGCACACTGAGTCGCTCACTGGTTTATTGGATTTCTGAGAAATGGCTCTCCTCCCCCACAGCCTGGCAGCCAAGGCCCCTCCATTAAAGCTGCACTGTCCATCAGCCTAGGGGACAGAGCCCAGGTCCTGAGCGGGAAAGGGCCAGCACAGAGGGCAGAGATACGTGACTCCAGGCATTGTCAGGGTCAGCCCTGGTGCTCAGAGCTGACCCAGCAGAGGGTCTGGAAGGGGAGGTGGTTCGGGGTCTGGATGCTGGAGCTAGCCAGCCAGCTTTAAGTCCTAGCCCTGCACCATACTGAACCTCCTAGCAATGCTTCCTACAACCCATGATGGTTCTCACCTCCACACCTTTGCCGAAGCTGGTCCTCCCTCTAGGACCCCCTCACCGGGTCCCCTGCTCTCATTAGCTGTTCGTTGGTTCTGCTGTGGGCCTCAGCCAAGAAACCCTCTCCTCCAGGGGCACCTGGGGGGCGCAGTCGTTAAGCAGCTGACTCTTGGTTTCAGCTCAGGTTGTGGTCTCGATGTCATGGAACCGGGGTCAGGGGGTGGGGGTCGTGGGATCGCTGGGGTATCAAACTCTATGCTTCCTGGGGAGTCTGCTTGGAATTCTCTCTCTTCTTCTCCCTCTGCCCCTCTGCACTCACTCTCTCTTTCTCTCTCTAATAAATAAATCTAAAAAAAAAAAAAAAATCCTGTCTTCCAGTTTGGGGTGGCCTTCCTGCCCGTCCATCCCTGACCATCCAGAGTGGTCGCCTCCTCTAACCTCTGGGAGCACTGGGCTAACATGTGCCATTTCTGGTTTCCCCGCGGGCTCCCTTACCAGATCACTGACCCCTGAGGGCGGGAATTGTGTCCTTGTTCAAGGAAACAACACATCTGTGGGCGTCAGCTGGCAGCGGGCAACAGAGCAAGCAGGTGAGGCTGAGGAGCCCCAACAGAGGCTGCCAGCGTGAGCTCCTCTGTGCCACATGCCTGGGGCCAGACAGCCCATTCTGGGCTCAACTGCCTGGTGGCGCAGGGAGTGCCCTCCTGCCCACCTCACAGACAAAGAAGTCCAGGTTCAACACCAAGTGATCATCCAAGGCCACCCAGGCAAGAAGGGGCAGAGCACAGATGAGAATTCGGGTGCCGCCTGCCCTCTGACAGGTTCCTAACCACAACCAGCTGCTGCACAGCTCCAGAGGTGACCTGGGGCCCTCCTACACCTCCCCAGGCCCCCGTTCCACCCCTGCAGCAGAGGAAACGTGCAGACCGGCATGGCGTCCTCGGCTGGGAGAAGCTGCACAGACCCAGAGAGACTTCACTGCCAGCCTGGGCTGCCCATTTTGTGGCTGTGCAGCAGCTGGATGGCGGGTTGTGGGGTGAGTGAGGGGAAAGTCCTGCTCGCCTGGGGCACACAAGGCAGCTGACGCCACACTTGACTCCCCAAGTGGAACCTGATGCTTAAATTAATTTTATTTATTTATGTTTGAGAGAGAGAAAAAGAGAACGAGTGGGGATGGGGAGTGGAGAGTTGGAGAGAGAAGCAGGCTCCTGGCTCATACCGGACTCGATCCCAGGATCCTGGGATCAACCTGAGCCCAAAGCAGACGCTTAACCTACCAAGCCACCCAGGCGCCTGGACCTGATGTTTAAATGAGAATCTACATAATCATCATCTGGATGGCCATCTCCCCCCTTTTACAGATGAGCAAGTTGAGGCTCCAAACGTTAAAATGTCCTGCCCAGGCTCAGCCCTGTAGTAAATAACAGAGCAAGGGCTCAAATTACTGTTTTCAGCACCAAACCTAGTACCATCCCCCAGATCACTCCCCAAATAGCTTTTACCCTTACGGTAACGTGAATGCGTCAAGGTGCCACTCCAAGTGACAATAACCTGCACTCAGGGAGCACTCACTATGCGCATGGTCCGAGCAGTACTTGTACTGACCCTAATGTGGGTTGTATGATTATCCCCAGGGAGAAACTGAGGTTTCCTTCCTAGTAAGAGGTTGGGGTGGGATTAGAACCCGGGCGGGTTGACCCCAGACCCGCGGCAGGCAGGAAGAGAGGTCGGGCTCCAAATCCCAACGGGTTCTGGCGCGCGGAAACCTGCAATCCAATCTTGGGCACCTCCCCCTCCCCCGCGCGCCGGTTGATCCGGGGACTCGGCGGTGGGCGGGGCAGGGGGCGCACCTCCCACCCGGCTCCCGCCCCGGAGGCCGCCCCCCGCCCAGTGAAGCTGTTGCCTGATGGGTCGCTAGGGCACCCCGGGGAGCGCGATTAATTATTGCCTCGGCCACCGGTGCGCGGGGCCGGGCACCCGGAGCCCTGGCCTCCCCGCCGGCCTCCGACCTGTCCCAGCTCCTGAGCTGAGATGTCACCTTTCCGTGCTGCGTCCCCGCTGTTCTCCATCTGAAGTGGTGCGCTGTGGGCTCAGCGCCAGACCCTGCCCTGGCGGACCGGTGCACTGGTCACCAGCACAGCACGGGGACGCCCCTCGGTAATGAAGATGAAGCCCGCTTTCGTGCACACTTCCCCCAGGCGCTGCGAGCATGGTTTCCCCGCGTGAATGCAGTCCCCACGCAGCCCCCGCAGGACCGCCAGCTACTATCAGCTCCACTTGAGAGGCAAGGAAACTGAGGCCCAAGGTCATGCACTATTAAATGGCCAGCCTCCATTTTCTGGACATCTCCACGCTGAAGAAGGAGAGTAGCTGTCATTTTAAACCTCACCACCTTCACTGAGTATCAAGTAAAGTTAATGAGCTATCCTATTTTTTGCCTCTTAAATCGCCGAGGGAGAGACGATTGGGATATTGCCACCTGATCTTCTCCCGTGAAAGTGGGCTTAGAACCTGGAGCTAAACTTGATACCAAAGCCTCATTCTTGCCACTCGGGGCTGAGGCCTGTGCAGGGAGCTAAGGGAGCACAAGCAGAGGTTATCAGCAGGGACCCCCTAGACTAAGCCCTATCTGGACTGGGTCTTGAAGGATGAATAGGAGTTCACTAAAGGGAAAGGAGAGAGACAACAGCCGATGCAAAGGTGAGAATCCCTGAGGACCCATGCTGATTATCCCTTAATTGCTGGGTGACTTTGTCAGTCTGTTCACCTCTCCCAATCTGTTTTTTTTTTTCATCTGCAAAATGGGAATGATAGCCCTGAAGTTGTCAGGACTGAGGGAGATCCTGAAAGTGTAAGTGTTTCATCAACTGTCCCCGGGGGTGTGAGACGACACTTGGAGGAGCTAGGCATCTGCCAGCTCAGTACGGGCTGCCTGGAGCTCCTGGAAACGACTCTTCTCTGCTCATGAAAAAAAAAAAAAAAAAAAAAAGCAGACAAATAATATCCTTCTTCTATCAATGAGCAAACTAAGGCCAGACAAGGCTAAAGAACTGATCCAAGGTCACACAGCATTAACTGGCAGCAGCAGGATCTGAACCCAGATTCACCTGACTACAAAGACCCTCCCTGTCTCACTGTCCATTCCCATGGCTGCCCCACACCCAGGGGGTTGACCTTCACCGTAACCTTTGTCTCAACATTGCATGTGAAGCTTTACATTCTTGTAAATGACATTCCGCTGAACATCTGTGCACAAACCTTGGCCGTACTTTACCTGATTTCCCCCAAGACTGAGCCTTAAAGAAGATTATTGGTTCTGGAGGTACGAACATTATTCTGGCTTCTGGTGAATATTCTCAAGTTGCTTTCAAAGGGGTTGGCATTTTGGCTGTCCCACTTGCAACATACATGTGTTTTTTGGATCCCCGCCAGTTTGCTTGTTTTTTTTAAGACTTTATTTTATTTATTTGAGAGAGAGAGAGCAGTGAGGGAGAGGAAGAGGGAGAAGCAGACTCCCCACTGAGCAAAGAGCCTGATGTGGGGCTCGATCCCAGGACCCTGAGATCATGATCTGAGCCGAAAGCAGATGCTTAACCGAATGAGCCACCCAGGTGTGCCTGACCAGTTTTTTTTTTTTTTTTACTCTCCCAAATGTCCAAAATGAAAAATGGTATCACCTTGTTATGTTGGCATTAGAAGTAGTAGTAGTACCAAAGAAGTTTTTCAGGGCTGGAAATTTAACAGGATACATATAAGAACCCACAGGCACTCGGAAGGGACTGGAGACAGGTGCCTGGGCAAGCACCCAGAACAGAGAATGTTTGTTTCCGTTTGAGGAAAGAAATGCTTGGCCAGGGCGGGCAGTGGTTTCTGGAGCCCCGGGACAGCCTTCGGCAATTGTTCTTTCTTGTTTCTGGAACATTCTTTCCTGACTCCTCAGCAGCTGACTCCTCATTCTTCGGCTCTCCGCTCCAGCCTCAGCTCCTCGAAGAGATCCCCCCCACTCCCTCCGCCATTAGAGGTGCCACCCTCCCAGTGTCTCTCTGATTTCTTTTCTTCACAGCCCTCAGCCTACCTGAAGTGCTTATTCATTTATTTCCCGGACTGTTATCTGCTCGGCCTCTAGAATGTGAGCCCCTTGGGAACGGAGCTCTAGTTCTTCATCTGCTGCCTGCATCCCGCGCCTAGAACAATGCTTTTAATGGATTAATTGCTTCCACTCGTGGGTCAGCTTGCGGCCCAGCAGGGCTGTTCCCGTCGGCCTCCCAGTGCACAGAAGCCCGGAGTCAAGCTGCTCCTTCTTCTTGCATCCCCACTGCATGGCCCCCCATCACTCACACACAACACCGTGTGCCTACAGACGTTCCCAAAGTCTCTACACACCAGCTACTCAGCATCTCCCCCGCAGCGGCTCTACTCCCCAGGTGTCAGGGCTCTCCTTCCTTACCTGCACCTCCAAATTCCGTTCCCTCACTATGTTAGAGCAAGTTCGCTCTCCTCTCTGACCTCCAGAGACCCTCTAGCATCCCTGCTCCCAGAAGGGCCATCCATTCTAGGTCCCTTACGCAGAACAGGACAGGAAAGCTGGCAGAGGCGTCCCAGGGTCCACTGCCCCCTTCTCCCACTCGGGCTCTGCGCAGAGAAGGATGTGGTCTAGAATCTTATCTTCCCAGGGTATGGATACATCACCACTATCCCATGCCCTACCTTAGAACCAGAGCAGGAAGTGGTATAGACTGTTGTAAGTTTCAGGCACATTTTTTTTTCTCTCTGTTTTCAAACCATACCCGTCCACAATAACCATCACAGAATAGTATTTCTCCCCTGGAGCCTCCCAGGAGCCTCATGTGTGTGCAGGAGCTGTCCCTCTGATTTTAAATGGCAGGACCACCGTCCTTCTTGCCAGTTTCCCTGTGGGCAAGACCCCAGTGACCCAGCAGAATGCCGGAGCCACCACGGAGACCTTGCTGCCAACGCCACCGAGATCACCAGCAGGTGTTTCTTGGCTGAGGCCCCCTGAAGATGATGGCCTCCAAGGGCCAGGGAGAGGGGTTCTGTTGGGTTCAGATGAGTTTCCATGCTCACAAGGAGAAAAGACTATTACCTAGAAGAAACAGATTGACCTGAATCAGGGGTGAAAACTGCAAGGCAAAGCAAAGAAGTAATTTCAGTGCTAATGAGTATTGATTAGAGAGAGGAAACGGGTTAATTGAGTGAGTTGGGAAGTTGGTTGCTAAGGTAACATCTCACTTGGAATAAAATCATCAGAGTGCAAACTGTATCCAGATAAGGGCCAGAGGTGCCGCCAAATGTTTTCTGTTCGGGGGCCGAGACTATGAAACATTAAAATATTGGAAAGGACGGGAGAAGGGGAGTTTAAATTCCTCCCTTTAAGCCGCGTGAATTCCTTCCTACCAGGAAGATAGTTGCACTTGATGCTAAGAACAGAAACCTCTCTCCTCGCCGGACCTCGTTCACAAGACACTGGAGAGAAAATTGGGGCATCTCTCTCTGGTGAGTGGGCATGTCTGCCAACTTTCCACTGGAAATAGCAGGAGGGAGAAAAAGGCATTGTTTTCCTGAGGTTTAAAAGAAAAGCCAAGGTTTGGGGTGCCTGGGTGGCTCAATCTGTTATGTGTCTGACTTGGGCTCTGGTCATGATCTTGGGGTCTTGAGATCAAGCCCCTCATCGAGCTCTGCACTGAGCAGGGAGTCTGCTTCTCCCTCTCCCTCTGCCCTTCCCCGCCCCCCACCCTTGTGCTGTCTGAGTTCTCAAGTAAATATATAAAATCTTTTAAAAAGAAAAAAAAAGCCAAGGTTTATTTGTAGAAACGTTGGTGACAGTTGAGCTTAGGAGAGACGTAAGATTTATGCCTAAGGTTTAAATTTCTTTACTTTTTGCTCAATATCAGATCATGTTAAATGTTTAAAAATAAGCCTCTGGACAGAACAAGGCAACACTGACGTCCCAGTCTGGCAAAGGGTCACTACCTTAAGGCTCGTGTTCTATTTACTGACTTTCCTCTTTTTGACTTATTTTCATATCCTTAGCTTGCTTCCCAGAACATCGTCCACAACTGGTTTTACCCTACTATATTTATATATAATTTGGCACACCCCCTCAAGTCCTTTTCAGAATGAGACTGAAAAGGGGGAAAAAATAAATTAAATCTGTGATTTCTGTTACAATGATAACCGGTACATTTTTTAAAAAGATTTTTATTCATTTATTTGACAGACAGAGATCACAAGTAGGCAGAGAGGCAGGCAGAGAGAGAGGAAGGGAAGCAGGCCTCCCACTGAGCAGAGAACCCAATGCGGGGCTTGATCCCAGGACTCCAGGACTATGACCTGAGCTGAAGGCAGAGGCTTTAACCCACTGAGCCACCCAGGTGCCCCCAGGTACATTTTTCATAGAAAAACCAAAGAGACTGAATCAAGGTTTGGAGCCCCCTCTGAGCCACCCCCACCTGGAGAAGGCCTTCCTGATACACTTCAGATCATGTTTACCTGGTTACAATGAACTGAACCCCAGTGTTAATATCTACAAAGATATGATAGACCTCATTCGAAATGATCAAGGGACTAAAACTGTCACAGCCTGTAAAAATGTGAGATTTTTTTTTTTTTTTTTTTTTTTTTTTTTTGACCAGGTGGCGTCTGGTTGTAGTCTCTGTGGGACAGCTAACCACAAAAAAAAAAAAAAAAAAAAAAAATTTGTAATAATAATAACTAGGCTAAATCTGTGACTTGACATGGGTGAGGTGTGATTTAATCAAAATCTTGCTGGATTATCACAGGGGAGATTGTGCACAGTTGAGGGCCGGGCAAGACAGGGGGACAACCTCCTACATGTAAGAATTCCTAATACATAGATAAGAATTTAAATAACCTTAATTGTTTCCTTGTTGCACGTCACAGTTATTGTCTGGGTGTTTTAAAAATTCCAGGTATTTCTCTATGAACACATACTTGTTTTTTCTAACAAAATTGAGTTATATTGTACCTTTTTGAAACTTGCTTTTTATTTACAGAATAATATGTCATGATTAGCCGTACCAACGAGGTCCCTTCAACAGTGCCATTTTAAAGGTTGCATAGAAATCCATTCTGTGAATGGAAAATCTTTTATTTATTATTTGCCTATTTGCACATTTAGGGTAGAGAGGGTTTTGTTTTAGGTTGGATTTTTGGGGACCTGAGGGGTTTTTGCTATTACAAACAATACTTCGAAATCATCCTTGCAATTAAATCACTGGCACATCCGTGATTATTACCTTTGAATAAATTCTGAGAAGTGAAATTTCTGGGTCCATTTGTATGCAAATTATAAAGCTTTTCATAGGTATTTCCAAATTGCAGAAAGTTTTTAAAATCCAATTTACATCCAGAAACCATGTTTTTAAAAAGATAATTATTTACGTGTACATAAAGAGACATCGGAATATTATATGAGCAAAGGCATGAAAGTCAAAACCGTGCCTGGTCTTCCCACCCGGACTTCGTCTCTGTTACGGTTTCCAGATCTACCACCTCGCTGTCTTGCTCTCAGCTGTTTGTCTCTGTCTCTGACACCCTATCTCTGTGTCCCTGGCTAGCCCTCTGTCTCTGTCTCTTTCCCAAATTCTCTCCCTCCCTCTCTGCTTCCTTCCTCTCAGTCTCTCTCTCTCTCTCTGTCTCATTCTGTCTCTGTCTCTGTCTCTGTGCTCTCAGCAGACCTTGGGAGCACGCCTCGCTCACACTTGTAGCCTGGACAGCACCTGGGAGCTGGCAAAGCATTTCCACATGCTATTATCACCCCTTTCCAGGTGAGACCCTGAGGCTCAGAGCGCCGTCTTTCGGTGCCCAAGCCCCACAGCTCAGGAGGGTCCACATGGCAGGCCATCAGGCCTCCCCGCTGTCCCAGCTATTTTGTGAGACCACACAGGTGCCACCAACAGGCACCTATCTGCCCGTGCTGTCCCCCTTGGGGGTGTGTGGTTGCCAGGTCAGGCAGCTACGCTGACACATAGCCCCCACCCCCGCCCCTCCCCCGCTGTCCCCAGGATGCCCTGGGCTCCTGCCCAGGAGGAAGCTAGAAAGGACAGAGCTGCTTCTCCCCTCTGCCTCCAGGCCAATCTGCCTCTTTCAAAGCTCTGTGGTCCTGCCCCTCCACTCTTCATCTCCTCCCTGCCACCCTCCTCCCCAGGCCGCCAGGTGACCAAGCCCAGGCTTCTCCAGGAGGTCCCCTCCTCCCCTCCTGGGGTGTCACAGCCCCAGGCCCCACTGAAGTCCTAATGGCCAGCTCCCCCCTGCACCAGGAGGGGGGCCCCAGAGGGGCACTCCTGGACTCAAACGCCTGAGGCACCCACCTCCGGCTCTCTCCTGCCCACACACCACACCCACCATCAGCCCAGGTGTGTTGAGCGAATGCACAGGTGTGTTCTGTGCTCTGGCGGCCCTCCCCCCGCCCCTCCTGCCCCCTCCCCCCTCCCCTTCCCTCCTTTCCCTCCTTCTCTTCTCCTCCCTCTTCCTTCCTCACCTCCCTCCAGGGCTTAGCTCTTCCAGGCTCTCCTCTCCCCACCCCTTCCTGCCTACACTTTCTCCTTCTTGGGTCTCATTTGGCACCAAGGCTTTACCTCTACCCTCTCAACTCCCGCCTTTCTATCTGCAGCGCAGACCTCAGCCCAGAACTCACCCCTGAGTAACTCAAGCACAACGCATCCCAACCCAAGCGCTGGGTTTTCTCCCCTCAAAGCCAGGTGACCAGCCCTGGGTCCTTATTGCCCACCCAGGCACTGAGGGCAGGAACAAGGAGGCTTCCTTCCTTCCTTCCTGTGCCTCATTCCCCACCTACAGTCCGTCAACCCCTTCTGTCCATTTACATCCCAACTCAGTCGAACTCCGCAGCCTCTGGCTGTCCACTGCCAACACCACAACCCAGGCACCACTTTCTCTAACCTGGACACCTGCAACCTCCTCCGGCGTCCTTTTGAGTCCCTCTCCCACCCCTTCCTCACACAGCAACCCCCTGAGAGCTTCTCCTTCTGTAAATCAGGTCCACTCCCAAGGTTCCTGCTTAGAACCTTCCAGTGGTTTCCACTGCCCTTAGAATACACTATACAGTACAACCCACCCACAAGGATCTGGCCTCTGCCGGCCTCTCCCCATCATCATAGGCCTCCCTCCCCCTCACTCACCACCTCCAAGCTCCTCTGACCCCTTCCAGACTCAAGGACACAGAGACTCCTTCCCACCTGCAGGCCTCTGTCCACGCCATGCCCTTGCCTGGATCTCTCTTCCCCCTCCTGGCCAGCTCTTCTCACTACTCAGATCTCTCATCCTTCCCCGGCACTTCTTCAGAGGCATCTTCCCTGACCTCTCACCCTCCCTAAAGAACGTCCCTCGTCATGCTCTGGATCAACATACAACGTACAACAATCTGTCTTTATTTCCCTTTTGTTCCACCTCTCCCAATAGATGCTCCAGAAAGCAGAAACCAGGTCATGCTGTAGCAGGTGCTCAATAAAAATTAACTGACCAAATAATAAAATGGCTAAGAGTGTGACCTCAGGGTTAGCTGAAGCCGTGTCCCCCTCCCTGCGGTGCTGCGTTCTTGCTGCATGGTCTCGGTCAGGGGCATGCACCTTCTGCCCTTCAGTGTTTTCATCGGGAGTAAGCAACGAACACATGAAAAGCATGATAAATAACAAAGCGCTCGGTAAATTCAGCTCTTCTTCCACACATTTGGTGAATGAACGAGCCGCCCTGTAAAGCATGTATGCAGAGACGTGGAGCCCCAGGCTCGGAAAGAAGGAGTGACTTGTTCAAGGTTGACGAGTGTGGAATTAGGGTCTCCTACCAGGTCTGTCCAACAGCAAGTGCATCGATAGTGTGTTGCTTTTCCAGACCAGGGTGTCCAAGGGGCGTGGTGGTCAGAAGGGAGGTTGAACAGACAGAACTCTGAGACCAGCAAGGTCGGGAGACAGACAGAACAAAGAGAGTGCGACCCTGAGAGTGGGACAGACCGGGGTGCACGGACAGAACTGGCAGGACATCAAGCAGTGGCCATATAAAGACTTGCCCCTTCGTTTGTCTGAATATAAGGGAATTTGGGGTCCCCATGTCCTGCGTTTAATGTGGCATCTTGGAGCCACCTGACAGACACTGCGTGCGGACATTACCGCCTCTCTGACCTTGGGGACTTTCCTGCCTCTGCCAAGGTGGAAGGTGGAGACTGAGGCAGCAGAGTGGCAGAGTGATGCGCCCCCCCCCCCCTTGGACATCTCCTCAGGATGCTAAGGCCAGGGGAGGCAATGCATCAGCAGGTGGGCTGGTGTCCAGGTCCATCTTGGGCCGCTGTGAGTTTCCATGGAGCCGGTTGTCATGGTAACCAAACCTCAGCGGCAGGACTCCAGCAGAGCCAGGAAAGACAAGCTCCTTTCTTGTCCATATCCCAGGAGTCTAACAGGAGGGGGTGAAGGGAAGTGGGGACAATCATGTTTCCTGAGCCAGAATGGGAGTGGGGGCAGGGAGAAATGGAGGTTGTCTTCCTCCTCAATGGGCCGGCCATAAACTCCAGAACGTGGCACCGTATTTCAAGCCTCCATGCCTTTGCTCACCCTGTTTTCTCTCGTGAGATGCCCTACCCCATCGCCTGTCTCCCTGGAGTGATCCCAGCTGACATCTCTGCCTCATTTTTTACTCGCTGACCCTTCCAGACTGATCCCTCCCTCCCCTGGCCACCTAAATTTCTCCCCTCTCTCCTTTCACTCTCTCTCTCTCTCTCTCTCTCTCACACACACACACACACATCCCCAGGATGTCTGGCTTACTCAAGAGCTTGGGGAAGACAGTGATGGTTAAAAGCACAGGCTCTGGAATCAGAGAGACCCAAGTTCAAATTCTAGTTCTGCCCGTAACATGTTGGATGATTCACAGAAAGCCAAGCAACCTTTCTAAGCCTCAGCCTCATCTGCCATTTTCTTGCTGTGTGATCTTGGCTAAATTTCCCAACCTCTCTGAGGTTCAGGGTCTTCATCTGAAAAATGAAGTGATGCCTGTGAGATGTCTGAGGCACAGTCCGCATGTAATAAACGTCAACGACAGTCTTCATCTGAGCACTGCCTCTCTGTCCCACTGGGAATGAACTTCCAGCCCACCAGGACTGGATCTTCCTTGGGTTCATCCCCCGAAACCCTGAGCCCCCCATCTGCTGCCTGGACTCCTGGCCTGGCATCGGCCATACCTTTCAGAGCGGGGTCTTTGAGACAGGAAGCTTTAGAGGCCCAGAGCAGGGACTGGTGCCCAGCACAGCATGGACATTTCTAACCCAAAGCCTGAGAGCAAGCATTGCGGAGTCAAATGCTCTACCCCTGAGCTACACCCCCACAAGCAAGCGTCATGTGGATGCCCACGAGCCTGCTGAAAGCCAGGCCAGCTGCTGGATTGCGTGCATTGTGCGTGTGCCCATGCACACGTGCATGAGTGTATGTATGTGTGAGAGAGATAGTGTGGCTGGCAGGAAACATCCTAATGCATATTCACACACAGACACACATGTACCCATGTTCTTACCAACTCACACACACACTCACCATACACAAACCTGATGGAGGTGGGTGCAAGGACATCCCTGGTCGCTCTGGGCAGTGTCCCGGAGACCACCCCATGACCCCATGCTGCTCCCTGGTGGACCCCAACCAGAGGGTCTCTGCGGTTTACAGAGCAGATGAGAAGGGAAGCGGCGACCCCTTCTGGTCTTAGCGACCAGATACTCAAGTCTTAGGAAGCTAAAGACCTAAACATGGGTCTCTACCTTTAGAAACCCCCTAACACCTGGGGTCATGCAGCAGCACCCCTACTGAACCAGGTAGAGACTGTTCTAGGGACAGTTCAGTGACAGTTGTCGCTAGGGACTGTCCCCCCCCCCCGCCCCATCCTACTACCACTGCCCTTTGAGTCCCCTGACCAAGGCTTGGGTCTCTGGCCCACAGTCCCTCTGTTCTGTCCTGGGTATCATAGTTCACAGCACAAGCCCACAACCTCAGCTCTCTAATGTCCCTCCAGAACCATCCTTAGAAGCAGCCAGGGCAAGTGGTCACCTCCCCAAGCCATGAAGCTAATAAACATCAGCTAACCCTGATCGAGCCCTGGTTTCATGCCGGGCGCTGTACTCAACACTGTGCATTCCCTTGATCTTCACAATAGCTTTAAAAGGGAGGCAATCTTATAATCCCTACTTTAGAGATGGGGATACTGAGGCACAGATAGGTTAAGAAACCCAGCTAAGAGGGTACAACAATCAGAGTTTAAATTCAAGCATCTAAAGAGCCCAAACTCTTGTTTTGTCTTGTTTTTAAGATTTTATTTATTTATGAAAGAGAGAGAGAGCATAAGCAGGGGGAGCAGGAGAGGGAGAAGCAGGCTCCCCACTGAGCAGAGAGCCCGATATGGGGCTCAATTCCAGGACGCTGGGATCATGACCTGAGCCGAAGGCAGTCGCCCAATGACTGATCCACCCAGGCACCCCAAGAGTCCAAACTCTTGAGTATTTGCTACATTATGTCTATTCAGTCACAAAAAGCTGAGCATAGTTGGGGTCTGTGGGCTCAAAAAGTGACACCAAAGTCCTCTACTGAGTTTGGAACCAGTCATGTGATTCCTACAGGTACGTCGCCTCCCTTCATTCACTCAACATATATTTGCTGAGCACCTACTCTGTGCAAGGCCTGCACAGGCGCTGGGAAGATCGCAGTGAAAAGAGCAAACAAAAATCATCAGGCACAAAGAGTGGTCATTGCAGCAGGAGAGATATGACACACAAGGTAACTGAGATAAACAGCATGCTAGCGGCGAGTGCTAAGGAGAAAAATAATGCAGGGGAGGGAGAATATGAAGTGTTGAGGGATGTGGGAGGCATTTCGATTTTAAAAAGCCAAGAAGGTGATACTAAATTTAACCCCAAGTGAGTAAGCAAGGTCACGCATTCGTCTGGGGGAAGAACATTTCAGGTTGAGAGAACAGAATGTGCAAGGGCCCTGAGGCAGGAGGGCAGTTGTGCAGTCTGCAGTCAGCATGGTCAGTGTCATCAGAGTGAAGTGAGAGGAAGGGAAAAAGTTGGACGAGGCCATCGACAGATGAACTGATTTAGACGTGGTGCACATACACAATGGGACATCACTCAGCCATACAAAGGAATGAGATCCTGCCATTTGCAACCTGGATGGACCTAGAGGGTATTCTGAGAAGGGAAATAAATCAGACAGAGAAAGACAAATACCGTATGATTTCGCTTACATGCGGAATCTAAAATACAAAACAAGTGAACACACAAAACAGAAAGAGACTCATAAATCAGAGAATGAACTGGTGGTTCCCCGGGGAGGGGTGGCGGAAAGGGGAAAAGTAGGGGAAGGGGAGGAAGAGGTATGAAGTTTCAGTTACAAAATAAGTAAGTCACAGAGATGAAGAGTTCAGCAGAGGGGATATAGTCGATCACACTGTAATCACGTTGCATGATAACAGATGGCCCTGATATGGCCACAACACTGACTGGTAAATGTTGCGAACTGTATAAAATTGTTGCATCACTATGTTATACCCTGAAACTAATGTAACTTTCTGTGTCAACTATACTTCAATAATTTTTTAAAAAAGGTTTTTGGGGGATTTTTTTGTTTGTTGTTGTTGTTGTTATTGTTGTTTTGTTGGTTTTAAGTGGGGTGATGCCAAAGGGGCCCTGGGCTTGGATATTCTGTCACCCACAGTCGCCCTGAGGAATCTGGCGTGGGCTCCCGTGAGATGGAAAGCCGGAGGAGGGATGTACCCCGACAGATACAAGGCAGCCTACAGCCGGATGGGCTTGCCAGTTCCTGGCCCCAGAAGCAGACAGACTCAGCCTCCTGTCCCTGATAGTGCTGGGCAACCACAGGCCGCCCTGGACAGGCAAAGCCAGCCCATCGAGGCCACCTGCTTTCAAAGAACCAGCTGGAACTCAGCCCTTCTGCAGGCAGACACAGAGAGGCCCCAAGGGAGCGGAGCTGAGCCCGTTCAGGGCCTTCCCCAGGCTCACCCACCAGCTCCCAGGAGTCAGTGCGAGGCAGAGAGACACTGAAAGTCGCACCAGCGGCTGCCCTTCTGTACCCCTTTCCCCTCCCCACCAGGCAGTTTGGTGATAAAAAGGGATGAAATGAGTCCGGCCCCAGCATGCAGTGGTGGCGAGCCCGTCCCGGGCTGGGCATGTGCAGGCTTGAATCATTACTGTCAGAACAGCTATCAGCTCCCTTTGACAGGAATAATAAGCCCTCTGGTCTGAGGAGACACATACATTCTGCCTGTGCTTTCCATTTTAAGGACGGGAAAACTGAGGCCCAGGGTGAGGAAGGCTTTGCCTGTGGCTCAGAGGTAAGTGATGGCTCAGATTTAAACCCAGATCAGCCCCGCTCCACACTCTCACCTGCTCGGCCTTGTGTCCCAGCTGGTAACTGAGCAAGGCTAGCATTTCAGCTGAGCCTGCTGCTCTGTCTGTATGTAGAAGCTTACAAGATGAGACACCTCTAGTATTAGAAATAGGTCTGCTGGGTTGGGGTGGCACGCCTGGGTGGCTCTGTTGTAAGCCTCTGCCTTTGGCTCAGGTCATGATCTCGGGGTCCTGGGATCAAGCCCCGCATCAGGTCCCCTGCTCAGTGGGAAGCCGGCTTCTCCTCCTCCCACTCCCCCAGCTTGTGCTCTCTCTCTTTCTGTTAAATAAATAGAATCTTTTAAAAAAATAAAATTTAAAAAAAAATTAGGCATGTGGGGCACGAAGGTGCCTAGGTTGCTTAAGTGCCCGACTCTTGACTTCTATATGGATCACAGGAGCTCCCGGAGCCTCATGCTCCTCATCTGGAAAGTGGAGGTGAAGCTATGGGTAACAGGTTGCTCTGAGGTCTGAACCCAAAAACCCATATAGAAATTTCTCACAACCCAGGGTTGTGAGATCAAGCCCCCCATCGGGCTCTGGGCTCAGCATGGAGTCGGCTTGTCCCTTTCCCTCTGCTCCTTCCCCATTCATGCTCTCTCAAATAAATAAATAGAATCTTTTTCTTTTAAGATTTTTTTATTTATTCCCTTGAGAGAGAGAGAGATAGACAGACAGACCGAGCAGGGGAAGGGGGAGGGGCAGCAGGAAAGGGAGAAGCAGGCTCCCCGCTGAGCAGGGAACCCGATGGGGGGGCTCCATTCCAGGCCCCTGAGATCATGTCCTGAACTGAAGGCAGACACTTAACTGACTGAGCCAGCCAGGTGCCCCTAAATAAATAAAATCTTTTAAAAAGATAAGGCATGTGCATTTTACCACAACAAAAAATATAAATAAAACAATGACAGTGAATAGTAAATATAAAGTCATGCCCTGTGATCTATATTTATCAGTGAGCCTGTGTGACTCCTAATGAGGGTGGTGGTGTTCGTGAGTGCCGAACACGTGCTAGTCCTGGGCTGGGAGCTTTACAGGCTACATCCCCTGCCTCCATCCCACCTTGGAATCTGCAATTCTCAGATATTTGGGGGGATAATTTGAGGACCAGTGATCTCACAGTTTCTGGACAACAGAGGAACAGTTGGGCCCTCAGCAGATAAGAGCCAGGGTTCAAGGTCTCGAACAGGACCTCCAACCCCTTCTATACAAGGCCAAAGCTGGGAAGAACCCAGCCCTGGGGGTCCTTGTGCAGCCCCCTTCACTAACTGTGAGGCTCTGGGCAGGTCACAGGAGCTCCAGGAGCCTCATGCTCCTCATCTGGAAAGTGGAGGTGAAGCTATGGGTAACAGGTTGCTCTGAGGTCTGAACCCGAGAACCCATATAGAGCAGCAGGGCGTCCTTAATGAAGGGCTGGTGGCTATTAGCGGGCAGGATGGATCCCTATTCCTGCCCCACTGGGAATAGGAGGCAGCTTACTACAGTGGCTTTCAAAAACAACTGATGGTACTTTTCAGCCTCTAGATCAGTGGTTCTCAAACTTGAGCTGCCTCTGAATCCCCGGGAGGGCTTATGAAACAGACTGCTGGACCCAGGCCCCAGAGTTTCTGGTTCCTTAGTGGAGCTGGGACGGTGCCTGAGAACATACATTCTAACAAGCTCCCAGGTGCTGCTGCTGCTGCTGCTGCTGCTGGTCCAGGATCCTCAGCTGCACATCGACATCGATCTGAAAAGGCGCCGAGGCCAGCGCTGCACCCCCAGAGGTCCTGATGGAATTTCTCAAAGGTGTCACCCAGCACTGGGAGTTCGAAAGGCCTCCCCAGGGATTCTAATGGGGAGCTAAACTTGAGAACCACCCCCCACCCTGAGCACAGGGAGGAGCACTAAAGGCCTGCCCCTCACCCCAATGGCTGAGGGTGGCCAGCTCAGGGAGAGCTTCAAGAATTGCATCGTTGCCTAGGTGGCTCAGTGGGTTAAAGCCTCTGCCTTCGGCTCAGGTTATGATCCCAGGGTCCTGGGATCGAGCCCTGCATCAGCCTCTCTGCTCTGCTACTTGTGATCTCTGTCGGTCAAATAAATAAATAAAATCTTAAAAAAAAAAAAAAAAAAGAATTGGATCATTGCTAACAATGACAGCTACCATTCCCAGACACGCACACAGGCCAGGCACCGTCCTAAAAAGCCTGTGCATCTAGAATTCGCTAAATCCTCATTACTACCCCAGGAGGGGCATCACGGTGTCACTTGCAATATACATTGGAGTCTGAGACAGCTCTACTCCTTGAGGGTCAGACAAAAAGGGTGGGACCCCATTTGAACCAGGTTGCCCTTGACCACTGGGCTAAGCAGAATGTATTGGTGATTAATTCTTACCAAATCAAGACTTTGTAGTGTGTGGGGAAAGGAATCCCATTTTCTGTCCACTTACTTTTTTGTTCTGGAGGCATTGGGCCAAATGCGATAGGAGGCAAACTTGTAAATATCCGCTGGTGTCCCTTTTCCAAAGCACATTTGCAGGCGTTTTCTTATTCTGAAGGCCCCAAAGGCATGCGCTCTCTCCCCACCCATCCCCCCAAGCCCTGCTCCAGCCAAATGAACTACTTTGCAATTTAATTCAATTAAGCCAACATTTATTAAGTGCATACCTTGGGCCAGTCCCCAGGCTACCGCCTGAGGACAAAGAGATGCGGAGACTCTGAGGTCTCAGAAAGGAAGCAACCCGCCCAAGGGCAAGTTAAAGGCAGAGCCAGGGCCCCACGCTTGTCTAACACTCTCATCTTTGAGGAACTGGGAGAAGAGGTGGCAGTGCTGGAACCACAGCCTTGGAAACCCAGAGACCAGTCACGGCTGGCTCTCCGGCTGGCTCCCCAAGGAAAGACAGAGCTGGGGGCTGGCAGGAACTAGGGAAGGGGCGTGAAGGCCCAGGGTTGGGGCAAGAGCAGGACTGCTGCTCAGGCCAGGCCTTGGCTCAGACCCTCCCTGCACCCCCAACTGGGCACCTTTCCCACCAAAAGGGGAAGTGACTCCCAGCAACCTGGAAGGCTGTAAACAGGGGTCTGGCCTCCCAGCGGGACCCTGACCAAATCCAAATGAGATCAGATACGCAATCCCTGTACCTTTGTTCATAAGGGTCGTTTGTCAATGTGAATCAAGCAAACAACCACCATTTCTCTTATGCTGTTTCGGCACATCTTAATTTTTTTTTTTTTTAACCATATCCAGAAGCCTTAAAAAGAGAAGTGGCCCAAGTCTCCGTGCACCTCTGAGAGGTTCTGCGGACAAATCAGGGAACAGCAGACCAGCAAGGAAGAGTGACTTACCCAGGGTCACACAGCAAGCCGCTGTCAGGGTCCTGACCCTTAGCCGGGTCTCCCTAGGGTTCTAAAGGACCTCCTTATCTGACAAAACTGCTCTTAAATGTCCCAGTCCTTAAGTGGCCTCAGTGGTCATCTTATGCCCGCCACCCCAGCCCAGACCCTCCCACAAACAGCCCCACCTGGATATCCCACCAGAACCGCGGGCCCTGCAAGTACAACTCTGAATTAGCCTCCTTTCCCTTGCAATCTGCCCCATCTCTTGGGTTCTGTCCCCACCCTCCTCGGCTGCTCAAGCCAAAAACACAGGTGTTACCCTGAGCACCTCGCTCTCCCTCTCTCCTCAGCCTTAGTGAACCAGCAACGCCCATCCCCACCCTCCCCCAGGCCCTGAGTTCTGGGCTGGGACCCTGGGCTGAGCAAGACAGACAGGAGCCCTACTATCAGTGAGACTACATGAAACCCCATCTGACCATGCCTCCCCACTTCAGATCCCCCATGTGGCTCCCCAATCACCCCATCACCCTGGGATGGAGTGCAAACCCTCCATCCAGGTCTTTACATTCCTGGACTCTCTACCCACCCTACCCCCCTGCCATAAATCCATTCAGACTTGTCTCCTAACATTCTTCCCCACCAAGGCTGAGCCAAACAAGCTATTGCCCATTCTCCCCAGTACACCAGCTCAAAGGTCACCTCCTCCATGAAGCTGCCCTGCAAGCACATAGAGTTTTGCCCTCCTCTGGGGTCCCAACCAAACCCAGGATTTGTGTGTCTGCCTCGATGCCCGGGCTGTGACTTCTAGAGCACAAGGGACTGAGCCAATGCCAGCGCAGAGCCTGCCGCTAAGAGGAACCAATATATCGGGCTGTGGGATGGACCGACAGATGGAAAGATAGAAATCCAACTACCCTTTTCATTCACTCACTCCAGTGCCTATGCATTTGTTGTTTTCCGGAAGCTCCTCCAGTAGTCTAACCTCTCTGCTGTTATGACTGAAGTCTATGCCTCTTCCTTCTCGAAGTCTGTCGTCCATCCTCCATGTCCTTCCTTGCCCCAAAGCACAGAACGTCCGGCCTTTCCCTTAATTGGGTGACAAGTCAACAAAAACAAATGTCTGGCAAGACACATCAGAGAAAGGCCCAGCTGGCCTCGCCAAGGTCTCAGGACCTCAGCCCGGGAGCCAGAGTTTTCCAGAAAGCTTGGGAAGAAGGTGCCTCGGAGACCGGACCAGCGAGGCAGGCCTCGCGGTTTGAAGCAGTGAGTCACCCCCTGGCTCCAAGTCAAGGAGCTCTCACTGCGCCCTTGTTTGGAGAAGCACCGGCCAGCGAGGCTGGCGAGAGACACTGAGGCGCAGCAGAGATGCCAGAAGACAGGGAGAACCACGCAGAGACACAGAAACCTCAGGGCAGAAACAGAGGGTCGAGGAGGTGTGGCCGAGCCCTTATGGGGAACAAGAACAACTCAGAAGGACCGAGAGAGACGGAGACAGGACGGACGCGCGGACAAAGAGATGAGACAGTCTGACAGCGCGCGGACGAGGAGCGAGCGCAGGGGGTCGCGCCCCCACCCGGCCGCCCGCGCCGCCCGCGCCCCCGCGCCGCCCGCGCCCCCGCGCCGCCCGCGCCCCCGCGCCGCCCGCGCCGCCCGCGCCCCCGCGCCGCCCGCGCCCCCGCGCCGCCCGCGCCGCCCGCGCCGCCCGCGCCCCCGCGCCGCCCCCTCCCACCAGCAGCCAGGCCCGCCAATGAGCTGCGGGACCCGGGCATTACCTCACCAGCTCCGGCTGCCATTGGTTGGCCCAGTCGCAGAGGCGGGCTGTTGCTATGACAGCGCAGGCTGGCTCTGGGCAGAAAGGAGAGAGAAGGTTCGGTTGGGAGAACCCGGTCCCACCTCCTTCCAGCGGACCGAGGGGCCCAGGGACCCCAGCTCAGCCCCACGCACCCCAATTATTCCAAAGGCGCCCTTTCACCCCCCTACCACAGCCCGGCCCCCCAGCCCCGTGCGGACCTCGCCCAGCCCCCCAGCCCCAGGAGAACATCCATCCCCTCACCCGCCAACAGCAGCGAGCACCATCTCCCAGATACAGAGAACTCCACCTCCATCCGTCCCTCACCGAGCCGCTAGCCTCAGCAAGCACACAGTCCTGCGGAAAGTCACAAGCCCGTGTGTTAAGACTGAAAAGGGGACTGGCACAGGGCTTGTAGAAGCACCGAGGAGGGGTCCCTGTGCGAACCTGCCGGATCCCGAGGGCTCCCAGGAGAAAGGGTTCCTAAGCAGGGACCTGAGGAACTTAGCAGATAAGGAAGGGTGGGGAAAGGAATTCCTGGCAGAGGGAACAGCCTGTGCAAAGAGAGGAGGCAAGAGAAAGCAAGGAGCACTTGCGGGATTTGGGGGACTCCGGCAGGAAATTAGATGGGGAGGAGTGAAAAGAAGGAGTTGGGGGTAAAGCTGAAAAGAGAAGCAGGAACAAGATTCCCCAGGGTTTGACAGTCACGCCGAGGGATCTTGGACGGTATTCCGAGGCAGCTGGAGGGATTAGAGGGGAGGAGCTAGGATTAGGTCTGCATTTTAGGAAGGTCTTCTCTCTTGCTATTGTGTGGAGGATGGGCTCGAAGGGGCTGGGAGACCAGTTACTGCAAGGACTGGTGAGCGATTGGTGGGGGGGCGGGGGGTGGCAACCATTGCCCCTAGAGTGGAGATGGGAAGAAACAAATTTAGGAGTGGGTATAAAGATGCTAGAAGAGATGTCACCCCTCACCTGGGAAGCTGTGAGGGTCCTTCTGCGTCCCCCGCCATACAACATTGACATCTTGTGTGTTAAGATGTTAACACTTTTGTGTTAAGAATCCCCGGGGCCCTGGGGCGCCTGGGTGGCTCAGTGGGTTAAGCCTCTGCCTTTGGCTCCGGTCATGATCTCAGGGTCCTGGAATCGAGCCCCGCATTGGGCTCTCTGCTCGGCAGGGGCCCTGCTTCTCCCTTCTCACTGCCTGCCTCTCTGTCTACTTGTGATCTCTCTCTCTCTCTCTCTCTGTCGAATAAAGAAAGAAAGAAAGAAAGAAAGATAGATAGACTAAAAAAAAAAAAAAAAGAATCCTGGTGCCCTGAAAAGATGTGTGTTTCTGTGTCTGTACACACACACACACACACACACACACACACACAGTTATTCATCTCTGTTTTCCCAGCACAGAGCCTCTCCCAAGTCCAGGTCCACAGAGCTCCAGCCCACATCCCTCCTTCTGACAAGCACCTCTCTCCCCGCTCTCATAGTCACCTGGAAGCCACTGCCTAGACGTTGGGGTTGGCCCCTGCCCCTGTCGCATTTCTCCCTCCTCCTCTCCCCCAGCCCCCAGGGAAGAAAAGTTGCCTATTTGTTGGGTGGGATGTCAGAAAACGGATGGGGCCTGTTTCGGTTAGCAGAGTCATTACTGTACGATCGTGGAGCTGTCCCTGAGAATTACATCTTTTGTTGCCTGGCACACAGTCACTGTCCCATCAGTCAACTAGTGCGATGACACTAGTATTACAGAGTGTTAGAGGGGCCGGTGAGGCCCGGCCAGGACTCCAGTGCAACCCGCTCTGCACAGAGAGAGCGGCTGTTTACTTAGCTCATCACAAAGTGGCATTTTGACTTCTCATTCGTCACACGTGCTTGCTATACCCTCTCTTGGGGAAAACACAAGATGAAATGGAATGGGGAGACAAGAACCTTAGATTTTTGTCATCCTGCCATATTATCGCCATCAAAACCTCACCTGTTTCCCTCATACAATGACTACAGATGTCCTCTCTCAAGGAACAAAGGTGAGACATCCCGGCAGCTCCTTAAATGTCAAGAGAATTGATCCGACGTTATAATGAAGGAATCATCAGGAATTCAGAGCTGTGGGTGCCTGCTGAATCCTTTTAGTCAACCCTCGGTCTCACAGATGTGGACGCTGAAGGTTCAAAAAGGGAAATGATTGCCAAGTCACACAGTTCAGGGGTGTGGGCAGAACCAGGAGATTTTTTTAGTTGTCTCAACCTCTAGATTCACCACAATTTTCCAACTCTGGTCTGCCTTGCCACTGAACGGTGGCTGAGGACTCCCCCAGCGCAGGGTACACTTGGGGTCTTCACATATGTCACTACTGTAGACATTTATGACACCCTTGCAAGATGGGTGTTATCACTCCCGCTGGAAAGGGCCAGAGAGATAAAGTGGCTCACCCAAGACCACACAGCCTCATCGGATGGAACGCAGGTCTGTCAGAGTCCAAAACCAAAGCAGAGTCCATGTTCTTGGCCTAACATTAGTTTGACCCTAGGGCCGAGTGGCCCATCAGGGTCATCAGGGTGCATCAGGGTGAGTTGCCAACATAATCACCGAAAGGAGAAGAGGTGTACCCTCTACTTGACAGAAACAGCAGGCGTCCTAGATCTCCTGCACGTCAGTGTTTTATATGCTTACCCTGTATTGTAAAGCGCCCCTCAGAGTAATAACTAGAGAAGTTACAATCCGGCCTGGGGACGTATGAGGGGACCATCTGGGATGCTGATTTTGAGACTCGGGCACATTTTCAGAGTAAGACACCACCCCCACACTCTCTGAGTAGTGGGGCCCCAGAATAAAACACAGATTAAAAAAAAAAAAATGCCGGGATGCCTGGGTGGCTCAGCTGGTTAAGTCACTGTCTTTGGCTCAGGTCATGATCCCAGGGTCCTGGGATCGAGTCCCACATCGGGCTCCTTGTTCAGCGGGAAGACTGCTTCTCTCTCTGCCTCTGCCTGCCACTCTGCCTGCTTGTGCACTCACTCTCTCTCTCTTCCTCTCTTTCTGACAAATACATAAATAAATAAAGAAAAGGAAAGGAAACAAGACCTTGGCATGAGCTTGAGGGTCTGGACGTGGTCATGCATTCAGGGTGTCTGACGGGGGGAGGGGTGTCTACAAAGCAGTCACAGGGACCCATGTGATCGTGTTCACTTTGTGTCTTTGGAGGGTCCCACCGCATGGTGCCCTCCAGACTCCTTCCTCCCTGCTGGAAGAGGAAGGGTAGTCTCCCTCAGTCTGAAAGAGATGTTTTTTGTTCACAAGAAATAGATGGTTCTCTGACTCCCAGAGGTTCTATTTCTAGCTCTAGAAAACACCTTGACTGTGAATCAGGAAAAAGAAATGCTGTATCTGGCTCTGGAAATATCTCCCTGCCTCTGGAAAGTATTCCAGAGGTATTTATAGGGCCACAACATTGTTGGCTCTGGGAAAAACTCCAGGGCTCCAGAAGATTTTCTGCTCCTGGTTCTGGAATTCTCCAACCTGTTTCTGGAGGAACCTTCCTCCCTGATTTTGCACGGCCTTTGGGACTCCATCAGATTGTCCAATCCCAGCTCTGGGAAATGGTCCAGCTCTGAAGTCAAAGAACTCTTCACCCCCGGCTCTGGAGGACTGACGCCCCACCCCCCAGGGATCTGGAGCCCACGGAGACTAGCCTGGAAGAATGATCACCTGGAGGGATCTGTGCCCATGGACTTGTCTTGAATTAGGAGGAGGGGGATTGGATGTGTTAAGAGGATGGGAAGGTAGTGGCTGCTGTGGGGTCTGTTCTGCTCAGCAACCCAGGCTGAGTCTGAGCTCCCAGGATCCAAGTGTAGAGGACCAGAGTTGTTCAGACTGCAATTACTCGAGGAGCTTGGTGAGGTCTCTGTACAACTAGCAGGACAGCTCCTGGGTCCTGCAACGCCTGGGGCCCAGAGTTGAGGAGGAGCCTCTTCTCCCTGTGGCTTTGGAGCCTAGAAAGGCTCCAGGAGTCTCAAGGTGAGGTCCCTGGGAACAGCCGCAAACAGAAGCTGTGGGGAGCCCACTGGAGTTCCCAAGGTTTGCGGAAGTCATAATGGGCCCTTGCCAAGCCTCTGCATGGACAACAGGCCCAGACAAGCAGGACAGGGCAGAGAAGGAGGGATGTGACCGAAGTCCCCTAGCGTTTGCATCTGGCCATTTGAAGGTCTTCCTCCCTGTACCACACAGCCATGACCCACCCCTGCCCTTCTGTCTTCTTCCTGGAATAACCAAGCCTAGAAGTTCAAAAATTACATTTCTCAGGTGCCCTCAGAGCTGGGTTCCAGTTGCGCTCTGACAGGGGATGGTATCCATGGGAGATTCGGTGGCAGGAAGGAGGAAGCTCTGCTTCTGGAAGGAGCGTCAGTGGGAGAGCAAGCCCCTCGCTCGAGATTGGTGACAGTGACAACAGTCCAGCAGCATCGATGGTGACTGTACCCCCCGTTTACTCCACCACTCCTTCTGACATGTTTGTGACCAATTCCTGAATTAAACCGCTGTCTCTCTGCGGTACCTGGAGTGGTTTCTGCTTTCCTGACTGGAACGGAGGGATATACTCGCCAAGGATTAGTGAGCGCCCACTATGTGCCGGCCGTGGTTCTGAGACCAAGGAAGGTGACGACCAAGACCTGCCCAGAGGAGGGAACAAAATGCCAAACACGTCAGCGTGTAGGATGAGTTCAGGAACATGCACGTGCTTTGAAAACAAACCCATATTGCGATGTGGCAGGAGTGAGTAAATGGGCGTAATGAGTGTGGCGCAGGTATGGGAACAGAGGCCACAGCCTGAGCAAGGAAGGTCAGGGAGTCCTCCAGAGGGGACACTGGACACCGAATAAGAAAGAAGAAGTCATAAAAAAAAAAAAAAGAAAGAAAGAAAGAAGAAGTCATGAGAAGGTCGGGAGAGAATGTTCCAGACACTTTGGTAAATGTGAAGACTTGAAGATGGGAAAGAGCGTGCCCAGTCAAGGAAGAGGAGGAGGTCAGTGTGGCCAAAGCAGGGCACTGGGGAAGAGTGGAGGGATCGAAGAGGTGGGCAGGGCCAAAGCCACCTAGAGCCTGTGAAGCCACTGCAAAGACTTCAATGCCAAGAGCATCTGATGCAGGAGAAGGGAGGGATTGGATGTGTGGCTTGGACGGCTTGGAGAGCTGGACTCCGGCAGGCCCACAGAGGAACAGAGTCAGGCTGTTTGAGAGAACCAGGCTACAGACCACAGAGACTTGAAGCAAGCGAGGAGGCAGAGGATCGTCAGCATTTGCTAGATCGTGATGATGGCAAGACACTGCTTAATGACTCCCAGATAAGGGAGGCAGAACTGTCAGGACACACAGCTCAGGACGAGAAAAGGCTGCCAGAGAGGTCACATGGTAGGTGGCGCATTGGGGGCACTGGGCAAAGGTAGCAGCGAGCCAGAAGAAGCAGGGCGGGGTGAGGCGGTTCCAGGCCTCCTATGGATGGAGTATTAGGAATGACTCCAAGAGCCCGAGGGAGAAAGGGTGATCTCTAGATGTTTGGCTTGGGGGTGGTGTTGTAACCCAGAGGCATCAGAGTCCAATAAGTGAAGAGTTTGGGATGTAATTTTAGCAAAGTGCCTGCAAAGGGGAATTGAGCGTTTTTAGCCGGGATCTCAAAACTGGGTCAAGACAGCACTCAAGAAATATCCTATTAGAGAATGACAACCAGGGGTTGGGGTCTCTTTTAGAAACAGAGCTGGGGGGCGCATAGGGCTGGCTGCCTGCATGTTAGACTAGAAGGAAAGACAGGAATCTTGAATGACTGTCAACTTCCAGAAACAGAGGGTTAGGTTGTCAAGACCAGCCATCCCATCAAAAGCAAATATAGATGCTACACAAAATTTTAAAAGCTTCTTCAAAGCAATAAAGAGCTGACAAGATCGTAAGAAATGACCAGGACAGGTGGGGAGGAAATAGAAGAACCGAGAACGGAAAGTGATCCCAAAACTACTTTTGGCGTGAGGACATTGGCCGACAATAATATAGAGTGGACACAAATAAACAATATTGAAAATAAAAGGAAAGAGAGGTCTCACTGAGGACGCTACAGACATCCAAATGAAGCAAACACGATGAAAAATCCCATGCCTAATAAACTTGAAATTTTAGGTGAAATGGACAAAACCCTAGAAAAAATATGGCTTACCAGTACTGACTCAAGAAAAAAAATATTACAGCCACTCTGGAAAAAGAGTTTGTTTTTTTCTGGGAAAGTTGAAAATAGAGCTACCCTGTGACCAGCAATTATAGTTCTAGCTGTATACTTTAAGCAAATTCATGCATTCGTACATCATAAAAATGCACAAGAATAGTTCTCTTTTTTTAAGATTTTATTTATTTATTTGTCAGAGAGAGAGAAAGAGAGAGAGAGCACAAGCAAGCAGAGAGGTAGACAGAGGCAGAGAAAGAAGCAGGCTCCCCACTGAGCAGAGAGCCCAAAATGGGACTCGATCCCAGGACCCTGGGATCATGACCAGAGCCAAAGGCAGCAGCCCAACCAGCTGAGCCACCCAGGCGTCCCTCACAAGAGTATTTCTTGAAGTATTGTTCATAGCAGCTAAAAACTGGAAGCAACCCGGATATCCATAAAGGATAGACTATGGCATGTAGATTATCACAGAAAACTACACAACCATGAAAATGCTTGTGCTACAGTGACAGGCAACAACAGCGTGTTGTAAATATAACATTGAAAGGAAACACAAAGACACCAAACAAAGCATTCATTGCGAATCCATCAATAAAAGGTTCAAGTAGAGGCAAAATTTTTGAAAATATATTTTCATAAATAGATATTTAGATATCAATTATTATATTATACATTATATTTAATTTTCTATATATTTTATAATATATATTATGCTATATATTTTTTTAGAGATCTACAAGAAACTTTTGAATGTTGGCAGTGTTCTTTCTTGGCTTGTGTGGTAGTCACACAATTGTTTACTTTATTTGTTAAATCATGCGTTGAGTTTGTATAGACTTTCTGTTTATAATTTTTCTTCCACAATGTAAAAAAGAGTTCAAAAGAATGGGGCCAGGCAACTGGACGAAAAATGGTGCCAACATCTGATTTGGAGATAGTTTCAGGAGAGAAGGTAAAGTGAGAAGTTAGAGAGCCCAGAAATAAGAAATCCATGTTTGCCTTATAAAGTTTGACACATCCATCGGACCTTTAAGAGATCTTGAGCATGCAATCAAGCACAGAGGTTCAGTGGAGAGACCCAGATTCTCGATCTCAACTGAGTGGCAGAAGATGTATTCACAACAGACACATCTGACAAAGAACTCACATCCGGGCTATCTAAAGAACTCGTACAAATGAAGAAGAAAAAGACAAACTTGTAGAACAAATGGGCAAGAGACTTGAGCATGCTAGGCTTTAACATAAGAAATTACACAATAAGGTCACTTAAGGGGAATGAAGAAGAATTCCCCTCATTGATTCAAGAGACTGGTCATTTCCAGGAAAAAATCTAAAAGGCAAGAAATTGAGACATACACTATTGGTTAAGTTCCAGCCAAAGGCGCCGGGGTGGCTCAGTTGGTTGAGGAACCAACACTTGGTTTCACCTCAGGTCATGATCTCTGGGTCCTGGGGTCGAGCCCTGTGTCAGGCTCTGTGTCTGCTGGAGATGATTTCCCTCTCCCTCTACTCCTCCCTTCTCATGCTCTCTCTCACTCCTTCTCTAAAATAAAAATAAAGAAAATCTTAAAGAACAAAAAGTTTCAGCCAAAAGGCAAGAGTTAAACATTTTATTTATAAGTAATCTCTACACCCAACATGGGCTCAAACTCACAGCCCTGAGGTCAAGAGTCACGTGGTCCACAGACTGAGCCCGCCAGATGCCCACAAAAGGCAAAAGTTTAGACAGTGCTGATGACCTGGGTGACAGAACCCTACCTGGAGATGGAGGCCAACCCATCAGATGTCTGGCAAATCCCCTCAAGACTGGGCTTCCCTTGGTCTTGTCTTTGGTGTCCCATGGCCCAGTCTTCAGGAGTCAACCAAAGTCACCTACCCATGTCATGGGATGGAGTCTTCTCCTAAGTAACCTGAGGGTTTTTTTTTTTTGGTTTTTGTTGTTGTTGTTTAAGATTTTATTTATTTATTTGTCAGAGAAAGAGAGTGAGCACAGGCAGACAGAATGGCAGGGGGAGAAGCAGGCTCCCTGAGGAGCAAGGAGCCCGATGCAGGACTCAATCCCAGGACGCTGGGATCATGACCTGAGCCCAAGGCAGCCGCTCAACCAACTGAGCCACCCAGGAGTCCCAGTAACCTGAGTTTTAATGCGAGATAGTAAGGTAGTTCACCTTGATGGGGCGGGATAGGAGGGAATTATAGGTCGACTGACACATGTTTCTTTTCACATAGCAAGACAATAAAGAAATAAATCAAAATATTGAAAATCTCATATAAGTTGTGTTTACATTTGTAGTAAGAAATTTCAAAATCATTGTTTTGTTTTATGTATGTTCTCCTTGTTTTTTTATGTGCGAAACAAAATCCAAGCAACTAATTTAATGTCTTATTTGATTTACAGAAGTTATTTAAGTGCTTAGGAATAATTTGTTCATCATATTTGTAAATCTCCCTTGTCAGGTGTTTGAAGTGTTTGAATCAGATAAATTGAATTTGTAATTGTAGTCTGAAATATCTAAAGGAATTTGCTTAATTAAATGTGTAAATGGTGCTGAAAGTTTATGGGAATTTAATCTATCAAATTTATGAGTTAATTGAATATGAATCAATAAACAAGTAAATGTGATGTGGCTCTTATATAAAAATTACTAAGTTCATAAATAAAATATCAAGACCTATAAGTTGGAAGTAAAAGCTAAAGCTAAGTTCCGAGATCTATAGCTTTAATAAATTAAATATTGGGGCGCCTGGGTGGCTCAGTGGGTTAGAGCCTCTGCCTTCGGCTCAGGTCATGATCCCGGGGTCCTGGGATCGAGCCCCACATCAGGCTTCCTGCTCAACGGTGAGCCTGCTTCCCCCTCTCACTCTCTGCCTGCCTCTTTGCCTACTTGTGGTCTCTGTCTGTCAAATAAATAAATGAATTCCTTAAAAATAAATAAATAAATAAATAAATAAATAAAAATAAATTAAATATTGATTGAAATTAAGTAATTGTAATTGTATCCCTTATTAGCTGAATTCTCACATCTGAATGGTTTGCTTATAAGTTGATTAATTAATTAAAATAAGTAAAACAACGTGGTAATTAATATGCATGTGTTCTTCACTGCCGGAAAAATTCACACAGCACACAGGAACAGGTAGGAGAAGGAACAGGTGTGGCAGGTAAATTGTTCTCCCACAGGGATTAGGGATTTTGCTTGATTATTTTCCACACATTTTCCTTGCCTCTGCCAGACACCTGGGGGCACTCCCAGCGCAGATCCAATTCAGATGGACTCCATGTTTCAGCTATCCGTCTACTAAACCTGTCCATTTACACTGCACTGCACACGTGCTCCCCTGTAGGAACCAGTGTACGCAAACCCAGCCACCGGTCGTTCATACAGGGTTAAATAACTGTGTGATCTAAACATACTAAAAATAATAGTTTTCTTAAATTGATTTCAATTTAAAGTGCTTTCTTTGAGGCAGAAATCCGCGAAAGGTTGTGGTATACATGTCTAGCAGGGTTTCGGAGATATCTGTGTTCGTTGGTTGGGAGTCCAGAGGGGTCAGGAAAACCATCAAGCCTTGCTTTGCAACCTGTCAGGAACAGAGTTCATTCACGTGATGAGAAATGCTGTTCTTCCCTTCTGGGCAGAGAGCCCTTCTTGGGGACAGAAAGCAGGTTGCCCTGCGCTCTCATCACTACAACATTTTAATTTCCCATTTGCTGTTCATCTTGGCACATCCGGTACCTGAGAAATCTCAGGGCAGGAGAGCTGATTAGCCACAGGGTATCCCCCACTCTGTGGTCCTTGACCGAGTCACCATGTCGGCACCATTAAAGCTCACCTAACCCTCCAACAAGATGTTGACAGATGTCGTCACAACACTGAGAGATGATTCCAGTCTCCCTGCCCAAAGGATGGGCTTTGGGGCAGCTTTCTGAGGTCAGGGTTGAGCTCCTAGAGTGTTACGTGCATCGGAGCCGGTGCAGTTTTAGCTGCCATCATCTCTCTTCATCCTTGATTTTTATAGTGTGGAAACAACAGTCAGAGGAAAAAGGGTCTCCCAGGGCACCCTGCGAAGGAGTGTTGGCCCCTGGACAGGCCAGTACTGGCATCTCCTCGTGGCCTGCGTTGTAACTGACAGTTACTGGAAGGCTGCTCCCTCCCCGGTACAGCGAGGGGACCGCCACACAAGGCTGTAATGTTGGCTGTAATGTAAATGCTGTAATGTTGCCATTGCCCCAGTGAGTCAACTCAGGCACAGCCTGAATAAGTGACTCGCTAACCTGGTTCTGACCAAGCCAAGACCTTAATCCAAGTCTGTTCACTCTATTTATTTAGGGCATGCGGGCAAGTTACCAAAAACCAGCAGACGTGATGGGAAGAGAAGAGGTCAGCCCTCCAGTTGGCCAAAGGGGCTCTGAGGTCCTTTACATCGGCTGGATTAACCCAGAGAACTTGCTTTGAGAATTTTTTCTCCACTGTATAAAACAACTCGATGGACTTTCACTCTGACCTTAAGGACCTAGAACAGGATCCTCTGGAAAGCAGGAATCATTTTCGAGTTGATTTATGTGGCTGAAACGCTGACGGATTTTGCTCCCCTCTGTCTGGGAGCTGCAACCAGGGACAGGGCAGCTTGACGGGGTCTCCATGTTGATTGTGGACATCCTGAAATATCGGTCCAGCCCAGGCACCAGCATCCTTTGCTTCTGGGGGAGATGCTGTTCTCTACTCTGAACTGAGAGAGGGTCTTCTCTCTTGAAGTCTTTCCTTGCCTGCCTCGAAAACTCTGTGACCACGAAATGGGGGGAATAAATTCTCTATCCTCAGCTCTGGAAAATTCTGAACCTAGGAGTGGGAAAACTGTCCATGGCTCTGGGAAACCCTCTATCCTTAGATCTGGAAAACATTCCTTCTTTAAAAAAAAAAATATATATATATATATATTTGAGAGAGAGAGTGTGCACATGCACACACAAGCAGGGGCAGAGTGAGAGACAGAGGGAGAGAATCTCAAGCAGACTTTCTGCTGAGCACAGAGCCTGACGCAGGACTTGTTCTCAAGATCCCGAGATCGTGATCTGAACCAAAATCAATACTGACTGAACCCCCCAGGCACCTCCAAAACACTCCTTCTCAAGCACAGGGAAATACCTCACCACACACTCTGGAAAACCTTTGCCCTGCCCCTAGCCATCAGAGTACTCCTAGCTCTGGAAAACACTCCATCCAAATCTGTAGGAGACACCCCCTTCGTGACTATGAAATGGACCACCCAGGGCTCCAGAAAACACAGCATCTAAAAATCTAGAAAATCTTTTCTTCACAAGATCTTGAAAACCCACTGCCTTTGGCTGTGGAGAATTCTCCACCCCTAAATCTGGGGCCTTTATACTCAGTCGGGAGCTGTCTGAGTGGCGTTACCCGCGTGACCTCACTGAAAGCAGGTTTGGAAGGAGAACCTACAATCATCTCCCACAATCGCTGATACGAGCTGGTTTCATCATCCTGCCAGGTAAGCCCTCAAGGATGGAGGACTGTAACCTTTGAGTGTTGTGGACTCTGAGTCCCTAGGTGTGGACTGCCCCGAGACTCTGAGTGAGGAAGACTCTGGGTCTGGAGTCATCACAGCTCCGGTGTGGAGGACACAGCTGTGCATGTAGCTAACCCCTGTCCCTTGATTTATGGTATCCACTTCCACTCAAAGGTCTGAGAGGCTGGGGCACCTGGGTGGCTCAGTCGGTTAGGTGGCCAACTCTTGATTTTGGCTCAGGTCATGATCTCGGGGTCCTGGGATCGAGCCCCTCTTCAGACTCCATGCTCAACAGGGAAGCTGCTTCAGGATTCTTTCTCTCCTTCGGCCCCTCCCCCCAAATAAATAAATAAATCCCTTTAAAAAGGGATTTGAGAGGACATAAAAGGCAAGAATATTCTGAAAAACTGATATTCCTACTGTCCTACTATGGCCTGCCATTATCCTAATGACCTGAAGAACACATCCATATTCGAGGTACTTCTTCCCACCTGAAAGGCCCTGAATTCAATCATCTGGGAGGTGAGACCCATTTTGTAGCTGACACATGAGTGTAAACAGTGGTTATAGGGGCGCCTGGGTGGCTCAGTGGTTTAAATCTCTGCCTTTGGCTCAGGTCATGATCTCAGGGTCCTGGGATCGAGTCCCTCATTGGGCTCTCTGCTCAGTAGGGATCCTGCTTCTCCCTCTCTCTCTGCCTGCCTCTCTGCCTAGTTGTGATCTCTCTCTCTGTCTAATAAATAAATAAAATCTCTTAAAAAATAATAAATAAAATAAAACATCTACCTTTATCTCAGGTCATAATCCCAGGGTCCTGGGATCAAGCCCTACATCGGGGTCCCAGCTCAGCAGGAGTCCGCTTGTCCCTCTCCCTCTGCCCCTCCCCTCTCACGCATGCTCTCTCACTCACTCTTACTCTCTCTCAAATAAATAAATCTTAAAAAAAAAAAAAAAAAGGAAGAGTCATTATTAAAGGAACACTTCCCTCCACCCCTGGTCTGAGTAGGGAGGACACAGGAGGTAGAACATGAGATGATGAGTGCTGGGGGGATACCAAGGACACTTGGCGATCCTGAGATGTGGCACAGACCAAGAACAGGCTCCACGTGTATCGGGGGGCTGAACGGTAGGGGGGGTAGACCCATTTATGTCTACTAACCTCCAGGCCCTTGAGGGCTGGGGGACCCTGCCCAGCTTCTTAGAGGAAAGACCTGCCCCCTTGGGTCTAGCAGAGATGGCCGCTTTGTGCTGGGCAAAGTCCAATTCCATAACATCTGTCCCAGAAGACACCCTACCCATGGACCGGTAAACACCCCCGCCCAGCTCTGAACACCTATTGCCAGCCCTAAAAACTGCTCTGTCTGCGTGGTTCTAGAAAGGCCCATCAACAACCCCGACCCCAGGGGACTCCCCACCCTTGGCTCTAAGGAAGGCCTGAAGAATGCTTCCTTCCTGCCTCCAAAAACACATTTGGTCTCTGCCTTTGGAGGGCTCTTTCTGACAAATGGAGGAAAAAGCACTTTGTAAAACTAAAAGGCTGTGCCTGGCATGTGGCAGATGCTTCATAAACGTGTGTGGAATGAAGGAGTGGTCCTGGGAGATCTTTGCAAACTGCAACGCACAGCACGATCTCCACATATTATTCTTACTGTGACTAAATAACACGGTTATCAGAGGTATTATGGGAAACTCCATATTTCTCCCTAACGAGATCTTTTTCCTGTGAGTCCCCACCAGACAGGGAGCAGAGGGCCTGGCTCTCAGTGGGCATCAATAAACGTTTGATAGATGAATGGACGCATGGATGGATAAATGGGGGATACACGAATGGATGAATCGCTGGGCGGATGATGAGCGAATGGGAAGACGGATGGAGCGGCTGACACATTTGCTTACTCATCAGCCACCTCCCTCTTCCACGTCCTTCTTCCTCACTAAATGAATCCCAATTTCCTTCAGGTCTCTAGCGGCCGAGGAGGAGATCTGAGCCCCTGGCGACCCATCTTGCTTGGTTCAAGGTCATCGTGGAGGTGCCATTCCCCTTGCCAGGGAGTTGTTTGGGAATAGCTATGTGATGCAAGTCTAACCCAGGAGGCACGAGGGGAAGTCTCCTGGGGATCCCTCAGCAAAGTTTTCCTCATTAACAGAACACAGAGAGGGGATGTTCTCTCTTCTGGCTTCTGATGTGTGAGGATGAGATGCTCGGAGATCCTGCAGCCATAAGGATGGAAGATGGGGAACAAAAGCCTGACATTCTGAGTTCCACAGAGCAAAAGTATAGATAGAGCCTGGGTTCTCACTGTTTCTCAGAGTTAATTCAGAACCACTGAATTAACCAGTGTGTGTGTTGAGGAGGGGAGGCTGGAAGGGTAGATGGATGGATGGATGGAAGGAAGGAAAAACTGAGAGTGGGTGGGCAGGTGGGTGGATAGTTGGATAGACGGACTGGTTGATGAATCGTTGGGTGAATGGGAAATGCTTAGAGAAATAGGGATGGATGGATGGATGGATGGATGGATGGATGGATGGATGAATGGATGGGTGGATGGATGAATGGATGGGATAGGTGAATGGGCGGGTGGATGGATGGATGGGAGGATGAATGGGAGGATGAGATGGACAGATGGAGGGGGATAGATGAATGGATGGGAAGATGGGCAGATGGATGGATAGGTGGATGGATGGATGGATGGATGGATGGACAGACGAACATGGAGATGGAGGGTTGGATGGGTGAATGGATGGCTATTTATGTATAATAAAATATATAGTCTTATCAATAGTATTACTGTCTTCCTCTGGAGGGCACTCACACTCCAAGTCACCCAAGGTCAGAACTAGCTAAGGAGAACTGAACTTTTCCAACACTTTCCTCCAGGCTCTCATGCCCACTGCCTATTTCATGCACCCTGGGCCTGCCTACCTGTCAGGGCTAACACTTGCCTTTAGTCACCTGACTGGAAGGGCTTGAGCCCATCTGACCCTTTGAGGCAGGGCCCTACCCTGCCAGAGAGATGTTTGGTCTGTTAAGAAGTTCAGGTGACCCCCTCCCCTCTCTCTGTCTGCCTCTCTGCCTGCTTGTGATCTCTCTCTCTCTGTCAAATAAGTAAATAAAATTAAAAAAAAAAGAAGAAGAAGAAGAAGTTCAGGTGAGTTTGGAAGACAGCCTGGCACAGCGGACTCAGACAATCCAGGTCCAAAGGCTGGCCCGGCTTCCCAACCCACCAGGGCATCAGCTTTCTCATCTTCAAAATGGGGCTAACAGCGCCACCTCAAGGATGTAACGAGGAGATTGTGTATGAAACGCTCAGCCCGGTGAAGAGCCCCTAGTAATTCCTCAACAAATGCCAAGCCCTCCTGGGTTCTTGCCAGCTCGGCCATGGCTGGGCACGCATGGGCTGTGGCCCAGCAGCAGCCAACACAGGGCTACTAAGGAGCCTCAGGTCAGAAGAGCAGCCCGTGGCCCGCCATCCATCCCACTGTGCAATGCTGTCTTGAGGCATTGCTCCGTGAGCCAGCTCAGGCATAACGGAAGGACCACAGGAAACCGAGCAAGCTCAGATTGCTTCCTCCTCTCTCGTGCCACGGGAGCTGGCAGGGTGTGGCAGCAGCCGGGAGCCTCAGGAGCTTGCAAGTTCAGAGCTGACAGTGGATAGCTGGCTCCGCAGGCTGAGGTGGGGCCAGCTGAGGGTCACGGCCTCCCATCTTGCAGCTTCCAGTGCCCACCTGGACACAGACAGGTCATCCCAGAAAAGCCAAGCTTCTCACTCCCATGCCTTTGCTCGGGCTTTTCTGCCTGGCTTATCTATCCCACCTCACCTTGTCCTTCATCCTGAAAGATTCACCCGAAATGTTAAACACTCCAGGAAAGCCTTCCTGGTCCCCACCCTGGCCAAGCCACACACAGGACCCTGAATTTCTGCATTTACGGCATATGTCACACTATCTTGCCAGCTCTGTCTCCCCACGAGACTGAGCGTTTCTTGAAATTAGAGATGATGTCTCATGGACATCTGCTCCACTGATGTGCAAAACGATGTCTGGCATGTAATCAGTTCATTCATTCTCTTATCTCTGAACACTTATTCCAATGCATCCAAGTGGTCCTCTTTCTATTGTGGGTGTGTGACCATGCAATGATACACTGATGACTTCATCTTATCCTTGGTCCTGTGCATTCTTCAAAGCACTTGACCTCAACTCAGTTAAATACACTGAATCGTGCTTCTGAGAATTACTATGTGTCCTTGGGCAAGTTACTAAACCCCCAAGAGCCTCAGTTTTCTTATATGATTCAACAAAGATTGATGGAGAATCTGCTGGAGGTCTGTCCCAGATGCTGGGGGAGGTGACACCTCAAAGTCCCCTGCAAGCCAGCGGTAGAACGGGAACCAGCACTCACCCTGCTCATGTGCAAGGATGGCTTCATCCTTCCTGCCCAGGTGCTCACGTGGTTGGCCTTCCCTCTGGCAGAGGCTGGGATGCCAGGCAGAGCCTGGACCATCCCCAATTCCACACTCCTCTCCTGAGATACTTCATAATCACACTTCATTCTGAGTTTGATAAATAAAGGTAATTGTGGGACAATTAGACTCTCTTCTCTTCCAACATCTTAATTGGAGCAAGATGCATGATTCTTTCTTGTACATCATCTTGCCAGGCGTATTTGAGGCTTTACATCTGGGCCCTCCTCGTGCACTGCAAGAAGAGTGATGGCTTGGAAGCCACCGCCGTGACATGCCTAGAAGCCAGCAGGCAGCTCCCTTGCGGCCCCCAGCTAATCACCATGGATGTCTCCTGTCACATGCCAGGAGGGTCCCCAAGTAGATCATGGCCTTGTAATCACTCTCATCAATCACATGGTTCTGGTGCTCTCCACAGCACCTGTGTAAGGGGGAAGCACATGACTTTAAGAATCCGAAGACTCAAGTTCAAGTCTCAGCTCTGTTACCAGTTTGCTCCATGACCTTGGACAATTTGCTTAACCTCTCTGAGCTTCATTCGCCCCAAATAGGGATGATCTCCCTTAACATTATCAAACAAGACACCACATGTAGCAACGATTCCTAAGACCTGGTATCACCTGTGTGCCCCCTACCCCCACCACCAACTTCCATCTACGTAACGGGCAACGCAAAACCCAACGGAAGGGAGGGAAGGACAAATGGAAAGATGGACAGCCCCTTCTCTTGGGGTCGGCAGCCCAAGATTGTACACTGTTTTTCAGATGCACCGAGGAAACGTAAATGCAATTTCTTACAGCTCTCACTCAGGATCTCAGCTCATGCTCATACACCCATCCTGTTGATGCTAGAGAAAGCGTGGGGAAGGGGTGCTCTCAGTTGGCAAATCCATTACCAATTAAATATGAGTCTGTCCCCTTCCAGTTGAATATGGTCATTCTGGGGTGAACTCAGTTGCCTTGGGGTGAATGCTCAATGTTTCAAGGTTTACCCTCATCCTACTTCTTCTGGCAATATGGCGGCCACAGTAGAGGTTGGTGGGGAAAACTGACCAGGCTTCCTGGAAGCAATGGGCTGAGGTCTCCGTCTATGTGTTGCCCACTTGGTCCATGCTGGCACCCACTCAAAGCACCTCTTTCTGCTTCTCTTGGCTCTGACCATGATCCACACTGGTGCTGCCGGTAATGGAAATAGTCTGCGGACCTGGGCCTGAGCCCTCCTTCGTTGTGGTGGCCCAGGGAGATCTCCATTGTGCCTGGTCACAAGGTGTGCCTCTCTGCTGGCCTCTTGATCCTAGAGGTATGTTGGAATTCTGGACTTCCTCGTGACCCACTCAGATGTGGGACCCAGCCGTGTCCTAGGTCAGATACCCCTCCTGCCGGTGTCCTGTTCCCACGCCCACATCCCACCTCCTTCCCCACGCTGGTAAGTGGCAAAGTGGATCATCAGCCCCAATGTCCTAGGACCCTATTTAGGATTTCTCGAATCTGTGGTCTCATCCACACCAGAAGCTGGAGGGCCCCTGAGGGTCTCCTTGGGCCCCAGGCCATGTCCTCACCCAGGCTCCTCCCTGCCCAGAGCCCCTGCCTTGCCCCTCCTGTGGTGGCAGAGCCACCCCGTCCTCTGCCTGTCGGGGAGAATTTCCCCTTCCTCTCCTTCATCCTCCCTGCACTCCTCCTGTGATCTCCCAGACAGCCAGGCTGGGCTCTTGATATGCAAAGAGGACTTTGGGGACTTACAAAGCCTTCCCCTCTCTCCACAAAGCCCGGCTTTCAAGACTATTATCTGGCTAAGGACGGCAGGATCCTATTCAGTCAAAAGCGAACATCAATTCTCCCCTTTTGTGCTCCTGATCCTCAATCCCATTCCTAAAACCCTGGACGCGTCTGGCTGAAAAGGAAGAGAGTCACATGAAAGCAGTTAAGAAACACACGGGTACATTCAAAAACGGTATCATTCCTGTTACACCAGATTCCCAGAGTGTAGAGCGAAAGGAGCCCTGGGAAGAGCTTCCCCCACCCAAAGAGGGCCAACGCTGGCTTCACGCTGCACTGCAAGGCTGTGGCCAGGTAGAGGCTCTTTCCGCCAATGTCTCTGTTAGGGAAGGGGTGCCAGGGACTTTCTTCTGTTGGGCCGCAATGTCAGAGCCCTTTTCAGCCCTCTGAGGCAGGGACCATGCCTGCCTCGCCCACCAGGGCATTCCACCACCCGCCCCCCCCCCCCAGGCCAGTGTCCAGAACACATTGACTGGGACTCATCCTCCCACAGGGCATTGTAACCACATCGACGCCCAGTCTTTCGACCCTGTCCAGACCTGGTGCATCCCTCTGTCTGGGCCACACTCTTCCTGTCTGCGCCTGACCTCAGGGGCTGCTTGCACCTGCAGCGGGGTCCTCCCTCCCTGTCCGCCCCCCTCCACACAAGGTGCAAGGCACTGTAGGGCCTCTTCACCCCCACTCCCGCGGTCCCCAACCATATTCTTATTGAGTCTCAGTTTCCCTACCTTTAAATAGAATCGGATGAAATGGTGGCTTTTAGCACCATTTTTAGCAATGGAAAAACAGCTGCTCTCTTTTTAGAAAGGAGATGGGGTTCTCCTCCCATAGTGCCTATAAAATTGAGGGTTATGTATGTATAAATACGCATGAACACGCACACATACATATAGAGTTGTATAGGTAAATGTGAGATAGATAGATATACATATGTGTATTTTATATATATATTCAACTGACAAAGTCAGGCTGGGTCTGGAGACCCTGTTCCCACAAGACCAGCCAAGACGGTCCTTGGCTTCACACAGGATGGAAACCAAATGTGAGACAGCAGGAGATGAAAGCAGAGCTTCGTGAAGATATAAAGAAGGCAGATACAGACGGACTGAGCATCTGGGGGACTCAGAAAGAAAAGGAGGCAGTCCCATCTTTGCTTGTCTGGGGGTTTTTACCGGCAATTGTGATCTGATGCACAGGTTCTCCCAGGCATCCAGGAACTGGTCAGAATAAGGACAGGGTCTAGGTGTCCTTCCCAAGTCACCCACTCCCTGAAGCCAGGGGTCTTGGTGTTTGGAGCCTGTGGTCTTGGAGAACATTCGTGTCTCTGTAGGTTATGTCTCTCTCATGCTGGTAGACCCAGAGAAATCATTAACTCCTTGGCCTTAACAAGGAGGACATACAGTAAGACGGGGTGTAAGGCAGGGGTGCAGGTCCCAGCAAGAACGCAAGCAGGGAAAGAAGCAAAGGAAAAGGGCTTTTCTCCACGAGGTCCCTCCAGTCTCTCTGTCTCACAATGCTTTTGCAGGTTTCCTAAGCACAGATGCTGCACAGAGGCCATCACAAACTTCGAGAATCACTGGACCAGATATTTGTACTCAGAGAATCTAGACACAGGTCAGGACGACACTTAGCTGCAAGCAACAGAATTTAAAAGAGCAACTTTGGCCCGGGGCTTAAATCACAGAAGGCTGTTCTTGTCATTATCCACCAGGAAGGCCAGAGCCTCAGGAACACAAGATGGCTGCTCACGCTCCAGCATCCTGTCTGTGGTTCCGGGTGGGAAGAAAGGGACTGGTAAAGAGCTAAAAAGCCCATACCAGTTGGATGACCTCCCTTTAAAGACTCTCCTGGAGGGGTGCCTGGCTGGCTCCCACAGTGGAGCGTGAGACTCTGGATCTCCGGGTTGTAAGTTCAAGCCCCATGCTGGGTGTAGAGATTACTTAAAAATGAAATCTTAAAAAAATAAATAAATAAAAATAAAGACTCTTCTGGAAGCCTCGCCCAGTGAATCTGCTTATATTTCAGGGGCCAGAAGGGGTCACACAGCATCCCAATACACCAGGGAGAATGAGAAAAATAGTTTGGGTTTTTTAATCTGGGCACACTGCCACCATGAAGAAAGCCTGCGTCCCATGAGTAAAGATGAAGAAGAGGGTGGGGGGCAAGTCACTGGGCCAGCCAGCCCCAGCCTGCCATGAGCACCTGCACCCTAAGGCACGCCCCTTCCCCACTCTGGGCCTCAGTATCCCTATTTCAAAAACAGAATTGGGCCAGACGACCTTCTCCAATTCTGGTTGCCTGGGTAGAAATCCTGCCTCTGCTACTACTGGCTGTGTGATCTGGACGTTTGACAACTCTGTCCCTCAGTTTCTTTGCGTGGAAAATAGGGACAGTCGTGGTGTTTACCCCCACAGTGTTGTGAGGATCAGACGCGCTGTCCTGCGCAAGGTGATGAGTCTGACAGAAAGTCCGAGACCGATACTCATGATTAACGTGGCCGCTGCTGCTGCAGAGCTTCCAAGAGTTCTCCTTCTGCTTACCCCTGGGTGCTGTGTGACCCGGGGCAGGCCCCTTCCCCTCTCTGAGCCTCAGCAGATCATCTTAGGAAATGAGGGGCCGGAAGCTGTCTTGGGTGCGGGGGGCTCTGAGCGTTGCTCTCAGAAGCCGGTCTGAATTGTTGACAGGACAGCAAATCCCTTCCTGGGCTTGGGGGGAGATGGGGAGGGGGGAAAGGAAGGGGTCAGCTGGTTTCCTGTGGCCGGGGCGGTGATCTGGGCAGTCCAAACTTCCTGTTTCCCAGAGGGATTCGAGGACCGCTGTGTCCAAAACTGTCGCTGGGGCAACCTTCCTGCGTCATCTCCCCGGTCGGCCGTGTACTTGAGGGAAATGCCAGCAACAATGGCCCTTTGTGTCCAACTCCCCTGGCCCCAGCCCTGGTAGTCTCGTGCCCATTTTCCAGATGAGAAAGTGCGGCACAGGGAGGTAAAGTCATTTCCCACAGTCACAAGGCTGGTGAGAACTAAATCAGGAACTGGGACCTGAGTCTTCTGAAAACATTCAGGCCCCTTGACTCCAGACTGTACTTCAGCCCCCCACCCCCAACCCCAAGAAACTGAAAAAGCCTGGAGTTTGACTTTCCAGGGACCCGATGACCTAGGACGTGACTCTCAGGAGGAGGGGCCAGGGAGGGAGGTGACCTGAGACAAAGCTGTAAGACAGGGGAGTCCTGCCTGCACAAACCTACCCCCCCCCCCCCCGGCACCAGCCTGAGCCAAGCTTCCAGAAGAGGATAGAACATCTATTGAGCAGTTTTGATGCGCCAGGTACTGTTCTTTTTTTTTTTTTTCTTTTTTTAATTTATTTGACAGACAGAGATCACAAGTAGGCAGAGAGGCAGGCAGAGAGAGAGACAGAGTAAAGGAAGCAGGCTCCCTGCTGAGCAGAGAACCCATTGTGGGGCTCAATCCCAGACTGGGATCATGACCTGAGCCAAAGGCAGAGGCTTTAACCCACTAGCCACCCAGGTGCCCACCAGGTGCTGTTCTAAACCTTTGATACGGATGGGTTTGCTTATTCTGACAAGCAACACTATGAGGTAGGTGCTGTTAACCTCATTTCATAGACCAGAAACCGACCTTTCTAAGACTTGCTAAGACACTTGCTAAGTGCTGAAGCAAGACGGGGACACATAGCCAGGTCCAGAACAATCTCTGTGCACTGGGAGGGGCTGAGAGAGCACAGGAGCCGGACAGCTTGGGAGGGGAGCAACGGGCAGCATAGCTGGGACATCTGAGGGCTGACCTCAAAGGCCTGGCAGGCACGAGGGCATCTCAACAGAGCTGAGTTGGGGTAGCGACAACCCAGAGTGTCTGCCACCAGGCCTGCCCTTTCTCCCCTTCCCCCAAATCATCCCCCCAACCCAGCTGATTACTTTCCTGCCACACTCGGTAAAATGGGGTCAGTTTCAAAAAAAGGAAGTTACCTTTCTTATGAACTGATTTTGTGACTTCGTACCTGACACCCTATCATCAAACCCATTACACAGACGGGCAAACTGAGACTTAGAATAAGTAGGAAAGATGTGCCTCCCAGGCAAGGAGCTCACCGAGTCCTCAGATCACTTTGAGTAAACCCCGATGGACAGTGGGACAAGTTGGAGCTGGATACTCTGAGCGTTCCCAGGTTCAAATCCTACTTCCGCCGTGTGGTTGCTGGGTGACCATGAGCAAACTTATCCTCTGACCTCAAGTTACATGGCTGTAAGGTAGAGCAAGCAAGAGCCTCCTTCATAAACTGGTTCCACATACATTTATCGGGCATGTACTGCATGCCAGGTCCTGTGCTGAGAACGGGGGATGCCGAGTGAAGACACCTGCTACGGGGCTGTCAGGATCCACCCGTCAATGCCAGGCCATCCCCCTCACCTTCCCCGTGCCTGGGTGTACCCCACAGCACCTGCCGTAGGGCCTTCACCTGCACACACAACCATAGACATCTCTCTCCGCGGTTCGAAGGCGCTCTGAGGGGAGGCTTGGCACCTGCAGTGTGTGCTCCCCAAGACTGCCGGCTGAACTACCCTCTGCCAATTCCCCGTGCCCTTGGTGTTTTCCAGAACTAGTGACCCACATAGCCACCTGCTGTCCTGCCATCAGAGGTGCTGCCACAGGACTGGAAATGGAAGTTGCGGGGTGGGGCTGGCTCTCAATCACACTGGGGTGTAAGGGAACATTCCCACCCAGGACAGGAAGCCCTGGGATCCACTCCAGCCAGCCCTGCCCCAGGGCAATGGCTCCCAGCCTTCCTGCCGGAGGGTAGCCCCATGCAGAGCCAGCCCTGGGCAGGGTTACCGGAGGCCTCCAGACAGACCTCTGTGTGTGTGTGTGTGTGTGTCCTTGTTAGTGTGTAGCTGAACCTCTGCGTGGGTCTGTGTATATGTAATTGTGTGTGTATATCTCAAAGTTCCTAGGCTCCAGAGGGGAGTAGTGGCCCAGACCCTCCCATATGCACAGTAACACTGAGGCAGACACACAAAACCCCTACACGGACACACGACGCACCCACAGTCTTATATGCACATAGGTGCACATGCATACACAGAGACACACGCAAACAAATCTTCACACGAGGACACATAAAAGACGCACGCAGCCGCACAAGAGCTGGCAGAATCAAAGCCTGAGGGAGGGGGGCTAACTCAGAGAAGACGGACATGGGCCTTCAAAAGGCTCATAACTGAGGGATACATGGATGTGTGGGTCCCTCCCTGGAGCACGCGGTGAGCCGGGCAGGGACAGAGATCATAGGGCCCAGAGGAGAGAAACACCAGCTCTGCAAATTGGGGTGAGGTCCGGGAGGGCTTCCCAGAGGAAGGGACAGGGTGTGCTTTAGAAAGAGTAGCTTGGCCCCTCTTAGTCCACGCGCTCTCATAGGAATCAGTGTGATGTGTTCTTTCCTAACAATTAACGAAGACACCAGGAGTCCGGAGCAGAAGAGGGGATTGGAGGTCCATTTTGGGGTGTGCTCACTGCAGGAGGAGAGGCACAGAAAGATCAAACCTCAAGCATCCATCAGCCTCTGCCCCCACCAGACCTCCCCAACCACCCTCCCCACCACCAGTCATTGCCCTGCCTCCTCCCAGAAGTCTTCTGTTCCCTCCCTGCCTGGGGCTATACTGTCCACCCAGAGATTGTGTCCTTGGCCTCCAAGTAACAGAAAAACACTTTTCTTCCTGAAGGGAGTTTCCTCTCCTTTACTCCATGTGGGGGGCACAATCCCAAGCCCCCAGCCCCTTGCCCTAGACTGGACAAGAGACCCAGGCCCGGCCATCGTAACACCCCCTCCTCCGACCAGTGATTGATCACAGATGGGCATGCCCAGCAGGGAGCCCAACTCAGGGCTTGAACTCACGACCTTGAGATCAAGGCCTGAGCTGAGATCAAGAGTCGGACACTTAACTGACTGAGCCCCCGGGTGCCCCAACTCTGCCCTCTTCTGAGGCATCAACCTCTCTCTGATCATCCAGCCTCCCGTCTCTCTCCCCTCCAGCCCACCTTGTACTCTGTAGCCAAACCTTCCAAAAACGCAAATCTGACATCGTCACTCCTCATCCAACAGAACTCCGCTCACTGCCTCTGCCCTCGGGGAAAGAGCCATTAGCCTGCCCATCAGCTAGGACATGGGTTTAGCCTTCAAGGCGGAGACACCGAATAGCAGTAGCCTAAACGAGAGAGTTTATTCGGCCGTCAGATAGGGATTCACACACACACCACCCAGGGGCTGGTGCTCCTTGGCCTCAGGAACTCTGGTTTCTTCTGTCTTGTTGCTTCATCTTTCCTGGGCTCTTGCCTCCATTCACACATCCCAGGATGGCACCGAGTGTACCTTCCAACCCACATGATAGGGGGAAAGCTACATAGAGGAGAGGGCACACCACTACGCTCTTGGGAAACAACCCTGAAACCCACCATCCCTTTGCTCGTATCCTATTGGCCACATTGGTCACCTGCCCCCCAGATGCAAGGGAGGCTGGGAAATGTAGTCCATCTTCCAAGCAGCCGCATATCATTACTGTGGGAGGAAGGGAGCGTGGGTATTAGGGGGCAGTCCCAATCCCTGCCACAGCCTGGCATCCAGAGCCTTCCACAGCCAGCCTGGATCCTGGGAGTCACACCTTTGTGCGTGCTGGGCACCAGTGCCCACCTCCACTTTCCTTCCTCCAGCTCCGAGAAGCCTTCCCTAATCACTACCACCCCAGCCTGAATTAAGGGTCTCCATGTCTACTGACTGAATGATGGTGGGCCTGCCCTCCCCCCACCCCCAGCCCCAGTCCTGCCCTTGGGAGTTCCCTGCCCAGCTGTGGGGCGCTCCTTTGTCCCCAAGACTGTGACTGCGTTGCTCCAGGAGGCGGTCCTGTCTCTCTCTCATTGTGTCCCCAGGTACTGGCACAGCACTCGACACAGCACTTGACACACAGTAGCCAGCCAGGGCCAGCCAGTGAGGGAACCCGACCCCTAGCACTGTGTCTAAACCGGTCGATGTGTTGGTCCCCAGGAGGGTTGGGATCATGTCTGTAGCACAAGGGGTTGGCAGCCTCAGCTCTGAGTGGGAGGTGGCCCTAAGAGCCTGTGCACAGGGGTAAGCCTGCCTGAAGGGCCTGTGTGATGAGGGACAAGGAGAAAACTGCCCCCAATCCCAGGGCCCTGGGCTGGGTCTGCAACAAAAAGAAAAATAAAAGGTTTGGGAGCCACACCTTTGTCTTGACCACCGGGGAGGAGACGGGCCCGTGGAGGCAGAAGACGTTATGACATGGTTGGAAAGTCACTGTGAGGGCTCTGTGCCTCGATTTCCCCACTGCGGGAGGGATAACAATAGCGTCTTTCTCACAGGGTCCAGCGAAGATTAAAGGGTTCATCCACATGCAGCTCCCCCAGGCTTGCCCATTCCAAGCATCCACAGAGAATACCGCCCCAGGCCCCCTCATGGAGCCTCCGTTTTCGCATCTATAAAGTGGGACACCAGTGTCGAACCTCAAGGGCTCCAAGTGATGCAGTGAAACAGGGATGTCGGGGGCTCAGCGCCATGCCTAACACCAAGAAGCCCTCCTCCCCTCACCCCCCAAGACAGAGGCGGGAGGGATGGGACCCAGGAGCCTGCCTACCTCCCTGCCGGAGCCACGACCTGGTGCGGGGGAGGCCGCCTGGTGAATAATCTCGTTAATGGTAATCATCACCCCGATGCTCGTTAATATAATAACACTGGGCTCCCAGCCGCTGCCTGGCGCAGAGCTCCTCCGAGCCTCTCATCTCTGCCTGGCAGGGGCTCCGTAAACACTCATTACGCTCTGTCCCCGGGGATGCCGCCAGGAGAACCAGCTACTCCCGGCACACCGCTCAGCTCTGGGCCGCAGGCTCTGCTTTTAGTAAGCATCCTCACGCACGCTCCCGCACACGCACATGCACACACACGCACCTGCACACACTGTCACACGCACCGGAGGTGCACGCTCACACGCAGGCACACACTCAGGAGGACACACACGTAGGCACACGGACACACACACACACACACACACACACACCGGGGGGTGTGCATACTAGCACACACGGCAGGGTGCACACACTCAGGCACGCTCACAGTCACAGACAGCATTTACACTGCAACGGGGAGCGTAGATCCTTACCAAGCACCTCCCACCTGCCGGCCGTTGGTCGGAGTGCTCCACTTGCATAGCCCGTTTCATCTAAGTGATCCTGCCGAGTCCACTTTGCACTGAGGAAACCAAGGCACCTGGAGGTTCTCGGATTTGGCCAATTCACCCACCCACCCAATGAGCAGCAGAGCTGGGTCCGGAATGCAAGGAGTCTCCACGTGCTGCCGCCTCAAAGGACATGAGCTCACTCTGTCCTCGTGGCAATTCTGGGTCCTTATTCCCCTCCATTGCGCTAATGAGGAAATGGGCTCAGAGAAGTGATGTCATCTGCCTGGGAACACACAGCCAGGACCCAGGGGCCGTCTGATTTCAGAGTCTGCCTTATCCCTCCCCTGAGATGGAGGCAGGGAGGTCAATGCTGTTCCTCTTTTCAAGAGGGAGAAACTGGGATCCAAAGAGATGAGACACCCAGGGACTGACCCGGAGAACCAGGGCTAGCGCGAAAGCCAGGAGTCCTGGGCACCCTCCTCCCTGCCTCCCACCCTGGCCCCACCAGTGAGCCTCCTACTCAGAGACCTGGATTCAGACCCGGAAGCCCATGACCCGGCTGCTGGCAGAGTCTGCATCACAGTGCCTCAGCCCACCCGGGATTCCTCCAGGCCACGGCGATCCGATGTCACCAGTCCCAGCCACATGTCCCTGGGCAAGTCACATCACCTCCCCTCTCTGGGGCAGGCAACCGCTGATGCTCAGGGGCCATTTACCACATTCCAGCATGTTCTATGTGCTTCCATGTAAGGTTTCACTTTATCCTCATCTCAGCTCTGAAGAAGACATGAGGAGTCTATGGTTTTCAGATTCTGCTATTCTATAGGATCCTATGATTCCCACAGGGTCTGTTATGAAAGAGCCACATCCTAAAAAGATTCCATTATTCTAGGATACTCAGGTGCCGGAAGGTTTCAGCCATTGGTCTGCAGATCACAGAGTTAAGGGATTTCATGAACCGGTGATTCTTTGAGCCTCAAGGGCAAGAAGCAATTTGTCAGCCCTCAGCCAGCCTTGAAGACCGCCAGAGTCCACCCCCCTTGCCCCGCCCCCTCCCTCAGCTATGACATTGGAGCCAGGAGCCAGCCAAGGAAGAACAGCCGAGGAAGAACAGCCTGTCTCTATGGCACAGCCCCGAGTCCAGGGCCAGCGAGGACTGCGGAGGCCGCCAGAGCGCTGGGTCGGTGACTTGCACACAAAGGGCTCCATGGACTGGCCTCCGCTGCCCTGGCCCAGCCTCGCACACAATGGAAAGACCTTTCGCAGTCGCACCCAGCCTGCCCCCGCCATCAGCCAGAGACACCCAGAAAGGCAGCTGAGTTCAGTCCCAGAGCCAGCCCCCTCCCTGCTCAGAAGCACTCCAGTGAGAAGGGGGGGAGGAGAGAGAACAGAAAGGCAGGTGCCGCTCCCCTCTTTCTTGGCTGTTCTGACCTCTCTGCATGTGCTCCTATGGTCCCCTGCCTGGCGTCCCCCTTTCTCCTCCCGCTCCGTTCCCGCTCTCCCCCTTCTATGAATGCTGCCAGGGCCCGCTCAGGCCCCACCTCCTGCAGGATATCTGTCTGCCTACTCTAACCCTCACTGACGTTCTCCCTCACCTACGTCGCTCTGCCTGGCACTGAGTGCTACTACGCGACCCAGACATTCCAGAGATGCCTTTCCTCGCCAGGCTCTCCTCCCTGCTACCACGAGAGCGATCTTTCTGAACCACAAACGTGACCTGGTCACTCTCTTTCTATAGATCTTGACTCTCCAGCATGGCATTCAAACTCATTCCCAACTCTGGTCCTGGGCCTTCTGTCTGTCTTCGTTTCCTGCCTCAGAACCATGCACTGAGCCTTGGCCAGATGAAGTGAGGATCCACTTCCCAGACTACACAGGCCCTGGGGAAGCCCTCCTGAAACTTGAGCAGCTGGGACCTTGCCTTGATGCCAAGAAACGGGTGTTGAGGGTCCCCTCCCGCGCTTCATCCCACATGCACATGCACACACACACACACACACACACACACACACACACACAAGCATGCACATGCACACACATACACATGCGCACACACACACACACGCATGCACATACACACACATACACATGCACACACAAAGCTGCCACCAGGGAGCCCACAGGGCTTGGCAACCTTAGAGTGTGGGTTAGTACCATGGACAGCACGGGGTGGGCGCAGGCGGGGGGTGGGGGGCGGCGTGCCAAAGCGGGTTCTGGGTGCTGTTAAAATCCACGTGTGCATGCATGTCCTGGGACATGCATGGATTTCATACAGCAAACATTGACTGAACACCTCCCTCATGCCCCACCCCTGCTAGGCATTATGGAAAATACCAGAAGGAAAGACATTGACTGTCATTGGTCCCCAAGGAGCTTATGGTCTGGTTGGGGACTTGATTGTCTCACCACCAATTTCCCACCTACCTCAGGGCAAGCTGCCAAACCATGTTTACAAAACCATAAATCTGGGGCGCCTGGGTGGCTCATTGGTTTAGCCGCTGCCTTCGGCTCAGGTCATGATCCCAGGGTCCTGGGATCGAGCCCCGCATCGGGCTTTCTGCTCAGCAGGGAGCCTGCTTCCTCCTCTCTCTCTGCCTGCCTCTCTGCCTACTTACGATCTCTGTCTGTCAAATAAATAAATAAAATCTTTAAATAAGTTCCCCTGAGGGGGGCGGGGGGGCAGAGTCAATTTAAGTTTAAAAAAAAAAAACCCATAAATCTGTCCATATCGCTCCCTAAAAAGTTCCCAAGCAACGCCCACTCCCCACGCCCCCACCCTGCCTCGGGCCACCTTTGCTTATAAGCTAAGCCCTCACCACCCCCGTGAACCCTACACTCCAGCCTCACTTGCCTTCTGCCTGTCCCCAAACATCTTGGGGTGCTTTCTGCACACTTTCCCCCTCATTTAAGGAATGTTTCCCTTCTTCTTTTCCCAGGGAACTCCTATATAGCCTTCAAAACCCAAATATTTTCTCCTCCTGGAAGCTCCAAAATTCACTGTTCCCACCTTTGTACTCCCAGAGGCTTTTCCCATATCCCTGTCACCAGGCATTATTGAACTCTGCTGTTCCGTGTGGCCCTCGTGTCGCACAGGAGCTAGCTGGGCTCTTCCGGGCCGGGTAGGAAAGGAGCGGCGGTTGCGAGGGCGCAGGAGCTTTCTAAGAACTCCAGCTGATCAACCATGGCTCCAGCAGTACTCATATTTGACAACTTCAGATTTCCTTGGAAGCCTAAAAATAATGTCAAAGCTGCGCTTTTTACATCATTTTCACTGTAGAAACCTGCCTGCCTTGTCTTTGGGAAGAGAGAGCATTAATTTTTATACAGACCATACGCCTGGTAACTGTTGGAGTGTGGTTAAAGAAAACAGCCTCTAACAGCTCTAATGCAAACGGGAGGCTTAGCCCCGTTCCTTCCACATCAGGAATATTCTCAGGTATTTGATTCCACGTCTACAGTCCTTGCCTCAGCCTGGGAGTTCCCTGAGGGCCAGGACTGTGTGTCTTTTAATTCCATATCCCTGATACCCAGCACAGTGGCCGGCATACAGGAGGCATCTCCCAATATTGTGAATGACAGATGAGAATGAATCATATGGGCTCGAGATCAGATGGCCCAGGTTCAAATCTTCCTTTCACCCTGTATTAGCTCTGTGATTGTATTTTGTTATTTTTTAAGATTTAATTTATTCATCTGAGAGACAGAGAGAGAGAGAGAGAGCATGAGCAGACGGGAGATGGAGAGGGAGAAGCAGACTCCCCACTAAGCAAGGAGCCCGACATGGGGCTCAATCCCAAGACCCTTAGATCATGACCTGAGCCGAAAGCAGAGGCTTAATCATCTGAGCCACCCAGGCGCCCCAGAGCTGTGATTTTAGACATATTTTAAAGAGGTCCCAATTTTCTCATCTGTAAAATGGGCATCTATCTATCTATCTCGTGCGGTTTTTATGACAGCTAAACAGAACACTATACAGAACAGGCCAAAAGCCTGGCCAATAGAAAATGTCCAATAAAGTTTCATTGGGTTTTTTTATTTGGTTTGGTTTTATTTAGAGAGAGGTGGGAGGAGGGGCAGAGGGAGAAGGAGACGGAGAGAATCCCAAGTAGACTCTGCGCTGAGCACAGAGCCTGAGGGGGTTTCCATCCCAAGATCCTGAGATCGTGACTTGAGCTGAAACCAAGAGCCAGACTCTTAACCAACTGAGCCACCCCAGTGCCCCAGGTTCATTGCTTTTATCACACTGTTGTGATAAATTGTGTGGTTTATAGGCAAGCCCATTGGTGCTCAGAGAAAGGAGAGAGCACTGTGACAAGGAGTAACCCCAGACAACGTTGTTGGCTAATATCCACTAGCGTTTACCGATAAGCATTTCCTCTGCACCATGTATCAACTTAATTCACCCTCAGGCCCCTTCTGCGAGATGCGTTCTGTAACTATCCCCATTTTATCCACACAAAGAAACGGAGACCCACGAGAGTCAAGAACTTCATTTATTACTTAGCCAGGAAGTAAAGGAGCCAGCATTCAAACCGGGACAGTGCGCCCCCGCTCTGTTTCCTGACTTGGCCCCGCACAGCTGACCTCAAGAAAAGCTGGACACCGAGCCATGAGACAGAGCCACCTGCAGCGAGTAGAAGGACCAAGAACTTTTCTGTTCACGCCCTTCCCGACAGCCAACCCTCAAGCTGCCGTCCCTTCCTCAGCTCTCCTGCTCCCGACATCACTGGCCTGACGGTCTCCCTGAGGCCCGCCCTTCTCTCCATCCCCCACTCTTCCAGGTCCAAGCATTTTCCCGGCCGCCTCTTACTGAGTCCAACAATCGCAGGGAGGGGTGGTCAGAACAGGGCTTTGAAGGACACTCAGGAGTCTCCCAGGAGAAGGGGCGAGGGGGAGTCAAGGTTGATGGGACAGTTTCATGACCTGTGTCCCCAGCTTTATTGGAATCCATAAGCCTCAGTCTCCTCATCTGTAAACATGAGAGTAATAAGAGCATCTATGAGCTGTCAGGGTTTGGGTAAGGATTAAATGTATTTAGTCGGCTTTGGCTGCCATCACTAGATCCCACAGACCGTGTTTACCGGCTTAAACAAGAGACATTTGTTTTTTCACAGTCCTGGGGGCCGGAAGTCTGAGATCAGGAGCTCTCTTCCTGGTTTGCTGTGTCCTCACATGGCCTTCCTCCGCACTTACGGAGAGAAAGGGCTCTGACACTCGGATGTCTCTTAGAAGTAAAGACACCGAACCTGTCCATTTAGTGTCCCAGGGTTCCATGCTGGTGACCTCATCTAACTTCTATTGCTTCCTTAGAAGCCCCGTCTCTAAATCCAGTCTTCCTGGTGGTTAGAGCTCCCAGATATGGATTTGTGGGGGAGACCATTCTGTCTACAGCATAAAATAAGCTACTATGTGAAAAATTATTCTATTTCGATAAATACCTATATGGTCTGTATCACATGCCAGGTGCTGTTCTGAATTTCACACATATTCAAAAGTACTCAGGGCAGGCCGGGCACTTGCAGAGTGTTGTCCGTGCGTCCTGGGGGCACTATGACTGGGAGAACCAACACTGTCGCTGTTGTGCACCTGCTGTGTGTCAGGCACTGTGGTGGGCACTTGGATCTGCCTGCCCTTTGGATCCCAACAAACCCCTTTAGTGGTCCCACTGTGCCCATTCTACAGAGGAAGAAGCCAAAGTTGGGTGCAGTGTGGGGGCACAGTGGCTTCCCGAGGATGGCCGGGAGGACTGGCTGAGGCTGGGCATAACCTACGTCTGTTTGTGCCAAGTCTGTGTTCTTTCCTCGCAGCCTGCTAGGGTGGTAAGGGTCCAGATTCCCAGCAAGACATGATAAAGGTCTAGACAAGGCCAGAGCCTTGCAAATGGAAGGAAATGATCAGATCCAATGTTCTTCAAAGTGGGAGAATTAATGCCCAGCCAGCCCACCTCCCGGGACCCACGTGACCAGTGAGCAAGGCTGAGAATTCCCCGGAAAGCTGAGACATGCTGCCTGCAGGGGAAGGGCCGCGTCTGCCCCTCTCTCTGGAGGAGGATGGCCCCGCCACATCAGCCCTCCTAACTGCACGTGAATTCTGTCTCCAGAGCCACTCCGGGGTGTCAGTGCTCCCAACAGGGGAAGGGATGAGGCCCATGAAGAGAGTGGCATCCTGGAAGTCGGCCACACGCAGCAGGGGGCGTGTGGCACCGTGGGAGCCCACAGTCCCCGCGGCAGGGACAGCAGGGAGGGCCGGTAGAGGCCAGGGCTCCGAGTCAGAGGACCCAGCTTTGCTCTTGCCGGTGGTGTGAACCCCGGTAAGTCCTCCTGCTCCCGGTGATTGATTGATTGATTTCCTTTTTAACATTTTTATTATGAAGAATTTAAAATTTAAACTTCAAGTAGATAACATAATACAAGGAGTCCCCTTGTGCCCATAATCCAGCTTCTCCAGTTAGGAACCTAAATGCCCTGTTTCTCCCACCTGCGCCCTCCCCCGCTGCACTAGCTGTGAGCCCATCACAAACATCCTATCGCTTTATGTGCAAATACTTCAGTCTGCAGAAGGATAAAGACGCTTAAAAAAAAAAAAAAAGTGTTGGGGCGTGTGGGTGGCTCAGTTGTTGGGCGTCTGCCCTCGACTCAGATCATGATCCTGGGGTCCTGGGATCAAGCCCCGTGGCAGGCTCCCGGCTTGGTGGAAAGCCTGTTTCTCCCTCTCTCCTGGCTTGTGTTCTCTCTCTCTCTCTCTGTGTCAAATAAATAAATAAATAAATAAAATCTTTCAAAAAATAATTAAATTAAATTAAATTAAAAAACAAAAGTGTAGTATCCACCATCATGGCTAAGAACACTGACAACGATCCCCCCAACCTGCATCAGGCCCAGCCTTCGTCCTCCCTGAGTGCAAAGAAGGCTAGTGGGCTCCCAGCTCTGGCGGCGGCCAGCCTGGCCCCTCCGTCTGCCCGCAGCCCACCTGCAGGCTGGCAGAGTCAGGGTGGGTGGCCTGGGAAGCTGAGCGCGCTCTGTTCCTCCGGCAGCCTGGGCAGGCGGCTGTGACCTCTGGGGCTGAGGGAAACAATCCGCTATTCTCCCCCTTGCCCCCTCTGCTCATTGCCCATCCCTGAGCCATGCCCCCCACCCCGCCCAGAAAGACACCACCTCCCAGCACGTGCCCATCTGCATGTCCTCTGTGTACGATTCCAGTCACCTAGCTCGGCGCCCATGGGCCCAAGGGCTGGAGTCCAAGGTCACACCAGAGCGGATACCGACGTATGGATTTCTACGCAGGGTCGGCGTCCTTCCCTCATTCAGGAGGCAGCACGCCAGGCGCTGCCCACCGTCGTAACAAGAATTGTGACCAGAACAGGAATGATAAGGGCCCACGGGGCACAGCACCTGCTCCTGGCCACGCAGATTCTAAGCACCACCCGTATGGGGCTGGTGCCACTACTGTCCCCATTTCCCAGGTGAGGAGACTGAGCACCAAGTGGGACATCCACCCAAGGCCACTCAGCTGGCCTGCAGTAGGGCTGGGATTAAAGGTCTGCCTGCAAACCTGGAAGGCGCAGAGGGGGCCGAAAGTCCCTGGGACACTAGCTGCTTTCAATACAATCTCAAGTCACTCCCACAAGTTTCCATGTACCCGCCTTGCTGCCCACCCTTGTCTGTGAGAACACAGGCTCCGAGAGGCCAAGCAGCGGGCCCAAGAGCACACAGCTGGGTCCTCCGGACTCCAGGGGCATTCTCGTCCCATGCTTCCAAAACCGAGGGGCACAGGCCAGCCGCACGGGAGTTCAACCAGGAGGGTGAAGTGGAGTCCTGCCAGAGGGAGACAGCTCTAGGCTGTGCGGATTCACTAAACGATGGAAGCGCCTTCCAAAAGCCTCCTAGATGAGGGGCTGTGTCCAGAGCCTGGCCTTTAATGGTGGCCAACCTACCCCTCACATCCCAGCAGGCTTCCAGCTGGGGCCAGATCTGATAAAAGCTTGAGGTAGCACAGGGCTGGTCGCTTCATACTTCCCATACTTTTTTTTTTTAATGACAGATTTTTTTTTTTTTAAGATTTTATTTATTTATTTGACAGACAGAGATCACAAGTAGGCAGAGAGACGGGCAGAGAGAGAGGAGGAAGCAGGCTCCCTGCTGAGCAGAGAGCCTGACTCGGGGCTCCATCCCAGGGCCCTGGGATCATGACCTGAGCCAAAGGCAGAGGCTTTAACCCACTGAGCCACCCAGGTGCCCCACTCCCCATACTTTTTAAAAGATTTTGTGTATTTATGAGAGAGAGAGAGAGAGAGAGAGAGAGCATGGAGGGGGAGGGGCAGAGAGAGAGGGAGCAGACTCCCTGCTGAGCAGGACCCCAGGATCATGACCCAAGTTGAAGGCAGATGTCCAACTGACTGAGACATCAAGGCGCCCCCCACTTCACCCCGTTATAGCTATGTGGTCCGAGGCTATGGGGGGATCCACTGTCTGGGGTCCCACAGCGAGGACCGAGGCCTTGGGACCCAGGCAGAACTGTCTAGCCGTGAAATGAATGGGCACGTGGGGGTTGGAGGTCTTGGCTGAGGAGAAAAGACACGCCCACCCATGACTTGGTCCTGAGACATTGGATATTTCCTCTCTCCCCAGCAGACTATACATGCTCTGAGGGCAGTGGGCCGGGTCTGTCCTGATGACATCTTGTCCCCCAGTTCCAAGTGCAGAACCTGGCACAGAGGAGGCCTCAAGAAACTTGAGTGAGGGAGGAGGGAAGGAATGGGTTGGAGTGGCACCCCAGAACTGCCCAGACCTGGGTGGGTATCATGATTTGAGAGGAGTAACTTTCTACAGGACATCTGTGGACCATGGAGTGGTTTCCCTTGGAGGAGGGAAGTTCACAGCCATGACACTGTAACCCCGGGGCCACGCCATGGCCAGAGGGCAGAACCAGAGAAAGGCAACACTGGTGAGGTGAGTTTGGGCTAAAAACAAAAGACTTCTCAACAGGGAAAGTGACCCACTAGTCCCTGGGATACAGCAAACCACCTGTCACAGAGGTCTGAGGCCCGGCCCATGGCCCTCTCAGCTCTGAGGCCTGGCCCATGGCCCTCTCAGCTCTACGAACCTGTAAGCACAGGGGTCAGTCTGTGGTTCCAGGTCAGGGAACTAACTTGTCCTCTGCTGACGTTCTGCTCCGTTCCGGCTCTGTGCCGTGCTCTTCCTCACGTAACCCTTACCCCATTCCATTTAGGGGATGGCAGTTGTTATCACTGCTTCGCAGGTGAGACAGTTGAGGCTCAGAGAGCTCATAAGCAGCTTCTCCTGCATCAGAGGTAGGAAATGTCACTTGAGCTTAAAGCCGGGCCTACTGACCCCAGAGCCACCCAGGCTTGGTCGGTCCGAGTCCTTGGTCCTTGAGACCAAGGTTCCAAGATTATTTCTTTGTGGCCTGAAACCAGATCTTCCCCTGGGGGTGAACCACAGGCCCCCCAGCACCACCACAGCGTGGCCCCCACCCAACCACAGCCCCCATCTGGCCTTACCACAGTCAGCTCTGTGGTTTCCCGAACACTCTCAACCAACAGCAGCTTTGACCATAATGGTTCCCGTGAGGAGTTGCCGGGCAATCTCCCTTGCTTGGTTCTCAATTCCCCCTGAAGGTGAGGGTAGCTCGGCCTGGGTAGGGGGCGGGGAGGGCACAGGCTGTCCCCCACCCTCAACAAAGCATCCATATTTATCTCACACTGACGACACTGCATCATTTCAGCTTAATTTTATTTCCTCTTATAAATGGGCACAGCACGGGAAGTGTTAAAAAACAAAAACAAAAACAAAAAAACACAAACAAACAAACCAAAAAAAACCCAGAAACAGAAAAACCCCAAACAGCTCCTTCACAAGGCTGGGCCAGGTAAGCACCCACGGTGGGTCAGGCACCTGGGTCTCTTTTTCCAGTCTTTTCCCTCCACTTCTCCTTAGAGATTTGGCCATGAACTCAGGACAGTTATGGTTAATAAACAGGTTATGGGGGAGAGAAAGGGTGGGGAAGGCCTGGGGGAGGGAAGGACACACTCCCGTCAGGTTCTCAGGGGGTTTCTGTACAGGAGAAAGGGCGCACAGGAGGGACACTGTCTTCAGGGGGCTCTCTGGAGCCACACTGCCTACGAAATATATTTACATGTGTTTGCCACGCCGGGGTCGGGTGCACTGAGCTGCCGAGCAGGCGCCTGGTGGAGGCCGTAACCATCGGCCCTGAGCTGGCAACCCCAGGGCCCGGTCTTGGCATCTCTGTAAATCTGTACAGTTTGTGGGCTTCTATTTACAGGCAGGAGGCCTGAGGAAGCAAGTCCAGGCTGCTGGCTGTCAGGAGAAACTCAGGAGAGCAGAGGAGGAGGTGGCCGCTCCTGCCCCCACCTGAGAGGCCCAGCCGGGTCTGCATCCCATGCCCTGGGCCCAAGCCTGGAGGCCTGGACAGCTGGCTTGGCCGACCCTTGTGGGGGGCCGTCTGGCCACTGTCCGCCAGTCTGTCTCATCCAGCCCTGGTTACCACGCAGCCACCTGCAGGGCTCAAGGAGACAAACCTTCCAGGAGACGCACCCCACTCTGGCCTCCTAGGGAAGCAGAGCCCGGGAGAGCCAAACCCCACTTCTGGAGGCCCCAGGCGCTCTCCCTGGCAGCTGAGGCCCAGGCTCAAGCCACACCAGCTCCCTCCCCTTGGGAATTTGCCCCGCTTCCAGGAGATGCCAGGGCTCCAGCAGGACTCCCTCTCCCAACCACACTTGGGTTGACCAGACATGTCCCCCTTGCACCCAGGCTGGGGAGAGCCCCGGCTCCCACATTGCACCGAGGAGAGCTCCAGCTCATCCTCTGAACCGACCTCTCTCTTGGCCAGCCCTGCCCAAGCTGGGCCGGCTGGAGTGCATTTGGACCAGTCAGAATGTATTCAGTTTCATGAGGATAATGCCTGGGCCTTTGTCGTGGGTCCAGGGCTCCGATAATGCCTGGGCCTTTGTCGTGGGTCCAGGGCTCCACGAACAAGGCCCTCAGCCCCTTCTCTCAAGTGCAAAGGAATGAGAGAAGAGGCCAGTGCTGGGAGGCAAAGCCCCAAGTTAGAAGCCAGCCCACAGGATGTGGGGAGTGAGGCCTGCTGGAGCCCGGCTAGACCCACGCAGGCCACTCCGAGCCCATTCTAGTCAGACCGAGCCCAGCTCACTCATCCTTGCCTGGCCCTACCCGATTATGGGCCCTGGCCCGCGCCAGGGTCTCCAACCCTGGGCCCACCATCCCTGGGTTCGTGTCCTCTCTCCTCCATGCTCCCTGGCTTCTCAGCCTTGGCCTGCCCAGGCCTCGTCACCAGAGCTGCCGGCCCCAAGACAGTAGCCGCCCCCCCCCTCCCGGGAGCAGGGTAGAGGGAGCCCAGGGTGGTGGTCTCGCCCTCCCCCCAGCCCTTCTGCTCTGGGGACAACAGAGGCCAGGTCACCTCACCTTAACAAATCATGGGCCCAGGGTGCCTCCCCTCACTCCTGCCGCCTTCCAAGGCTGGCTTCCTCACAAGCTTCCAGGCCCTACCCAGGGTGACACTGGCTCTAAAAGACAGAGGCCTGACCTGGAAGCAGGATGGTAGCAAAAGACGGGGAGAAGTTCCCTAGAAGCTCAGGCACCCCTCCTCCTCCCCCTGCATAAATCTGCTGCCAGGGAGTCGTGAAAAGGGAACAGAAATAAAAGCTGGGTTCCTGACTTTAATCCGGGCTGAAGGTGATGGGTGGGGGTGAGTGCCAGCCAACCACAACTCAGATCCCACCCCGTGGCCTGGTGAGCCCCCAACCAAGCACAGCCTCCCCAAAGGAGATGTGTGGCCCCACATTTAAAATATCTACAGAGGCAGCCCCCTACCCCCATAAGGGTAACAAAGAAGGGGGAGGCAGGCTGAGGCCTGCAGCACCCCGGCCTGGGGCTGTGAGTCTGGATGGACTGTTCCCTGCTGGTGCGGCTCGTGCAACCACACCCAGGAGAACCAGCAGGTGGTCTGGCCAATGAGGGGGTCAGTGTGCACGGGGAGGGCCCCAGGGAGGGACCACGGTGGGACTGGAGAGGCCGGTGGGTGGGGGAGAGGGTGCAGGAGGCCCCGGGCAGCAGGGCCCACCCTCGCAGGCACTTTGGGGACTTGTGTCCTGGGAGGCAGAGTCAGCCCCTAGCTCAGAGCAGAAGGGGGACATGAGGAGACCAGGAGCCAGGCCACACGCCCCTCCCTGCCCAGGGCTTGTGGTCCTAGGAGACCCCAGCCCCTTCCCCAGCCTGGGGCCACATTCCAAGAACCAGCCTGCCCTCCTTAGCAAGGCTCCTGGCGAGCAGGGGTGCTGGCCCTGGACTAACCCCCTGGCGAGTGATAGCGGGAAGGGGGGCGAGCTTCCCAGGTGTGCAGGGCCCCGGGGGGCTTGTGGCCACATACCCACCGTGCCACCCTTTATTCCAGGGTGCGAGCTTGGGGCCGTGTGGGGCGAGCCTGGGCATCCACATGGGGTTGTGTCTGACGGGTCAAGGTTGGTGTTGGTGTCGTGGTGAAGGACTGAGTGTGACAGGGCAACTCAGGGGACCCAATATGGGCTGACTGCTCCAGCTTGCCTCCACCATCTCCAGGGAACCTGAAAGCTGGAGACAACACGCGTGGTGCCACAGTGTATGTTGGGGAGAGGGGCAGGCCGCACGGTCACCATCAGGTGATGGCATCTGGTGACTCCCATCGTCATAAGCCTTAGGGGACTGTGAGAGACACGGGAGAATCAGCGTCTTTGGAAGAACGTGCGTGTCTGTGACAGGTCTGCACTGGGCAGCAGGATCGAGTAGGCTTCTGTCACTGCGTGCTTGTGTGTGACATGATGTGACCGTGCAGGAGATGGTGTCTGGGCAGAGCCCACTGGCAAGAGGGCAGACTGAGTAGCCCCGCCTGTCCTTGCCAGGGGCCCCCAGGGTACTCTCAGGAAGTCAGTTCCTCAGGGGCAGATGGGGACGAAGGGGAGGCCTGTGGTATGGGCATACAGGGCAGGGTGAGGGGAGAAGGACCCCACAGCCCCAGAGAGGCTAGGACAGAACAGGCTGGTGGCAACAGGTACCCTCTCTCCCTGGCAGAGAGGAGCCCTGGGACAGTGGCAAGAGGCTGCCGCTTCTTAGTGATTTTTAGGGCTGATCCGGCCCAGTGCTCGTCCTGGAAACCGGCCTGAGCGCCTGTCAGGCTCCAGAAGGAGACGTGGGCCAGCCCCGTGGGGCCGGGGTGGGGCTCGAGCCCCTGTCAAGCCCCGCCCCTCCCGCCGGCAGCCAATCCGCAGCCTCCTTCCTCCTGTCCGTCTGACACAAGGTCCCGCTGCAGGCCGATGGGAAGGAGGAAACGAGAGATGAGCTCGTAAGGGCACAGTCAGAGCCGATGGCGCTGCCCCCTGCCCCTCGGGTGAGGTCTCTGTGAGGCTGGCAGTCTGGGCAGACCTCAGGAGGGCGGGCAGAGATGAACTGAGGCCGGGCTTCCTTCCAGGCCCAGTCCTGGGCCAGGGCTGGTAGGGCCGGGCCGGGGGCTAGGCAGGGGGCGCTGCTGAGCTGCGGGAGGCACTGTGGCTCCGCTAGGCGTAGAACTCCTCCTGCTTGTCGGGCTTCTGGTACGTGACGCTCGCCTGCTTGGGCTCCTCCAAGGTGTAGCTTCCCTCGTCCTTCTTTTTCATGCGGTAGATGAGTAAGGTGACCAGGAAGGCAGCGAACAGGGCGCCCACCACCCCACCTACAATCACAGCTGTGGAGGAAGAAGGCAGAGGTCAAGGGCTGAAGACAGGGCGGGAGGAGCTTTGGGCATGGGGAGGGGGGCCCAGAGCCTTGAATCTGAGGCTGGGGGCCGGGCCTCACAGCTGCTTGCTCGGGCCTGGCTCCCTTCCAGGCTCCTGCCTGCGCACTCAAAACCCCACACACGCTCCAAGAGAGTGTGAGACGCCACCAGTCATGGACGAGCCCACATTTTATAGACGTTAGGAGAGCAAAAAACTGCGGCAGCTGAACTATGATACATCCCAACTATGGAAGGGCCCAGAGCTTGCTTTTAAAAAAAAGTAATAAAAAGTTAACTTAGGAGCAGATGTGCAGTGAGAACCGGTGAAGAGCAGAATGACACTCGCCCCTCCCTTCTATGGACGAGGACAAGGGAGGCTGGAGAGCTGGAAGACCCGCACCAGGGCCATGCGGCTCCTGAGCGGGGAGCAGAGTCTGGAACACGAGTCCAGAGACTGTAGACTCAGCCAAGGCAGGTCCTTGGGGCGGCAAGGCTGGGGGCAGGTCAAGCCAAAGGATAGAGTCAGAGATCAGGGCTCAAGGACCAAGGCCCAGAAGGGTCAACCAGCACGGCCCAGGGAAGCAAGCATCAAGGTCAGACCCTGGGACAGGGGAAGGTCAAAGGATGACCTAGAGGGTGGGTCTGGGGGCTAAGTTCCCACCTTTCCCTCCCTAGGAAACGGGGCTCCTAGAAACCCATACCCAGACCTCTTCTTGGGTTCCTAGAGGTCAAACTGAGGCTGGACCAGCTGCCTCACTCTGGGCTCTTCCCGGGCCCCAAGCCTCACCTACGAGCACCTCCTTCCGCTCCAGGATGCTTCTCTGGGGCAGCTGAGCCGCTGAGCTGCCTGAGTCGATGGCGTTGTCCAGGAGGCCGGGGCCTGGGCGTGCACCCTTGGGCAGCGCCCCAGGTGGAGCTGATGGCTTGGCGGCGGCCCCACCCACGGCCACCACCTCATTGGCTGTGTCTGGCTGTGTGGTCTCCTCCTCTGGCAGCTCAAAGTCCCCGCTGGGCCCCCCACTCACAGGCACCTCAGGCTCATCCCGGATCGTGGTCAGGACGGACTCCGGAGTTGGGGTCTGTGGGGAGCGTGGCATGAGCCCGGGAGCTGAGCCTCCCCGCACCCACCCTCCCCGCAGCCCACCCTCCTCCCCCACACATGACCCTCCCATCCTCAGTGGGCCTGACATTTATGAAGCACTCGCCACGCGCCAGGCACGGTGCTAAAACATGTTATAGGCATTTGGCCCTCACGACATCTCCCAAAGGAGATATTATTGCCCCTAATTTACAGAGCTGAAAAAAGGCTCAGAGAAGCAAAGTGACTTGCCAAGGACACACAGCTAGGAAGCAGTGGAAACAGAACAAAAATCCCGCTGTCTCCAGCTCCCTTGGCTGTGTCTGTGACCACCACACTACCCTGCCTCCCTCCCCAAGCCACATCCTGTCCCCAGCCCTCTGTCCCATCTCCCTCTTGCCGCCATAGTGATCATCCTTGGGGGACTGTGTCAAACTGCTGTCTGGGGGCTGCTCGAAGCAGCCTGGGCCACTGCCCGTGTACCTGGGGCAGAGGGAGTACCTCGGCCTGGGGGTGGAGGGGTCAGCACAAGAGCACCCCTGCAGGGCACCATGCCCCCTGGAGGTGTGTCCCGGAGAGCAGCCCAGGGGCTCCCACTGTGTGGAAGCAGGACCAGGGCTCAGATGTCCCCCGGGTGAGTAAGGAGAGCTGGGCCTGGTGTTCTGCTTTCTCTACCCTTCCTGCCTAGCTGAAACCATGGGACACCAGGCTGCCCCGGGAGTTGAGGGGTGCTGAGGGCAAGGCTCGCATCCAGCTGGGGCTGGCCTGGACCTGCCAGCAGCTCAGCCCCCTAAAGGCCCTCTTCTGCTTGACAAAGGGCTTCTGCACCTGGGTTGGAGCTGCTACCTCCCCCCGCCTGCCCCACGTGCCCCTGGTACCCAGCAGGGACCTGGCGACTTCTCCCAATTCCTTGATCCTATGCATCCCCACCTCCCTGACATCTTCACCCTCTTCCCCTGAACCCTTCATCCCCCACCCCTAACTGTTCCCCACCACCACACGCGCACCCCAGCCTATTGCAGGTCTCAGATCCCGACCTGGCAGTGACCCACTAAGCCGTCTCTGTCACGGGAGGAAGAGGCAGTGCCGCCCCGAGGGACAGGTGTGGGTGCGGGCTGAGGGCTGGCAGGGGGCCCCCGGGCAACAGGCTGCACGCGTGGACTACAGGTTCTCCTCTCCCGCAGTCTCCCTCTCAGTCACCCTCAGACTAACAGCGACAGCGACAGTGGTGACAATGACAACAGGGAAACTTCTGGTGGGTTTACTACTGCCAGGCACTGTTCCAGGCACTGGACAATTCCCACCATGCTACTGTTCGCATCCTACTGTTTCCTCCTCCTGGCAGATGAGGGAACAGGGAACAGATGTACAGAGAGGACTGGTGACTTCCTGAGGTCATGGGGCTCCCAAGGGCAGTGGGAGAACCCCACGCCGCAATGCTCACCTCAACCCGCAGGCCCCTGGCCCTCCCCGCCGCCGCCACGCTTCACCCACTCCTTTCCCCATCCATATCTGGTCCCAGTATCCTGGTCTCCTTTCCATCCCCGGCCCCTTGACCTCTGTCCCCATCCCGGGACTCACTCTCAGCCTCAGCCCTCTGGCCTCATGCCTCTCTCACCCTCTCCATCCCCAAACCCTCCCCCCAGGCCCTGACCCTCCCTCCTCTCCCCACCTGCTCACCTGAGCCACCTCTGTGGGTCCAGGGGCAGTGGTCCCCAGGGGCAAGGTGCTCTTCTCGGGGATGTCAGGCTCCTGGGTGGTAGCTGGCCTGGGAAGGGCCCTTGGCCTGGAGGTAGCTGTGCTGACCATCCTAGGTGTCGGGGCCTCTGTGTCCAAGACAGCCACCGTGGTGGGAGGTGCGGGTGCCGCTGGAGTGGTGGCCCGGGCTGTGACTGCCGTGGTCAATGGAAGAGGCAGAAGCCTCCGCAAACCGGTGGTCCTTATGACGGAGGTGGTGGCCGCGGAAGGGGGGGCCGCGGGGAGGCTGGGGGCGGCAGTGGCCACCGTGGCAGGCACCGTGGCCACAGTTAGGGCCCCCGCAGTCGTAGCAGCTGTGGTAGCCGTGGGAGTGGAGATGGTCGTGGCTCTCTGGCTGGGTTCTTCTGGTACCTCTGTCACCACGGGGGGGCTAGTGGCTGGCTCTGGGGTGGGGTGCCCAGAAGGGAGCTCTTCCAACGGGGTGCCCACAGGCTGGATGTCCACGGTGGGCAGCACTGCGGGCGTGGTCGACACCGCCATGGCCACGTCTGGGCTGAACCGCATGGCTGTCTCAATGCCCGACTCCTGCTCAAAGTCTGAGGAGGCAGGGGAGAGGAGAGAGCTAGGGAGCTGGGTGCTCACGAGGGGTTCGAGGGTCCCAGGTAAGCAATGGCCATCAAATTGGTGGGGTGGGGGGGGGCTCCCAACCCTCACTTTACTTAATTTTCCCAGGACAAGATGACGGAAAGAGGGAAGGCACAACCTGGCCATAGGTTACTAGTCGGCTGGTGGCTCTTCCCTAAGTCCTCTCTGCCTGGCCAGAATTTCTTCTAGGGGGGCACCTCTTCTAGGAAGCCTTTTCTGATTATTCCCAAACCACCCAGCCTGGACCTTCTGGCAGGCTGAACCCAGACCAGTGGCAACTAAATCCCTACAGGGCGTTTAGCCCTTGCTAAAGACTGGGGGCCAGCAGGGAGTGGCATTCTGGGAAAAGCCAGACCTGGGTACCCTTACCATGAGCATGGTGGGGTGGGCACAGCCACAGCTCCCCCAGAGGCTCAGGCCACAGGGAGACAGCAAGGAGGAGAAGGCGCCCCTCCTGCAGGGGAATCCCAGGGCACCCTGGCTGTCTCTGAGCCAGGACACATGAAGGGGCCCGGGAGGAAATGAGGAGAAACGGACAAAAAGAAGGGCTGCCTGACCAGACAGAGACAGGAGGGGTAGAGAGTGGCCGGAGAGATTCAGGAGAGACCTGACCCAGCCGAGGTGGATTTTACCAAGATTAACTTGCAAGAGGCTTACGCGGAGGAAGCAAAAGCAGGGAAACCTGAGGCAGGGGACCACGGGAGACCGGGGCCATGGCTCGCAGACTTCCTACATCCCAGCGGGCAGTCCTGTCCCCTCCCTGGGCCCAATCTCAGCACGGACTCCTTTTTGTTTTTTAAATAATCTCTACACCCAGTGTGAGGCTCAAACTCACAACCCCAGATCAAGAGGCACAGGTATCACCAACCAAGCCAGCCGGGCACCCTGAGCACACAGCCCTTTTCACCACCATTTCCTGAGCTCCTTTTCTGTTCCAGGCCCTGACATCTTATGCTGAAGCCTTCCAGAGGCGCTGAGAAGAAGGCATATTTAGTCTCATCATTCCCAGGTGAGAACACAGGGCCCCAGTGAGGGGGAGAGGCTGCAGCAGGTACGGCCACTGGGTGGCAAAGCCGGAATTCGAACTCAGGTCCTCCCTCCCCTCGCACCACTCTGTTGGCCTTCCCCAGGGACAGGCCACAGAACCGGACTCCCAGGCACAGTGGAGGCCTCTGCCCTTTTCCGTCGCACCCTGAAACTGCCCTGGGCCCCTGGTGATTGGATGGGAGAGGCACCTGACCCAAGCGGAGTCAGCCCAGTGATCTCGCTAAGGATAGGCCCCTGCAATCCAGATGAGGCTACTACGTCCCTGCAAGAGGTCAGGACAGTACTGTTCCCTGGGTCACTGAGGAGCATCATGACCCCAGACAGGGGTGGGAGGTCTGCAGAGTCACAAGCAGGGCTTGCAGAATGCAAGCAGAACAGTGGGGAGCGGGCAGTCCTGAGCTCTGAGGTCTCAAGGCCCTGGTTCCAGCCCCAGGAGGACGTTCTGCCCTTCTGGGGCCTGGGGTCCGGGAGCTTCCCCTGCCTGACGTCCCCTTTCCCCCACCCCACATGGAAGTGGAGGGCATGGCCCACACATGGGGAAGAGGTGGGGGTGGTACTTACAACCCGAGCCCGACCCCGAGTAGAGGTCATCCAGCTCATCGTCGGGGAAGGAGTCGTCATCCCCAGAGCCCTCGAGGTCCACGGGCCTCTCGAAGTTCTCGCTGCGCCAGCGCTGAGCCTAGGGAGGGTAGGGACAGGCAGAGAGCTCAGTACCTGAGGCCAGCAGCCTGGGTGGGCCCGGAGGGACAAGAGACACGCTCAGAGGCCAAGTGACAATGAGGGACAGCATTGGGCGTGGCCACTCCATGGGCAAACAGAGCCAGGAGGGCCTGATTATCACTTCCCACACCCGCCCGGGGGGGCCAGGGTAGCAGCCCCATCTTCCTGCCAGTTGGCCACCACTGGGGACGAGGCCACTCCCCCACGCCCTGATCAGAACTGCAGGGGTGGCAGAGCTGGGCTGAGAGCCAGAAGGCTGGCTGTGAGTCCGGCTCCAGGACTCACCGTGTGGGTAACCTGGGGAGAGTTATTTGGTCTCTCCCTGCCTCAGTTTACTCATTACACATAAGCAAACAGTGCCCACCTTCTTGGGATGCTGTGAGCACGCAGCGGGCTAATGTGGGTGTGAGCATGCAGAGTGGGCTAATGTGGGTGTAAGCACACAGCAGGCTAACGCGGGTGTGAGCACACAGCGGGCTAACGCGGGTGTGAGCACAAAGAGTGGGCTAACGTGGGTGTGAGTACACAGCGGGCTAACGTGGGTATTAGCACACACTGGGCTAACGTGGGTGTGAGCACACAGCAGGCCAATGTGGGTGTGAGCACACAGTGGACTAACGTGGGTGTGAGCACGCAGAGTGGGCTAACACAGGTGTGAGCATGCAGAGTGAGCTAACATGGGTGTGTGCACACAGCGGGCTAACGTGGTTGTGAGCACACAGCGGGCTAACGTGGGTGTGAGCACACAGTGAGCTAATGCGGGTGTGAGCACGCAGAGTGGGCTAACACAGGTGTGAGCACGCAGTGGGCTAACACAGGGGCAGCGTCGAGCACCTGTTGCACAGAGTAGCCTGACTCTCAGTGTGGCCGCTGTCATCAGAGCCACCCTCAAAGTGCCTGTCACAGACAGCCGACCCAGTCCTCAAGAGCAGAGACGGGCCGCCATTCCGCAGACGGGGGAGCTGAGGCCCACACGGCCGCCCCCAGTCACCAGATAGCACATGACACAGTGAGGTTCAGACCCTGCTGGGGACCCGAAGTTTGAGACCCCACAATCCCAAAGGCAGTGCAATTAGTCCCATCACACAGACATGGGGTTTGGGGAGATTTGGGGCTTTGAGAGGGAAGTACCTTGGGTAAGGGTGGCTGAGGCAGGGGTGGGGAGAGAGGGGAATGCCGGCTCTAGCCCTGGCCCTGGCCCTTCCCCAAAACAAGAAGTTGGCACACCTTTCCACAAAGGATCTCAATGCCTGTGTTAGCTCAGGGCCCCAAGGCCACTTCCACTTCCACAGGGTCAGAAGGGGTAAGAGGGATTTCTCGAAGGGTCCAGCTCACCTGGCCTAAGACTCCTCCTGGTGTCAGAACCTGAGGAGGTCTGGAGCTGGGGCCGTCCCTCCGTCCCTCCCCATTGCAACCCTGCACAGTGTGAGAGCCAGCGCAAGGGCAAGCAAAGCAGGAGGGCCCCCCCACACCCTCAGGGGCAGGCCCCACCTTCTGCCATACCTTTGACCCCGATTCCAGGCTGGGCCCAGGCAGTCCCTACCCCCAGGGAGATCGCCCAAGCAAAGGGAGACGGACGCCTGGGGCCCAGATCTGGAGCATCGGCACTTCCAACCGCAACAACCCAACAGAGAGAAGGCGAGAAGGCGTCTCCAGCAGAAGGAAGGGAGTGAGCACAGGCTCCAAGGTGAGGAGGTACAGCCTGGGCTCCCAGGACTGGCCCTGCCTGCCCTCCAGCCTCATCCAAGGTCCCTCTGCACCCTGCACCCCTCCACTTGCTGGACTCCAGCCCGCCGGCAGCTTACGGTTCTTGGAATACGCCTGATCTCTCTTGTCACTCGTGCTGTTCCTTCCACCCAGAACACGTTTCCTCCCCAGCCCCTCACCCTCCGGCGTCCGGCCAGCTAACCTCTCCGCCCTTATCACTTCTGCCGAGAAGCCCCCCAGAGTCCCCTGGGCTTCTGAATTCACACTTAGCACTACTGCTTGCCTGTGCCCTCACTCGGCGGCTGCCCACCCCACCGACGGACAGCGGCAGGACCTTGCCCAGCACACAGTAGGTATTCAGGAAGTGTCTGTTAAGGGACACTTGGGCTGGAAGACAGGACTAATGGCTGGGGCAGGGGTGGAGGAGGAGGGGCTGGAGGTGCAGCAGGGGAAGCCCCATCATGGGAGGCTCTGGCAGACCCACGAACAGCTTCCTCCTGGAAAGAGGTTACTTTTCATCCTGACCGCAGGTCAGATGACCGTGAGCGCTGATCTGAGGAAGAGTCCAGGCAGCTACACCATCTGCCCGATGAGGGGAGCCACAAGAGGGGTGCGAGCCAGAGGGGGACCGGGTCAGCACTGCGTGTGGAGCTCGGCCTCTCACAACCCCACCCACCTGACGGGCCCCCTTCTGGGGATCGCATGCAGCTAGGGCAAGGCCCCCAAACCTGGCTTCCTGCCTCAGCCCTGACCACCTGCTCCACAGCCCGACCCAGGCCCGCCAGGGCAGGAGGCCAAGGCAACGAGCCAGGAGATCCCCTCCACCCCACCCCTGTTACCACACACACACACACACACACACGCCAAGTAATGAATTAATCAGTATTTACTTGCTACCAGTGAGTCATGGAGTGGAACAATTAGTGTAATTGCTCCCGTGACTAATTGCTGGGTCTTTCTTGGTTTTAGACATTCCAGGAGCTCAGAGCAGCTCTCACCCGACTTGCCCCAGCCCCCATCTCTGCCCCCACTGCCTGGAAGAGTGAATCCCAGGACCCCAGAGGAGGGAGGCGGAAGGCTCTCCGCACTGCTAGCCTCTTCACGCCAGACCAGCCACGCTGAAGTCCCTTGGAGACATTCTGCGCAATTCTTAGGCAAGCAGCCAGGAGCCAGAGGTGTGCGATTCCTGCTCAGGGCCACACAGCAGGATGGGGACTGAGCAGGGACCAGCGATCTAGACTCCCACTTGTGGATGGAGCCACCTTCCCGGTCCTTCCCTCCTTCCAGAAAGGCCAGGGAGTAGCTGAGAGACCTCTAGCTTGGAGGAGGGGTTCTAAGAGGTCTGAGGTCGCTGAGGACCCCCACACTGGAGGAAATGTGAACGCCAAAACAGGGAGTCCACATGATTCCTCGGTGACCAATGCCTCACAACAGCCCGTGATAACTCCCGGAAGGGCCTGCACAAATCCAAAGACGCCCCCCAGAGCCACAGACTCTTGAAATGACACATCCAGAGACAGAAAATGCACAGAGACACGCCCTGATACACACGCACCCAGAGGCAGCCGCGGAGAGGCATTTCGTGTTGGCGTGCCTTTGGGTACAAACAGGTGCAGGCACGGGGTGTGGGGGGCAGGGGGCAGGCACTGGTGGGCCCACAGGGTGCCGCTCTGAGGCTCAGAGACAAGCATGGAGCCTCCTGTGAAGCCACCAGCCTCCACTCAGGTACCTCTCACCTAGATACTATTCATCCCCAGCTCAGTAGCCATCCACATGACAACCGTTACCATGGCGACCAGCTCCTCCATGCTAAGGACCAGGAGCTCCAGCTCCCTACAGAGATGTGGTGGGGGCAGGAGAGGAAAGATCATGGAAGAACAGAGAGGATGCGGGGCGTTGGGGGGGGGGCAGGGGCGCGGAGATGCAGGACAGAGGGAAGCCAGGGGTCAGAGGGGCGCGTGGAGGGGGGAGACGGGGTGGGAGCGGCGCAGGGAGGACTCGGTGAGGGAGAGAAAGCAGAGAAGGCGAGAGTGGGAGGCAGAGGGAAAGAACTCTCTCACATCTTAATTTAGCCTCACGCTCATCAGGCAAAGCTGGGGAAGGGGCCACCTCAGTGATTTTCCAAACCTGCATCCAAGAGAACCTCCTTTCTGAATAATAAGCAGCCCCCAGATGAGACGGAAGGAGGGACGGCCAACAGCCCAGTCACCCCTGAAAGCTTAACACAGGGGGACACCTGTGGGGGTGAGGGGTGGGGTCCAGGATGCCATCTTGCCCAGCCCTCCCCCCAAAGCCAGCTGAGTGCCAGTCTGACCCCTCCCTGGGCCAGCCGGGGTGCAGGGGCTCAGTGGGGACCCCCCCAGGAATGCTGCAGGGGTGCGGGTGGCTGCAGCTCCCGCAGGATCAGGAGGAACGAGAGGAGAGAGGAGAGGAGAGATGGCTGCAGGGGACTGAGCCTGGGAGGCAGCAGGGAAAGCCTCCGAAGTCACAAAGTGCCAGAGGAGGATGGGGACAACAGCCTTCAACCCCTAAACGACCTCTCCATTTGCATAATTCCATGCATAATTAGCATAATTATCCAAGCCTTTCCCTTAAAGGAGCACTGACTCCGAAGGCCCCAGGACCCCCAAGGCCCCAGGAACCCATGGCCTGACCCTGCCCCTCACTGCACCCCACGTCCACAGGCCTAACAGGCCCCCGCTGCAGCCAGCAAGCAATCCAGGCTGCCTCCTCTGCTGTGCCCCACAGACACACGCAGCTGCACACACAGGGCCGGCACACACACGATCATGAGCCACGTTCACCGACCCCCTCCACTCACAGACAACCCGGTCCACACAAGCTCCAGCAACATGGAACCACAGAGCGGCTCCCCACCACCGTGGGGATGCCAAGCCATCCCCATGTCCGAGTCTGTTCCCTGAATCACACATCCCTGCACACGTTCCCCACGCAGACACACAGACCTCACGAGCTGTAACCAAGCTCTGCTCTTGCACACGTGTGGCACACCCACCCGGCACACCCACCCCACCGCCGGCCGTGCAGTAGGCCGGTGCAGAAACCATGACTCTCCTGCTTCCCACCCCGAGGCTCCAGGAGCAGCAGTGGGAGAAGGTCTGGACTCCCCAACTCACTGCCCGGCCTCCGCCTGCGCCCCCAGCCCCACTCCCTCCCTGTGTGGTCACAGTTTGGAACTCACCCCCCCCCAACTGTTCATACACACCCATGTCTGGGCACTGTCCACACGCCCCAATGCACAGCAAACACACTGTGTGCTCCCCGAGCTGCCCCAGCCACACACCCCAAAGAGGACCCACTGCACCCTTGTATATCCTGCTGCCGATGCCGTACCAGCAGGCCCCTGATAACTGCACCCCTCGGTCTCCTTCACACACACACGTGTGCCACACGTGCTCTCCTTGTGGGTACAAACAAGTACACACAACACTGGGGTGAAACACGACCCCCTTTCCCAGAGCTGCCACACCCCTGCCATTCTTCCTCGCTGTCCCCTCCCCACCACCCACCTTGGCCCACAGCTTTACCCCAAAGAGGCACCACACACTCCCACCGCCATCGGAGGGCCTCCCCCTCCACGACTCACCCCCACCCACCCCCTCCAGAGTCTTAGAGCAGCCAGGCGGGGTGAGGGACCCAAATCAGCTGGACTTCTGGGATGTCTGCTCACATCCGCAGTCTGCAGCCACTCACTCCGAGGGCAGGACCAGGGCACGCATTCAGGGAAAAAGCCAGGGAGCCTTCCTCTGCACCCCCCCCCCACGTCACCCCCCCATCCCGGACCAGAGAAGTCTGGGGTTGCTTCTGCCCCGCACCTATCACCTGCCCTCACCCATCACGAGCCTTCTCTGAAAAACAGGACAGCACAGAGGTTAAGCCAGAATGTATCAGCTCCTCCCTTTCTACTCGGGGGACAACAGGCAAGCCTCTGAACCTCTCACCTCAGCTTTCTCATCTGTAAAATGGGGGTGCTGACAATAGTGTGTCACTTTCCTACAGTTGCTGTGAGCATCAAATAGGATCATCCGGGTAACAGACTGAGCACAGGACCCATGGTGCAGTGCCGAATAAATCAACACAGCGCAATTATCGTTAATTCTATGCTAATCTTTCTATTATCCTTTCTGAAGATTTTGTCTCCTTTGTCCCTTACCATCCTCACCCTGGAAGACAGAATCAGGATGATTACACCCATGCCACAGACGAGGCTGCCCAGAGAGGTTAAGAGGCATTGCCAAGGCCACACAGCAGGGGAGAGTGCAGACAGAAAAAGAGAGGTTGGATGAGCTGGGAGAAAGGGCGGGTTACAGACACAGACGCACAAATTAGGTCAGCTGGCAGGGGGCCCGGAGCCCAGCACCCCTGTGCACTGCTAATCATGCTGCATAAGCTAAGAATAAAACCAGGAATAATTAATTCTACCCAAGCTTCCTTCCCTGCGTGAGCCAGACTCAGGCGCCGCTCTCTTGGTGACTGGGGGCAATGTGAGCGGCGGTTGGGAGCCCAGCTCTAGATTCACACACTCTTGGGTTCAAGTTCAGCTCGGCTTACTTGCTGGGTGACTCTGGGCAATTACTTAACCTCTCTGAGCCTCTCTTTGGTTAAACAGGGACACTAATTACAGAGGTGGAGTACCATACTCATTTGTCAGCCTTATCCTGGCCGGTTCCCCTCCTCAGTCCTCACCTCCAGGCTAAACCAGGCCTGAGTGCTCACTGGGTTCCACTCTTCTTTCCTACAGATGTGAAAACTGAGGCCCAGAGAGGGGAGACTTGCATCATCCTAGGACTAGAGAGGTGGGTGGCAGGAAATGAGCCTGCCAGGCGGCACTCAGGGAAGTGAAGGGATTTGTCCAGGGCCAGTCATCATTAGCTCAGGGAAGCAGGGTGGTCTCGGCAGCGCCCTCTGGATCCCCACAGGCTCCATCCCCACCAGTCCCTGTCCCCAAAAGGCCCTGAGTCCTGTGAGAACTCGGTGCCCCTCACGCTCACCAGCTCCAACCCGGAGACCCAGAGTGTCACCGCAGGAATGTGGGCCAGGCCAGGCTCTGGGCAGCGGGACAGCCAAGGGGGCAACACAATGGAGAGCCAGGACGGGGAAGGGGGGACGCCTCGGTCCCCAGCCCCCACCCGTTCACAGCTGCCCCGGCTGGGAACCCAGCACCCACCACATTCACTGGCTGCTGGAAGGGTGAGGGGCACGAAGGCGGCATCTGCTGGGGAAGGGGGCACAGGGCCTCAGTGCTGGACAGGAGCAGTGAGGAGGGGCAGAGAAGGCCCACGCTGAACCTGACAGCAAGGCCCAGAGGCACACACTGTCGCAGACACACCTTCCCTTCTTCCAGACACCCAGCTCCAGTCTCCCACGAGGGCAGCTCAGAGGGCAGGAAACACCCCCGTGGGCCCATCCCGGCTCAGCCAAGTGCTGGGCATCCGAGCAGCCGAGCCCTCCCCACCCCACATCCGAACTCCACAATCAGTTAGTTCCTCGCCTAGTCCACTACCCATCCCCTGCTCCCGCCACCTCCCGGGACTCCCCCTTGCCCCGGGGCAGCACTACCCCCGTCCACACCCACCCTGGGCTCCACGGGGAGCAAGCCGGTCCCCACTCGCACCCACAGCCTGGACACCAGACGGCTTCCGTGAGCCGGAGGAGCCCTGTTCTCCCTTCTCCTCCTGCCTCCTTTGCAAGACCAACAGTGGAACCTGGTGCTCTAAGGTCCTTTCTGATTCTGACACTGGGCAGCCAGGCATCCGGCCCTGGGGTCGAAGGGATCCAAGGCAATGTTTGAAAAAAAAAAAAAAAAAATTGGAAATAGCACCATTCCCAACAAGACGACTATTTTGGTAAGTTGAGGCGAAACCACGGCATGGAATATTACACGGCTGTCAATAATGGTGTTTCCACAAACCCACGCTCTCTTCAATCCACTCATTAAAAGGCAGGACTGGAGGGGCACCTGGGTGGCTCAGTGGGTTAGGCCGCTGCCTTCAGCTCGGGTCATGATCTCAGGGTCCTGGGGTCGAGTCCCGCGTCGGGCTCTCTGCTCGGCGGGGAGCCTGCTTCCCTCTCTCTCTCTCTCTCTGCCTCTCTGCCTACTGTGATCTCTCTCTGTCAAATAAATAAATAAAATCTTTAAAAAAAAAAAAAAAAGGCAGGACTGGATAACAAAGGCTTTCATTTTCTACTTGATTCAAAGACTACCTTGGACCCGTGGAGAGGCTCGCACTGCCCTCGGGAGGCCCCGAGCCTGCACTGTTGAGATCCAGTGCACGGGTCCATGTCTCAGACCTGGGTGACCTGGGGCAGGTCCTTAGCTCTCTCAGACTGTTTCCTTGGTAAACAAAGAAAATCCCCACCTCGCAGAGACACCCCCCGCCCCGCCATTAACCAACTGCTCAGTAAACACTGGCTTTCATGCCATTACCATCATTAAGTTTAGAAAATAGGTTACAAAAAAGAAATATGGAACATGACCCTGCTTCAAGGAACTCCCCACCAAAGTGAACTTCTTCACACCGAATCCTACTAAAGCTTTCCAGAGACTTCTCTGGGTGGCGGGATGACAGTTTTTCATTTTTTTCTCAGGACCTGCCTCTGTTTTCCAAGTTTACTATGATAAACTCAGAGTACTTTTTCTTAAGATGCATTTATTGGGGGGCTGGAGGCAGAGGGAGGGAGTCTCAAGCAGACCCCCCCACCAAGCACGGAGCCCCATGCGGGCCTCCATCCCACGACCCTGAGCCAAAACCAAGAGCCGGACGCTCCACCGACTGAGCCGCCCAGTTGCCCCCAGGGCACTTTTAGGATTAGAAGTAGCACGTTCTTTCTGTACCCCCATTCCTGCCACTCTCCGGTCTGTGAAACTCCTGGGCCCCTTCATTCTGCAGAGAGCCCACTGGAAAGTTCGTCCCGGAGGAAGCTCACGGGCAGACAGAGGGACACGCAGAACAGACTGGAACCACCCAAGAGCCTGAGGGGAACTGGCAGGCCCTGCACAGCCCTCCTCGCCACAAACGGGATGGCTTGGCAGGGCCCAGCTTCCTCCCCAGGCACGGAAAGGTCTGGTGGCCTGCCCGGCCAGACAACTCTCCCACCCGCCGCCTTCTCCCGCCAGCCCAGTTCCTGCCCCTGTCACTCCTGCCAGTCCCCGTTGGGGGAGCACGAAACAGCTGCCCACCATGTGGCCTCCGCCGAGACCCCTCCTCAGCCCGGGGATGGGACGCCCCCGTCACTACCCTGTCAACCCCAGCCACCTGCCTTCGAGCGTCACCCTTTGCTGGCTATCCTGCCTCACACTGCTCATTTATTCCTGTCCCCAAGCTGGTGCCTCAGAGCAGGACCACCCACTGAGGCCCCATTTCTAGACTCAGCGGCCTGCTCCCCCAGCGGCCCACCCTCCTCTCCTGCTCCCCCACAGTTAGCCCCTCTCGGTGCTGGGGACGGTAGGGCACGCTCAGGCCTGCCCCATGCTGTCCCCGCCTCTGAGGGGAGCCTTCTTGCCCGCCTCCACCTTGGTCAGCACCTACCTGATCAAGAAGCAGGATTCAGGAAGCTCCCACTGTGTGGCGGGCACTAATCTGGGCACTTAGGGTCCCACAATCAGCAGGAAGGGTCCGTCCTCATGAGCTCAGTCAGCTCAAAATATGCCTTCTCGGTGAGGCCTGCCCACATCAACCACCTGATGGTCCACCTTAGGAAGGCCCTTTCGGGGACAACCTCCACCGTCTTGTCATTTACCAGGGAAGTGGGGCCACCAACCATGCTCCCACTTGAATGGGCCCCCCTTCTACCAAACCTCACTGAACCCACTTGGCCTCCCTGGGATGCAGACGCTCCTGTCCCCATCCGCAGTGAGAACGGGGCTATTGCGCCACCAGAAGGGGACTCGAACCCTGGCCTCACTGACACCCGAGATTCTATCCTTGGGATATTCCTACACCCCCAAGACTGCAGGCAGCGATGCCAGCTGGGATGTGACATTCCAGTGAGGGTTTTTTCTGAGGAGGCCCTGGGCCATTCCATCCCTTCTCCTGGACAAGAGTCCATCAGCAGGGAGGGAGCACTCGCTATGTGCCAGGTTCTCTCTAGGCACCTTGCCTCAGTCCTCACAGACATCCTCCCAGGGAGGGACCATCCTCCCCATCTCACAGATGAGCACATCAGAGTTCAGAGAGGCAAACAAGTGGCTCAAAGTCACACAGCAGTGGAGCCAGATTTCAACCCGAGATTAGCTGCACCCCAAGACCGTGGCGCACACCTACTCCCAGACCTGGCTAGCCTGCCCCACTGGGAAGTTCCTCGGGAGTGGGAACACCCCCACCCTCACCCCCCACAGTATCCTCTACAGACACCGACAGACAGATTGACTGAACTTCCGGGAATGAGTAGAAATGAAGGACACGTCCTCCCCTGACAGATGGCCCAGCTCAGGTGTGCAGCCCCAACCACCACCCCATGACTCACCAGCAGCTGTCTCGGGCCTGAGGCCCTGGCAGCCATCAAGCTGAGGGCCTGCCCGCTCCTGGGGCCCACAAGCCTCCGAACAACCCAGCGTGGGCTCAGACAGTCCAGTCCTGCGCTTCTCGGGGCCTCAGTGTGCTCTCCTACGAAATGGGGATCATCACTCCCCACAAGCTGAGACACCCTCCGTGATGTGCCAAGCCGGGACTGGGTGGTTAGGAGGTGCTAGGATATGCTACGGGTCCCAACTCAAAGCTCAGCTCCTCAGAGAGGGACCCCGACTACCAAATCCACCCAAATGACCTCCCGCCACACCCAGTCGCTCTGCCGACACCAGGGTTGTCTCCTAGTTCACCAGGGCCCGCAAAATTTGCTTATTGACTTTCTCGTCTAACATCTGTTTCCCCCTGCAACAGTGGGGACGGTGACTGCGTCCACCAAGGCCACGCCTATGTTCCCAAGACCCAGAATATTTCTGGGACATGGTCAGCCTCCATATTTGTTCAGTGAACACTGGGAATGGGCTCACCCTCCACAGCCCCAAGGCACCCCCTTCCCGCCTCCAGTCACTGTGTGAACCCGCGGGAGGCCCTGGCCTCTGGCCTCAGTCTCCCTGTGTATAAAACCAGGGGCTCCAACAAAGCTTCTCTCTGGTCCTTCCAAAACCCAACCAGGAGGACTCCAGCACAGCTCAGAGGAGGGATGAGAACCTGAGGCTGAGCCCAGCATATTTTTTTTCATAAAATAACTCTGCAAATTATATGCAAAAATCTGCAGATTAGCAGGCTCCCAGGGGAGCCTACAATTCCAGCCACTTGACAAGCAGGCCCGGGCTAGGGGGAAAGAGCATTTCCTGAGCACCTGCTGAACGCCAGGCTCCTTCCAAGGAGCCAGGTGAGACGACCCTCCTTTGGCCATAGACAGGCCAGGTGACTTGCTAGAGGTCACAGAGAATGCAGGTAGAGAGTCAGGATAAAGCTGGGGGGTGGCCGGGCAGGGGGAAATGGGGCCTGGCAGTGCGGAGGGGGTTAGGGAGGGCACAGAGAGGACCCAGGGCCCTGCACCTCGTTCTCATGCTCTCGGGACCAGAAAGACATCCAGCTGAAAGGGCAGAGCGATCCTCAGCTTGATCTTGGGGGCCCCCTAAAGCCAGGTGACCCCCAGCCCTCCTCCAGGAAACCAAACAGACCCCGGAATCAGCCCGGGGCAGACCCAGCCCTTCCAGCTGTCCTGCGAAGCCTCTGACACCCTCCCCCAAGGCTTCTCAGGCACGTGCCAGCAAACCCACTGAGGCTCCACACACCCCGCACACACACCCCCAGGTGTCCCCATCTGTGTGTGTCCAAGCCCAGCCTCCTTGAGGAACCGGGCTGTGGTCTCCCCACCATCCCATTCGCTGTTATTTATAACCCAGCAGGAGCTCACATGTGGCGGAGAGGCGACTCCCCATCCCCAGTCCGGAGCTACCCCACACCACCGTCTTCGGAGCCGCTCCACGGCAAGGGTGGAATGAGCCCAACTCGGGGAGGGAGCCGCGGGCGCCCACCAGCACCACTGCTGCCAAGGAGAAGTGAGGCACAGGGCAAGGAATCACACCAAAACACTGGGGGAGGAGTAGGCAGAGCCCCCTCAGGGCCACACTTGCTTCCAGCCCGAGATGACACTTGTGAGACACTGGGGGTTTGATCGGGAAAGGGAGGGGACTCTCACCCCCCCTTCTGAGTCCTGGCAGACAGGCAGGGCCTGGCGATGAGCAGGGGCTTTGAAGCGAGACTGCTTGGGTCCAGATCCCAGTCCTGGCCCTCAGGAGCTGTGTGGCCCTGGGTGAGTACATCTACCTCTCTGAGGCTGTTTCCTCCCTACAAAATGGGCATAATAACAGAACCAAACTCAAAGGGCTAGGAGGAGGAAATGAGATTATCCAAACGGGTCCTGGCCGTTTGTCTCAGCTTGTCGAATGCAGATGCTCCATAAATACTTGCAGGAAGGAGAGATGCAGAAAGGAAGGCAACCAGAGTCCCAAGAGAACAGGCGTGGGTGAGAAGACGGGGCAGTCAGAGCCTCGCGAGGTGGCCATGGCCCCAGAGGGCCCGGCAGCTCCTCTGAAGGTTACACGGACAGTCACGTGTGAGCCAGGAACCCTACCCCCAGGGTGCGCACCCGAGGGAAGGGAAAACGCACAAACACATACGTTTAAAAAAAGAAAAAAAAAAAAAACGTCGGCTTATTCGTGACGGGCACAAAGTGGAACTGAGCCAGGCGTCCATCCGCTGACAGAGAAGTGAAAGATGGCAAGTCCACACCACGGAATTCCAAGCCACAAAGAAAGCACTGAGGTCCCCGCACCTGCTGCCACGATGAAGCTGGGAAACGTTACACGGAGCGAAAGAAGTCGGGCGCAGGAGACCACACTGCGTGAGAGGCCGCCCCCACGGGCCGTGCCAGGCAGGTCCACAGGGACAGAAAGGACAAGAGACGGCTTAGGGCTGGGGGACTGGGGAGAGACGGGAGGGACTGCTGAAAAGGTACGGGCTTGCTTTCGGGGGTGAGAAAAATGTGTAAAAACTGGGGATGACCGCACAACTCTGTAAATATACTAACATCCCCTGAACTAGATGCTTTAGATGGTACACTGGATGCTATGTGAATCGGATCGCAATAAAGCTGCTGTTTGAAGGGATAACAAAAGGATGAGTGTGAGATTGAGGCTCAGAGAGGGTAAGGAACTTGTCCAGGGTCACACAGCAGAGCCCAAACTCAAACACTCAGGTGGAAGAGGAGGTAAGCCTTCCCCCTGCTCACCAACTTTCCCATCTGCACATCTCCCCAATCACGACCCAGGTAAAGCTTCCCCAGGCATTCCCCACCCGCCTCCCACCCCCGCCATCCAGAAGGGCAAACACGGGCTCTGCAGACCACAAGTGGGAGAGGCCCAGCACTGTGACTGCCTCCTCTGTGCTTGTCAAAGGCCACTTTGTTGGGTGGGACCACTGGGAGGGGGCAGGCCTGGCCCAGAGTGACCCCAAGAGAAGGTGAGACAGCTCCAAACTCAGGCTGAGCACCCTCTCCACCCCTCTATGCCAGCACTGCAACCCCCCCCCCCCCCAGTCCTCAGAGGTTCCGCGGTACCCTCTGTCCACGCAGCTGGCCCCTGGTTGCCCTCAGGGAGAGGCATGAGTATGTGGCCTTGCCAGGAAAGGGGGCAGGAGTTGGGGCAGGGCCCAGTGGTAAAGCCTGTCTGAAGCTAAGACAAGCATGGCTGTCCCCTGCCCCCTATGGCTGCCTAAAGCAGTCTTGAAGACAGATATGACTCTGGGGCCCGCCCCTCCCCCCATGCCACGCTCCACAAGGCTCCAAGGCACCTGCCTATCTCAGCTGGCGGCTGCCCCCCACCTCCCCCCCGCCCGCTGGTTCCCACCCTCTACTGGGCACACAGCGGCCTATCTATCCCGTGGGCTAGCTGTGTCTGATGGGTGCTCTGGACCTCCTGCACACCACTACGACATGGAACTCGGGTGTGAAGCTCCCACCCAGCTAGTCCCTGGTTCCAGCCCCCTGCCTTGGCACCTGCTCTGTCCCCAGCTCTGGTCCCCCATCCGAGCACCGTGAGGAAAAAGGTGACCTCATAGAGCCTCATGGCACAGACCGTGGAGCCACAAAGGGTCCCGGGGAAAAAGGGTTGAAAGCCCCAGGAGGAAGTGGAAGGTGCCGGAGAAAACCACAGTGCCCCACCTCCCCTCCCCTGACATGATCTACCCAGCCTCCTGTGGGTCCAGCACAACCTCCTGTCCAGCCGCCCGCTGCCCAAAGGCAGAGCCTCTCCACTGAGCTCAGATGGAGTGTGATGCCCACTAGGGATATAAGGACCCCGAGTGTCCTGGCCCCCACGGGCCCTGCAGCCTGATGAGGCAGCCCCTCCTCTCCTCACCCGTCACTTGACCATGCCTTCCCTGACCAGTGCTCCTTTGGGTCTCACCTGTCCCCTCACCCAACCCTCTGCAGGCCGGTCATGCCCCAGCCCTGGGCTCCTACCATCAGAGCCGCAGTCCCACACGCCTGCTCCCTGCAGGGTGCTCCCCAGGGCCAGCCCCGCCCCAGAACAGAGAGGGGCCCCACAGAGGGTTGGATGAGGCCCACCGGTCCGGCCCAGGGCCTGGAGCAGACAGCGCCTGTAGGAGAAGGGCGGGCTGCGGAAGTGGGGCGCAAAGCTAGGACAGCTCAGAAGAGCTGATACCAGGACACCGTCCTATTCCTCAAACTCCAGGACGAGGACAGCGGTCACAACTGTCCCCTCCATGGTCACAGAGGCCTCTCGTGACCACTGGCCCCGGGCTGGCCAGTCCTGGTTACCAGCTCTGGGTGCTATTATGTGAGGCTTTCTGGGCTAAGAAAGCGCAGTCCTCGCAACTGCCCCACGGTGAGGCGACCAGTGCCCAACTTCATGGGAGGGGCACAGTGAGCAGCCCGAGGTCACCCCGCAGACCAGCAGAGGTCATGGTCAGAGCCCAAGTGGGGCCAGCACACCATCTATCTCAGCCACCCCCCGACACATTCATCCAAACATCAGCCGGGCAGGAGGGGTGAAGGGGGCACCCGGCCCGCACAATCTTGGGGCCCCTCCCTCCCACCATGTGCCAGGGACAGTCACCTCTGGGCCATGGTCCACATTGCCCCCGACCAGGAGCACCTTCACCACACCGCATGACCTAACGGCACTTCTCAGCACCAATGCTGCCACCCCCGACTTAGCAGGCTTGACCACTCCCCTTCCCCCAGAAATGCCAGTGGTACCCCGTTTTTGTGACAGCCAAAAATGTCCTGGCACCCTTCCCAACGCCCAGACACAGACACCTTCAATGCCCAACTCAGGCCTCCCTTGATCCTAGAAGCTTCCCCCTACCACCCTGTCCCAGTGGCCCCACCACCCCTGCTCAGGGCCCCAGATTCAGCATGTCCTGCTGGGCCACATCTTACCATGCAGTTCAGAGACGTTGTGGCCAAAAACAGGGTTCCCAGACATGAGAATTCCCGGGACACCTTGGGCAGAAGATTCCGACACAGGGTCAGCAGCAGGTAAGTGGTTAAAGGAAGGGACCACCTCCCCGGGCTTCCCTGACCCCAGCTGTCACCTTCCTCAGAGGACACACAGCCATGCCCATCTCCCCCCTCCCCAGGATGTCTGTTCCCAGGGTTCTGTGAAGGTCATATAACAGAACCTCCGAAGGAACCCGAGGTTTGAGTTTGCAGTGTCCCTGGAGGTCAGGCAGAAGACAAAGCTCCGTGTCCCTCTGCCCCCGGCCCCCGCCCTTGCCTTAATCACCGCTAAGGAGGCCAGATGACCAGCTGCCCCTCTGGCCTGGGCTCCCCAGACTCTGGGATTAAGAGCTGGGATTAAGGACGGACATGGTCCTGGTAGCTCAGAGGCCTGGCAACGTGCATGTGCGCGCGCGTGTGCGTGTGGACACGTGGGCGTGCCAGTGGACACGTGCAAGCACACTCGGGGTATTTCCAGGCATGCTGTGGGCACTGTCATGTGTGTGCACCTGCCGGTGGTCTTAGACACCTGTATGGGTCTGGCTCTGTTTGCATGGGAGCTACATGTGCCTGGGGGATGGGGTTGTGTGTGTGTCGCTGTCCATGTGTGCCTGTGTGTTAAACACATACGTGGGTCTTGTCTCCACATGTGTGTGTGTGTGTGCACAAGGCAAGGGACTGTGCTAGGGTCTGCATTCCCCTTCATAACCTGCTCGCATGCACATTTCTATGTGTGCCTCGACCTCCCCGAGGTAGGGAGGGCATCTCCCAACTCGTCCCACTACTCTCCCTGGAGCTGCTCAGGTCCACGCCATCCAAGGTGTTGGGGGCGAGTTCCCCACAGCTGAGAAGGGGAGAGGGAGCAACCTGGTTGCCCTACGTCACCAAGACTGGCCACACTCGAGCCACTAAAACAAGGGAGTAGGCATGGAGACACCAGGGCCCCACACATCAGCACAGATCCCCGGGGACACTGTCACACACATGCACATGTACAGAAATCCTGCCCCTTGCCTAGACCGAAGCTGAACCAAGGCCTTAGCCCCACAGGGAAAAAAGATTCCCATGGGCTCCAGCATCACCCCACGGATGGTCCCCTCAAGACAGTTTCTGGATCTGAGACCGTCCCCAGCTGAGACCTCCCAGCTCCCCCGCCTCAGTGAGAACAGGACTCAGTCAAGCCAGGGCTCAGCTCCCAGAGGCCCCCAAGGAGCCCGGGGAGAGCCATTCTGCCTTCACCGCTGGGGGCCCCAAACAGTCCAGGGTTGTCCTTGGGCCTCGTGTCCCCAGGTGAATGGCAAGGCAAGGTGGAAGGCTGATTTCCTGTAGCCCTCCGCCCTTCCAACAGCACTTCTGCAGGGGTGGACGAAGGCATGGGGAGGGGAGGAGAATGGGGAGGAGTCTGGGTCGAGGAGGGTTTAGAGTAAAGAAGAGTCCCTCTGGTTCTGATGCTGACCACCCCCTCGGTCTGCAAGACCCATCCCCCAGGGGACTTCTCAGGTCCCGGCCCCCCTGATGGGCAGCCAGGGAGGTCCCAACCAATGAGGGAGGAGTGGAGCAGGGGGCTCTGGGGAAGCAGAGCAGGAGGGAGGAGAGAGGGAGGAGGGTGGGAGGCAGAGAGGGCAGGAGAGGAGCAGGGGACGATCTCTGGTAACCAAGCCTGAGCCTCCAGAAGCCCACGGTGTATCCATCTTCCAGAATGGTGGAGGCCAGAAGGACCCGGGGTGCCCCCCACCCCCAGCTAAATGAGGCGGGAAGGCTGTGTCTCTGCTGCCAGCCTCCACACTCCTCAGCCCCAAGTTCAGGGATCCCAGGAACAGGGGCTGGGGAGAACACGGTGTGCGGCCAGGGGACAGGATGTGTGAAAGGACACGACGCAGGACTGTCGGGACGCGGGGAAGGAAAGCAGGTAGTCCGCGGGAAGGAGGAACCAGGAGATGATGAAAGGGCTGACAGTGGCTGCTAATGCCACAAAGTCACCAAGGGAGGGCTCCGAGGAGGTGACGGTGGGACCCCGCAGGAGCCAGGAGCAGAGAATCCCAACACATGGGAAGAGGGGCTCAGCCCAGAAATCCAGAAGGAGGGAAGAAAGAAGGGGCTGAAGAAGGCTCACGGTGCTTGAGAGCTGGGGAGAGGTCGATAAAGGATTCCCAGAGGAGAGGACAGCCGTGCTGGGTTTTGGAGGATGAGTAGGAGTTCTCTAGAGGAGGGAACAGTCCACAGAGAGAGAACAGCGTGTGGCTAGACGTGAAGATGAAAGAAATGATGTCATCCTCTGTGCCCAGGGAGCAGCTGGGAGCCGCGGGGTGGGGAGCAGCGAGGGTACACAGGGCTGAGGGAGAAGCTGGAGAAGTCCACTGGATGTGCTGACAGGAATCCATCTGGCATTGAGTCTTGGAGGAGGGACAGCTTCCCGGGAGAGAAGGGTGGAAGCTGGGCCTGCCATCTGGGCCAAAGAGACACAGGTCAATAGCAGAAACATGGTACAAGAGACGGGGGGCCCTTTCTGCGGGTCAGGAGACACAGTTCTTTGTCCCAGCGCAGCGACTGACTTGAGGGGTTACTCTGGGCCAGCCCTCTACCTCTCTCAGCCTCTGTCTCCCCATGTGCAAAACAAGGCTGAACCACCAGATCCCAGAAGAGCCTTGCTAGGACTAGAAATCACTCTTTGTCCTCAGTTTCCCCTTCAGGACAATGAACAAGCTGGACAAGAGTGCTTCCAAGGGCCCTTTCAGCTGAAAGCCTCGTTGGCCTTCCGATCTCTCCCCAGCCTAGGATGGCCTCAGCCCATGACCCCACCTAGACAGAAGACAGGCACCAGAGGAAAGACCTGTGGGGGAAGCCAAAAGCCCCCAGACCAGCATCAGGGCCTCTCCCACAGTGGCCACCCAGGTTCAGGCACCGAACAAGACGTGACAGGCCCTAAACTCACCCTCTCCGGGCCCTACACATCACCGTTTGCGATGCATCACCGTTCATGATGCAGGGCAGTGCCTCTACACCAGAGAGCGCTCTAGACCACCTCCGTTCCAATCCTAGTAAATACGCCACTCTGTGAGCCCAGAGAAGTTCCTTAACCTCTCTGTGCCTCAGTTTCCTCTTTTGTGAAATCACCATAATAGTATCTCTTTCATAAGGCTGTTGTAAGGCTTCAGTGAGCTTTTATCTGTAAAACGCCTGGCAGAGAACCCTGCACCAGGCAGGCATTCAGAAGGCATAATTCAATATTAATACTACCACATCTGTGCTCTTGTTGGCACCCCTGCCAGCCCCTCGGGGCCATGGGGCTGCACCTACTTCAAGACCAACACCCCCTACAGCAGGAGGGAATCTAAATGCCCTGGTTTGGACTCAAAGCCCACCCGGAAGTCTTCAAAGCCGATGCCCCACAGGCTTCAACTGTTCAGTCCCAGATCCATCCCCTCCCCCCACCTTCCCGCACAGGACCAGGTACCCAGCAGGTGCCCAGTGAATGTATTAAATGCAGGAACAATACACTCTTGTGAAAAACAGCAACCCCCCTCGGGCAATGGCTCCTCGACCCCACATATGGCTCTCCTTCCTGAGCTGGGAACTGCTGCTTTTAACCACACCCGAATCTGCCATGACCCTTCCTACCTCTAAGCCTTCGTCCACCCTGGTCCCCTATCATTGTGCTGATACACCCTTCAAGGCCTGGTACAAAGGACACCTCCCCCGTGGAGCCCTCCCTGATACTCCAGAGTCAAAACCAACCCCTCCTTCCTCTGACTCACTACCCTCAGCCCCTCACAGGTGCTGGCTCCCTCCCCTAACTGGGAGCTTCCTAAGGTCAAAGGCCAGGTTAAGCTCCCTAAGGCCTCTGAGTGCTCAGCACAGGCCAGACACAGAGGGGATATCAGTAAATAGCAGATAAAGTAACTGGCAGGTCAGCAGCACTGTAGGGACAAGGACCCGGTTACTGGACTCCCTGCCCCGTGCTCCTCCCCTATCCAGGAGACCAGACTCACAGCCCAGCCCCCAGGCCGCCTGGATTTGACAGATCCCATCTCAGAGGCTGGTGTTCAGGGTGATGGGTGAGGAAAGAGGCGCGTCCTACCCTGGCCCAAGAGGAACCACAGACAGGCCACGTGAAGGAAACAAGCTTCCTCTCCTCCCCACCCACCTGCCCCCCACCCAGCACAGCTCTCCCTTCCCAAAGGGGTCACCCCAGGCCAAGCCCTGGACTCATGTCTCTCTGATAGTTCCTCAAATGTGAAGACTGGAAGGGTTCCTGGGTCACCCAGTCCAACCGCCCCACTGCGCAGATGAGGAAATTAGAGGCTCAGAGGAGGAGAAAGCTGCCCGTGGTTACTTGACAGGTCAGTAGCCAACTCACCTCTGAAACATAAGGATCTTAAAGAAAACATACCTAATGTCAGAAAAGTCAAAATAACTCTCCAGGAGCAGCTTCCTTTTACCTAGCTGCCAACCAGGTAACTGGCTGCGCCTCCCCCAACACCAGCTTCCCCCCAGCCTAGTGAGCGAGGCCTTACTGGCCCTCTGAGCCGCGGAGAAGACCGCAGCTTGCCCAAGTCCACAGCAGACTGGGAATGGAACCCGGCTGGGGTCGGAGAGGCGGGGGCTCCCTCCCTGCTTCTCTTCAGGACCTGCCCCTGACGCCTCACACACAGGCCCAGGCCCAACACACACCCACCAGCAACACACATCTCACCGGACAAGGCAAGGCGACAAGACGCAGGACACACACACGAGATACGCCTGCACACCCACAGCCCCCAGCGCAGGGCCCAGCACACAGCAGGTGCTCAAAAATGGCTGCAAAATGAACAAATTCATCAGGCAGAAGACGCCCCCATGTGAGAATGTGGGGTCCCGCCCCCAACATTACCGCCGGTAACATTATCTCCTGCCAGCGGCCTCAGCTTGGGCTCACTGCTTAGCCTCTAGGGCCTCTGGGTCCCCATCTGCAAAGTGGGGTTACAACGCCCCCCTCCCAGGGTCACAGTAAGGACTGAGATGCCACACGGTGAGCACAGGAACCACACACCCTGTAGGTACTGGTCATTGCCACTGTCCTACGGTTGTCACCATCTGTGCCTGTCTTCCCAACGCAGGGAACATCTTTTTTATTTTTAAGATCTTATTTATGTACATGAGAGAGATGAAGAGAAGGAAAGAGAGAGAGAAAGAGAGCACAGAAGCAAAGGGAGAAGCAGACTCCCCACTGAGCAGAGAGCCCAACCTGGGGCTGGATCCCAGGACCTGGAAATCACGACCTGAGCCGAAGGCAGATGCTCAACCCACTGAGCCACTCAGGCGCTCACCCAACACAGGACACATCTGGAGGGCCAGAGCCAGAATTCAGAAGCAGACACCCGACCTCCACCTCCACGGTCTCCAGGCCCTAAGAAGGGGGCAGCCCCCACTTGGTAGGCTGGTGAAGGGCAGCTGGGAACATGGGCGCCTGTCCCCGGCCATGGGCCCTGCCGGGGGATGGCAGCACGTGGCTTCTGCCAAGCACCCTGACAAACAAGACTATCCTTCCCTGCTCCCAGGAGAACGGCCCTGTTTCCTCAGCCCCCGAATCCCGCATCCGAATTCCCCCAAACCCCAGCCCAAGGATGGGCACCACAAGCTACCTGCAGGCCCACTGGCGATCAGTGTGCCGCAATCAGATTTCCCAGATCCCACTGGTGACTGATCCTAAATTATTCCTATTAAAGTCTTGGCTGGGAAGCAGGGCTGGGGGGGGAGGGGCGTGGGATGGGGGTGCTGGTGGATGGTACAAGGGGTAGACTCTAGGGGAGCTTGGGCTGACGCTGATCCCAGAGTGAAGCAAGCCTACTGCCCATCCCCGAAGCAGAAGAAAGGCCCTAACTAGAGTGATCTCCCACCCCACCCCTCCCCATCCCCATCCTGTCTGCGGAAACCCTGGCCCCAAGGGCAGCAGTGGGACAAAAAGGACTCCAGAGAGAGCGAAGGGGTATCTGAACACAGGTCTCCACCGGGACCTGGCTGGGCGAGGCCTGCTGAGTGGCTTTACAGCTCAGAGCCTTCTGCATGGACTGAGTGGAATGCCACAGCCTTTGCGAGCAGCCAAGGGCTCGGCGAGCTCATCCAAGACTGAATAACCAGCCCAACCCTTGGCCAAGGCTCCAGGCCGCCTCTGGGCTTCAGGACCCCCACCTGTGAGATGGCAGCGTCTCCCTTCCAGGCCAGCTCCCACCTCCACGGTTCTGCTTGGGTCAGCCTTGATCATTCCAACTTGGTTCCCAATCCCAGCCCCAAAAAGCAATTCTGCAGTGAGATGGAGCGAGGGACAGGAAAAGAGCAAAACCAAAGTGGGGAAATGGAAGAAATCGGTATTTGCACGAGTGCCCACTCCTTATCAGGCTCGCTATGGTTTCCGGTGGTTCACGCTCAAGCAACTCTCAAGACAGAGGTTCTCTGAGCCCATTTGGAACAAGGGAACGAGGCTCAGAGAGGCTAAGAGAACTTGCCAAGATCACACAGTTAGAAAGTCACAGAACCAGGATTTCAACCCTGGTCCAGTTGGCTCTGGGGCCCCTGCTCCTTCTATGACCTCACGATACACCCTCAGGTGTGGAGACCCCAAAACAGATGGCACCAAAGCCCAGCTGGGGGTCCCAGGGTGGAAAGAAGGCAGCCATTGGCCGGCTGGGTCACAGAGGCAGTAGAACCCTCTCCACCTGGCACAGAAGGCCAAGCACGGGCCTTCCTCGTCCCCCTGCCATCAGCAGCCAGGTAGGGAAAAGGCCAGGCGGTTGGTCAGGGGCCACCCCCCACCCCCATCCTGCAGCTGGGCCCTCGGCCACTGCTGCCCAGACTCCCCCTGTAATCACAGCTTCCTGTTTGGCGTTGAGACTCGCCTGGTCAGTGGGGGGAGGGAAGCAGCCACCCCTCTGGCCAGGGCCTGCTCTGGAAGGAGGGGGGAGCCGGAAGTAAAGGCCCCCCAGCCTCCCGGAATCTTGGGAGTCTGGGAGCCAAGGCAGGGCCCCCCTCCTCCCTACAAGGAGGTCAGTCAACAAATATTTACCAGGCGCTGGCCTGATGTTCCCACGATGTGGTGGACTGTTAGTGGGGGCAGCAAGACAAGCGTGGTGGTCCAAGACCAGCCCTGACCCCGCCCCCTGTGGGGCTGGAGTGGCGCAGGAGCAAGAGGCAGGGCCCTCAGGACAGTTCCTGGCACCCTGCCCTCCCTCCCAGCTCCCCCCACACCGCCGCTCCCAGACACAAAATCACAGGCTTCCAAGCAGCTGAGCTGGAGCCCAGGGCCGCCGATCCTCTGTCCCACCCCGATGTGGTGGCCGGCGCCCCCGCAGTCAGACCGCAGGCCCACCCTGCGCAGCCCCCAGGCGCCTCCCAGCCCACGGGCGCACGCCGGGGCCCAGCAGACTCCTGCCAGTCTGGCTGGCCCTCAACCCACCTCCAAAGGAGAGAACACGAAGCCCCAGCCCAGGGTCCACGCCCCAGTCCTGGTTTCCTTCCCTCACCCGCTCACTCCTTCACTCAAACCCTCCAATTCTGGGCCAGGTGCGCAGCTGCCCTTGGGGTTCAGCAAAGACAACAGCCACAAAGCCTGCTCGTGGGGGTTCACGGTCTGTAAGGGAACCATTCAGGCTGCAGGAGACCCACAAAGTCACTAAGGCCGCAGGGAACCCTGGGGACAAGGGGGACACGGGGCAGCAGGGATGAAGATTTGGGCTGGGCCCGTGACAGCAGTCCGAGGGTGAGGGGGGGTTAAACACAGGCCCGGTCACCCGTGCAGAGGGTGAGCCCCAACACCAGGGGCATCCCATGCATGCCCGGGGAATGGCGGGATTTTAGACCCCTCTCCTGTGCCAGCACCAGACCTGAGTCCTGCCCCCGCAACCTGCACCGGCCTCAACGCTCCCCCTTAGCCCAAACTCAGGACCCTCAAAGTCACCCACTGTACAGATGACAAAACCTTGTGAGGTCGGAGAAGAGCAAGGGCCCCGGGGCCAAGTCCTCATTGAGCCCTGCCCCCACCTGCTACTTGTGGCTACTGTCACCCACCCCAAAGGCCAGGGTGAGAGCAGAGGTGGAAAGACAGAGGACACACCCAGCAGAGCCTGGCGAAGAGGGAGCCCCGTAAAACAGTGGATAAAGTGAGCCTCATGGGGGCGCCTGGGTGGCTCAGTTATTTAAAGCCTCTGCCTTTGGCTCAGGTCAGGATCTCAGGGTCCTGGGATCGAGCCCCGCATCAGGCTCTCTGCTCAGCGGGGAGCCTGCTTCCTCCTCTCTCTCTGCCTGCCTCTCTGCCTGCTTGTGATCTCTCTCCGTCAAATAAATAAATAAAATCTTAAAAAAAAAAAAAAAAGTGAGCCTCATGGGGGGTGGGGTAAGGAGGCCCCAGGGAGGAGCATCTTGTCCAAGGCCACAGAGCAAGAAGGGGTAAATGCAGGACGAAGCCCAGTTCTCTCAGCCTGGCAGGCCCTGGCTTCACCCAGCTCGGCTACTTTCCAGCCCACTTGACCGTGGGCAAGTCACTGAACCTCTCTGTGCCTTCATTTCCATAAAACGAAGGTTCTCATCATTCCCACCTCCCAAGATTATCATGAGGATTAAATGAGCCAACACAGAATGAGAGCTTAGCAGGCGGGGCTCTCCGTGAACATTAGTTTGCTGTTCATGTCATTAAGCCCTCCCCAGATCGTGCCCACAGCCCTTGGGGGAGGAGGGGGCGACAAAGACAGATGGAGACTTCACCCCTCCAGTCCCAGCTGCCTCAGTCTGCTCCAAGCCTCCGCAATCCTACTGGGGCCCCTTCTAGAATGACCCAAAGCAGCAGTGAGGCCTGGGTGGGGAAGGGGGTTCCCAGCTCCAGGGGGAGGGTTTGGAGGGACGCCTGTGGCAGGGCCAGGCTTCTGAGGAGCTCTGTCTCCACCTCGCTCTCCACGGGTGCCCTAGCATTTTCCAGAGCCCAAGCCCAGAACTGCCCTACCCCAGTGCTGCCTGGGGCCCCCAGGGACCCCATGTCCCAGTCCATGAGGTGGGAGGAGCCATCTGTTTTCAAAAGGCCACACGGCTTCTTTCTTTCTTTCTTTCTTTTTTTAAAGATTTTATTTATTTATCTATTGACAGAGAGAACACAAGTGGGAGAGAGGGGCAGATGGAGAAACAGAACCCCACTGAGTAGGGAGCCCGACTTGGGCTCAATCCCAGGACCCCAATATCATATCTGGACCTGAAGGCATACCCATAACTGACTGAGCCACCCAGCTGCCCCTGAAATGCTTTTACCTTCAGCAGAGCTCAACCCCACACCAACCCCCAACAAAAGGGAAGAAGAAACAAACTGAATTCCCAGATGGCGGCACCATGTCGCTCCCCGTCCCAACTCCGCCATGAGAATTTTGTAACCCCGAGTAGCAGTCCTGAAGTATTCGTCCCCAACCGACAAGTATGAGAGCCTCGGGTCAGGGCAGGCCACAGCTTGCTCTGGGCCAGATGGTGACCACTTTGATGACATATCGCAAAACCTCCTCCTCCAGGAAGCCCTTTCTGACTTCTCCAGGCCCCCTCCTGGAAAAGTCCTGTCTCCTGAAAGCTTGCTACATGCCAGGCTCTGTTCATTCTACCCAAGGAGCTCATGTCCTCATCACAACATCGCTGTGAGTGAGGTTGGCACTGTTTCAGTCCCCATTTCACAGATGGGGAAGCTAAAACAGAGAAATCCCTTACTCAAAGTCACACACCAGGTGTCTATCCCTGAAGGCCCTGCCACCTTGGGGGCTAAGAGACAACACGCCCCTGTGACGTCCCTGTGTCAGGGCCTGGCCTCCAACAGCCCCAGGGTCCCCAACTTTTAATTTTTACAGTGAGGACAATCTCACTCTGACAACTCAGCATCCAGAGTCAACCAGTGTAGCTAGAGGACAAGCAGGGAGCTCTAGGGCAGGGGGAACAGTTGGGTTGGGAAGGGAGCAGGAACAGGGGGTGGGGCTTCAACAGAATCCCTTGCTTAATTTCCCCTTCCCCACCGTCACGTCCCCACGCCCCCCGCCTCCACCATCACAGTGCCTGCCTGGGCAATGGCAGCCTTAGAACAAGAAACCAGCAGTGGCTGAGTGTGGACTCAGCCAACCACGGGGCTGCATGAACCTCTTTCCTTGTCGTTACTCTCTCGGTCTTGCAGAGATGGAAGCAAGGCACAGAGAGGTTAACTAACTTTCACAAGGTCACACGGCCCCAGAGCAGTGAATTCCCATCACTGGAGATATTCAAACACGACTAGATGAAGCCTAAAATCCAAGCTTCTACATGAACATGTCTCCAAGCTAGAACTTCTAGAATCCCCACACTCCAAGCCTGTCTGGGTGGTGACAGATGTGGCTCTGAAGGCAGCTATCCCTCAAGAGTCCTGGTCACCTGGTCTCTCAGGAGAGAGGACTCCGCAAAGCAAATGCCAGGACACACACACACACACACACGCTCCCTTTAAAGCTGGTGAGCAGAGCAGGGGTCATCTTGTTCCTCTCCTGCCCAGAGCCAGTCACGCCCCATCGATGATGTCCTTAGAGGACCCTACCATGGAGGCCAGGAGCCATCCTGGGTGGGGCCCTTCTGGTCTAATCTCGGTCCCTCCTGCTACAGGCATCTCCTTCTTCCTTCAGGGTGGCACGCCCGGCAGCTGGGCCCCACCCTTTACCCTTCTGGCTCCTGGGCCAGGGGAGGTGACACTCCTCCTGGACAGCCCAACCCTGGGGAAGACGTAAGGTGAGGAGAGGGGCTCCCCCTCCCACCTCATCTGGAGTCCCTCCCAGTCAAGCCCACCACCTTGGCCTCCAGGCCCAGACCCAATGAGGGGGTGTTGATTTATCTGCTCCTCAGCTGTGGGTCTGAACCACACCCACTCTGCTTCGCCATCGGGTTCAGGGACACCCTGTCTCACTGAGGCCCTCCAGAACAGTCTTCCACCAGCCAGGCACTCCCTTCCTTCGTCCACCACCCTGTGGGGCACGAATTATATTAGCCTTGTTGTAGGAGTGAGGAACAGTGGTTCAGCAAAGGATGGGCCTGACCCAGGGTCACACAGCTCAAGATCCCTGCCAGGTCTCCAAATATCAAGCCTTTTGTCCTATGTCCCCTTTTCATTCATCTACACATCAAACATTTACTTATGTGAATGAGCCCACGTATCATCTCATCTCACTTCTGAGGATGGTGTTACCAGCCCCATCTTACAGAAGAGAAAGTAGAGGCCCAGAGAGATGAGACAGTGTGCACGAGGTCACAGCATGAGTCGGTGGGGGGGTGGTGCCAGGATTTGAACCCAAGTCTGGGTTATTTCCAAGTTTTTGATTTCAAAACTGCTCTTTCAAAAGCGTGGCTCAGAAGGTGACCCAGGCGCTAGGATGGGCTGGGTCCCAGTCCCACCCAGGGACCTCTTCTCAACCCCTTTGGGGGAGGACTGGGGATGAGGCTACCAGCCCACCAGGCACTGTACTCGACCTGGCATTCAATGCTCCCTCCACCCTTCATTCAGCCCCCAGGTGGGAAGGCTGTTGAGGAGCTTGTCTATCCAAAAAGCAAATTCTCGGTCCATGCCTGTCCTCCTCCCATTTTACAGGCCAGCCCACCAAGGCCCACGGAAACATGCAGGGACAGAGTCGGCTCCCGGGGGCTGCCTCAGAGACCAGGGTCCTTTCCAGCCTGCGGAATGAGGGACAGGTGCAGCTCCTAGAACGAGCCACAGAGACTGGGCCCAGAAACCCCCACCTCATCCCCAGCCTGGGCTCCAGACTTGGCGTCTGTGGGGGAACTCACTTGGGACCTAGGTCCCTCAAGGTGGGGAGCTGGTCCTTCTCTAAACCTCCTCCCGCTCCCCCTAATGGAACAGGGACTGAGCTCAACCCCACAGCTGCGTGGTCATTCAAAGGGACACTGAAGGGGTCACCACATACACACATACTCCCCTCGCCCTGCACACACTCTGCCCCCCTCGACTGTACGAGCCCCCTGCACAGGGTCACCCATGCAGCCACGAGCACTTGCACACGTGCACACACGCACACACACATTCCCATGGGTCCAAGCACACACCCACCGCGGAGATCTCTCCCACACACATACACTCACCCCCCCCACAACGGGCACCCACAGCCCCAGCCCATAACTGCCCACCCTTCCGCTGGCACACACAATAGGTCACTCCCACAGGGTCCACATCCAGGTAAGGCAAGACGGCAGGCAGCCATGTGCTGGGCTGTTGCTCATCCCTCATCCTTCACCCCTACACAGCCGACAGGTCCCAACACCCGGCACGGAGGGGATCAGACACACGGGGTCACCCTCACTCACCCCCTCAGGTCACCTTCACGCAAATCACCCTCCACCCCTCCCCCTCTCTGGGCCCCCACTGTCCTTCCCAAAGCGACCCTCGGAGGAACCAAACGCACACCTCCCCGCCCCGGCAGGGAACCCACCCCAATTCTCTAAAAGTGGCCGCGCTCTGGGCACACCCGCGAAGCCAAAGCCACGTTCGCTCCAGACCCACGACACACCCAACCCGGGCCCCGCGCCCGGCGACCCCCCGCCCGCCGTCAAGCCCGTCCCGCGCCTCTCGACCCGGGGCCAAGGACCCCGCTGGAAAGGGGCGCGGTACTCCGCGCCCCGCGCTCCGGTTCCCGCCCGGCCGCCCGCCGAGGGAGGGGTCCCCAGAGCCCGGAGAAGCGAGCCCCGGAGGCGGCCGGCGGCGGGGGCGGCCTCCCCCACGGGGTCAGCCCTGGGGACTGGGGGACGAGGGGCTGGGGAGCGCCTGCAGGCGGAGGGGCGCGGGGGCTGGGGGGCGCGCGGAGGTCGGGGGAGGGGGTGCGGGGGCGGGCTGGGTGGAGGGGGTCGGGGGGAGGGGGACCCGCGGGAACCGGCGCGCGTCACTCACCCCCGCGGCGCGCCCGGCCAGCAGCAGCAGCAGCAGCGGCGGCAGGAGCAGCCCGCGGGCCCCGGGCCCGGTCGCGGCCCCGTTCCCGGCGCCTGCCCCGTGGGCGGCCCCGGCGCGGTGCGGTGGTCCCGGCTTCATGGCGGCGGCGGCGGCGGCGGGCGCCTTTGTTCCCGAGGCGCAGCGCGCGGGGCGGCTGCTCGGCGGCGGCGCGGCCCGGAGGTTGGACCGACGCGCTCCCGGCTCGGGGCTCCCGGCTCGGCGGCCCGGCTCCGCCTCGCAGCTCCGCGCCCACAGCAGCCGCGCCCGCAGGAAGCGTGCGCCGCCGCCGCCGCCGCCGCCGCCACAGCCGCCGCCGCCGCCGCCGGGCCGCCCCCAGCACGGGCGGAGCGGGAGGAGGGGCGGGGGGCGGGCCGGGCCGGAGCGCGTCCCCTGCCGCCCCGCCCCCCCACCGGCCCCCTAGACTCCCCCCGCCCGGGCCCTGCGCCCCTCTCTCCGTCCCAACCCCTCCCCTCCCTGCCACCCCGCGCCCCGGCCTTCGCCTACCCCCTAGTCTCCTCCCGCCCGCGCTCTGCGCCACCCTCCCGGCCCCAGCCCCTTCCCCCCCGGCCCCGCTCCCCGACCTCAGCCACCCCGCGCCCTGGCCTTCGCCGGCCTGTGCGCCTGGGACTCGTGGGCTGCCTCGCTGAGCCTCGACCACAAGGATGGGGATCCCGTAGAACGCTGCGCTCCTCCGAGGGCTGGCAGGAGCGCAGGAAGGAAAGGATCCCGCGTGGGAATGCCGGAGGACGGGCCTGGCTCACTGAGGGCCTGAGTCGATGGGTGGCATTTGTGTGATCACTAGCAGCTTACCCGTAAGGGTACCGTTCCTGTGGCTTTTCCGGGTCCCAGGCCAGTGGACACAGTGGGCCAGATGTCACCCAGGTCCAGGGGCTTTGGTACCTTCAGGACACCTCGGACCAAGCCTGGACCTCTCCAGGCCTCCGTGTCCCCTGCACACCTGAGGGTTGTAGGCTTCTGCCCCGTTACCGGATCAGCAGGGGGAAAGTGGGGCAGCCCTGCCTCCGCTGCACCCCCACCCGCTGTGGGGGGCCAGCTCGCTGACACCTCCAGTGGGGTGGTGTGAGAAGGGGTGTGCAGGTGTCTTGCCTGATCTAACTCTACTGCCCCCCCAAACATTCTGTGCACTTTACTTTTTATTCAAGTCCCCATCCCGAAGCACAGGACCTCCAGGAGCGGGGCAATGGGGGGCGGCAGGTCTGCGCCACCTGGCTCATCCCTGGGACCCTGGCACATAGTGGGAGCTCAGAATCAATCTGTTATGTCAATGAATGTGTTTCCCATTCACCTGAGCTCACCTGGCCCCAGATGTTGGGTGGGGGATGGGGGGCAAAGTGAATATTTATTAAGCCCCAACCCCAAGCAGGCATGCCCCCCCCCCGCCGCTCGTTACCTGAGTTGTCTCATTTCATTGTCAACAGCCCCCATGAAGAAGGTGCTGTCAGTACCTAGATGGGAAATTGAGACCCAGGGAAGGGAGGTCTTTTGCTAATGATGGCAGGCTGGAAGTCTGCTCCTATGTCTGGCACCCTGTTCCGGGCCTGTTATCAGGAAATAGGAACCAAATCGAGCTGAAACTGGGACAGTTCCCCCAAGGAAAAGGGGAACCGAAACCAGGACAAATGGAACCAACAGGGAAAGGGCTGGGTTTGGGCCCAGGGAAAAAAATCCTGGGGTGCCAACCATGATTTGGGGTGTCGGGGGGACTGTCACTTGTCCTTCAGGGCCCTGATGAAGAGGTCCCAAGGACAAATGTCAGCTCGGCACAAGGCTGAACTGAACCTAGTTCCTAAAGGGTGCAGAGGACCCGGCTAGCTGCCCCATGGCACAGATCCTGGAGTGGAAGGGAGGGAAACTTTCCAACTCTGAGATGCAAAAATCCCTAGGAATTCTTGTCCCAGTCTCTAGGAATCATATTGCCCAAGTCTTGGAATTCTGGCCTACGGGTGCCTTGGGGAGACGGGTCCAAGAGGGCCGATGGGGCCCGGGAGAGGAGGAGGGGTTCCAGCTGAGACAGTACAGGTTGGAGGTGAAGCACGCCAGCTCTGGGTCAGGCAGATCCCCATTCTGCCAGTTACTAACATATGTGACACTGGAGGCTTCACCTTCCCAAGCCCCAGCTTCCCAGCTGGAAGATGGAGATAGTGACCACGCAGGGTCCATGCACTCACACATTCATTCTCCTGATATAAGATGAGTGCCTCTGTGTGTCAGGTGCGGTGCCAGGCGCCAGGTCGTGACAACACGACCCCTCCCCTGCCCTTGTACTCTGGATTCCGTAAAGGAGGGTGCAGTGGGGTCTATAAAATAAGGCACCTGTTAGAGCGGCAGGCATCTTCCAGAAGGGCTGCCACCAGCCAGGGACCAGACTGGTTTTGAGGGCTTCCAAAGGGCAGAGTTAGGGTCAGCAAGGCTAGGGTGAGGGTATGAGAAGCTGGTTTGGTGTAAGGGGGTGTGGGGGGCTCCGAACACCTGGAGCTGGCCACAGATAGCTACTAGGAGCAGTAGTGGAGACTCTGTCTTGGGAGGTATGCAAGGCTCTGAGAAGGAGCTGTCAGGGAGTCCATCAGGACACCATGCACAAGGTGGGCAGTGAGCGTGGCTCATCTTCAGAGGTTCCTGCGGGTTCTGAGACTTCTAGAAGCAGCAGCCCCTCCTCCCTGACCTCCTAAGGAAGTGGGGAGATGGAAGATCTCTCAGCTGGGCAGGCGGGGAGCGCCACCTGCCGCTCCTCAAAGACACTGGTCACCAGCAGGAGTGAGCACAGGTCTGGACCCCTGAGCGTCTCATCCCGCTCCTTCTCCCCCCCACCGCGCCCCCGCCCGTGCTCTTCTTGGGGTTCACAGATGCACACCTTCATGGGCCCTCCCACACCCAGGGTTCCATCCAGTCATCTCCCCCCTGCCTACCTGTGCGTTCCAGCTCTGCCCCAGCCCCTCGGGGTCTCCCTTTCCCCGCCATGGTGACCCACCCAGGCATCAGGTCCCCCCCTGCTCCCAGGACCCTCTGGGGAGCCTCGCTGACTGCCTTGGGCAGGGCCATTCAAGCTCCATCTTTGCACTCCCCACCTGACTTTACTGGCTCCCCCGAAAGCAGGAACACCTTGGAATTCCCAGTGGATCACAATCGCAGAGCCCCGGCGCTGCTGAGAAGTGTGCAGAGAGAAGCTAGGAGACAAGCCCAAAGTCACACATCTGGTAAATGAGAGCTGAGATCCTGACCCGAGTCTCGGCCTGGACCCTGGGCTCCAAAAAGACAGCAAAGGGTACAGGGGAGCCTTAGCCAACAGCTTTGAGCTCTGTGCCCGAGTAACCCTGTTGCCAGTTCCAGCTCCAGGCCTGGCATACAGTTGGTGCTCAGTAATTGTTGGCTGACGCTGCCTGCCCCACAGACATTTGGCTCCACAGGCTGGCTTTTTGTCACCCAGCACTGCCCTTTAAGATGAGAACCAGGATCCACGGAGGGCTGACTGCTCGCCAGGCACTGTTCTGAGCACCTGCCGGCAACGGTCTCACGGACTTGTCCCCATGGTCCTGTGACGTGCAGACAGCAAACACACTTGCCTCCGGGGGTGGCTACCACGAGGACCAAAGAGCCAATGCTTGGGAGCCCCTCCAACAAAGCCTGGCCCCCGGGGAGCATAACACATATATTTGCTGTTCCCGTTGGCTCCATTTTACACTCAGGGAGACGGGCTCTGAGAAGCTGGTGACAGGCCAGCTGAGGGACTAGACTGGTCTTGCAGGTGAGGCCAGGGGAGGCCCAGACACCCTGAACTCCTGTCTGGCCAGGTCTGCCCCAGGCACCAGGCCACCTGGTGAGGGGGGGAGGGCAGGGACAAAGATGAGGGTGGCCCCCAGCTGTGTGGGTCCAAAGCTTACACAATTTCAGGGGACCACGAATACAAAATTAAGAACAAGGCTTTAGAAGGGGGCCATGCAGGCAAAGGGCCCTGAGGGTTCAGTTTCCTTAAGTTTACAACAACTTTGCCCCTACGTTTTTGTGAGTGAGCAGGGCACTAAGCAAGGAAGTGTTAACAACACTCTGAGGGGTTGATTGCCACAGAAGCAATCTAGGAAGGCTTCACAGGGGTGGTGGTAGCAGCATCTCCCCTGATCCATGGCAGACAGGTCACACTGAGGCTGAGCCCGGCCCAGGAGATGGCCTCTGAGGCCTTGAGCTCCAGCTCCAGCTGTGTGTGGAGGAGGCCAGGAACATTCCAGGGGCTTGTTCACCTAGAAATAAGAGCAGAGCATGGGGGAGGGGGGTGCTCATGTTGCTCTCCCTACTGCACCCCCTTCATCTGCCCATGTTATGAGTGAGAAAACTGAGTGAGGCCCATAAAGAGGAAGTGACTGGCCTGGGGTCACAGAGTCAGTCTAAGGCAGAATCCCAGGCTGCTTCCTTCCCTGCCCTGGAGGCCTTCTCTCACCCACTCTTTCCTCCTATTTGCAAAAACTCATGACAAAAAACCTACAGCACAACCAAGGCCCTCATTCAAGCCCTTCCTTCCATGGGGCGGCCCAGTCCTACCAGGCCCAGGTCACAGGGCTAGGAAATGGATGTGTGGGGGGGGGGGCTGGGACAGGCCCAGAGGTGGTCTTTCCCAGCCAGGGGAAGGGGGGGGCACGAGGGGGGCTGCAGGGATGTGGAGGAAGGGGAGGGAGAGAGCAGAAGGGGTGGGAAGGGAGGAGGGCACTGCCATTCCAGAAGCCAACCCACTTGCCCACCCCCATTCCTGGGAATAAATTGCACATTTGGAGTCATTTTCCTGGAAGAAAAAAAAAAAAGCCTCTCTAAAAATATTTTTCCTTTCTCACCTCATCCTGGGGCTGGAGCTGCCCAGCTGGGTGACAGCCAAGGAAAGGGGGTGCAGCCAAGGAAAGAGGGTGCAGGAGAGTGACCTGGAGCAGGAGGGGTGCATGAGAAAGAGGACTGAGTGCGTCAAGGAGACCCCCTCCCCCCCCACCCCGCCGAGCCCTGGGATCTGAGCAAACACTGCGCTTATTGAGGTAGTCGGGCTGTCTTTGTGGTTCTTGGTGTTTTGAGGTCGGTAGAGGCCCCTTCCATACATCAGCCTTCAGTTCTGGAGCCCCTGCTCCGGGCCAGGTGGGCACAGACTGGGAACTGAGGGAGCTGGCCTCCCAGGACGTGCGTGGGCCAGGTCTGCCTCCTTCCCGGGTGACATCGGGGACCACGTTCCTGCCATGGAAGTTAGAGTGAGTGACTGTCCCGCTCCAGGATTTGAGGGAGGCAAGCAGGGACTGGGGACCCTCCGCTGGGACTGAGGACTGAGGCCGAGCCACCTCTGGAACAACACAGCTGTGGCCTCCTGAGAATCCCTGCCCCCCCCCCCCAGAGACCCCCACCCACCTGGCCTCTGTGAAGCTCCTTGGAAGTTTCCTGGAGTCCTGGGGAGGGAGCAGGGGCGGGAGCTGGCTCACAAGGGCCAGCACAGACTGTGGCAGCCTGTGGCTCCTGGGAGAAATGAGAAACAGGCGGGTGCTCTGCTTTGCCAGGGACCCTCCTGAGCTACACCAGCCGTGGGGGTGGGGGGGGGGAGACTGCTACCTACTTTCCTGTGACAAATTATCACAAACACAGGTGATGCACGAACACACTGATCAGCTCGCCTGGTCTCTCCGGTCTCTCCGTGTATCGAGCTTCCGGAGCAGCTGCCCTGGGCTCTCTCAAGAGCCTGCAGTCCTGGAAGGCTGCATGGGCAGGAGGCTCTGCCTGCAAGGTGGCAGGTGTGAGTCCCCGGCCCCTCCCCACAGGGACCTCACCATAGAGTGTCCCAGACAGGGAGCAAGCAATCCGGGAGAGAACACGCTGGCTGTGTGACCTGGTCTGCGAGTCACACCCCACTTCTCCACAATGTCCCGCCGTGTCCCTGTGGCCCTATTCATCTGGGATGACCCCAGGAGTAGGGCCCCGTCACATGTGGGCTGTGGAGCAGGGATAACTCAGTGCTTCTGGCTTCGTGCTTGAAAGCGTCCCAGTTGGAAAACTAAATTGAACAGTGACTCTGGTGAAGATTCCAAGGGCCCCAACATGGCAGGGAAAATTGGGCTCGATGATAATTGACAACAACTCCTATTTATGGCTTACTATGGGCCTAGCCCTGTGCCAAGTGTCTAAAGGGAGGACCAAGACCCACAGAGGTCGTATAGGACCTATGGAGCTGGGGTCATAAAAAGGCTTAGAAGGGGAAAAACAAAAACAAAAACGGCTTAAAGGTTTTAGTTGTTGAAGTTTGGAGCAGAAACCAGGGAGGTGGCCCCATAAAGTGGCGCCAGGGCCTCTGGTCATATTAACAGAGACATGGGCCTGCCCCCGTCAGCCCCGCCCACCTGACCTCATGCCATCCCCGTGAAGGAGGCAGTACTGGGTGACCAGGCCAGTGACAGTTGGCTCAGAGAGGTCAGTGATGTGGCAGAGAGGAGACCCAGTGAGTCAAAGGCAACACTGGGGCCTTTGAGCGGAATTCACACGACTATACATGGAGTCACACCTAACCAGAGTGAGGGACTAGTCCTGAACCCAGGAGAAGCTGGGCACAGAGGGGGAAGAGGGGAAGCTTGATTTTAGGGCAGATGCCAGTCTGGGTGAGACTCCATTCCTGAGCCCCTCAAGTCAGGGGACATCCCCCCCCACCCCCCCCCACCCCCCGCCGCTCTGGCCCCCCCCACCAAGCCCTCACCTTGGAGCCTGGAACCCTCTGGTCTCTATAATACTTTCTTTAGGCAGCAGCACTCTCGTGTGGCTAAAGCTGGGAACTACATGAAGTCCCTTTCCTGACCCAAAGGCCGCCTCGCCAGCACGTCACGCTTCTGAAACCGACTCAGAGCCAGGGAAAGACAGAAGACAGCTATTCCTGGGGCTAACGGAAGGTGATAAGAGCAAGACAGCATGGATAGAGCCCTGGACTTGGGGTCAGGAAACTTCAGACCAAATCCTTACCTGGTTATTGATTCATTCGTTTTTATGGAGGGATCTCAAACTCCTCATCTGTGTAATGGGCTGATAACATGCATTCACCCTTACCCCCAAGGCTTTCATGAGCATCAAGGAATTACCAATATGGATTCACTCTGTCAACTGTAAAGCACTGTGACCAGAAGAAGGCCATTATATAAACGTGTTGAAGGGACTCTGGAAGAGAAGGAAGCTCGAGAACGCAGCCATCTAGCTGGTGGCAGCCCCGGATACCACATCCTGGAGCAGAACTGGTGGGCAGTCAAATGCAGAGGTGAACAGGCGCCCAGGATAGAAGCTCGATCCTGCTGTACTGAGAATACTACAGAACTCTCATGAAAGAGATGGAGGCAGACACAAAGAAATCGAAAACATTCCACGCTCATGGATTGGAGGAACAAATATTGTTAAAATGTCTATGCTACCTAGAGCAATCTACCCGTTCACTGCAATCTCTGTCAAACAGAAAATGGAACAAATAATCCTAAAATTTGTACGGAACCAGAAAGACCCTGAATAGCCAGAGGAATGTTGAAGAAGAAACCAAAGCTGATGGCATCACTAGTACAGACTTCAGGCTCTATTACAAAGCTGTCATCATCAAGACAGTGTGGTACTGGCACAAAAACAGACACGTAGATTAATGGAACAGAATACAGAGCCCAGAAATGGAACCTCAACTCTATGGCCAACTAATCTTCGACAACACAGGAAAAAATGTCCAGTGGAAAAAAGACAGTCTCTTCAACAAATAGTGTTGGGAAAATTGAACAGCCACACGCAGAAGCATGAAACTGGACCATTTCCTTACACCATGCACAAAAAAGGACTCAAAATGGATGAAAGACCTAAATGTGAGATAAGAATCCATCAAAATCCTTGAGGAGAACACAGGCAGCAACCTCTTTGACCTCAGCTACAACAACTTCTTCCTAGACACATCACCAAAGGCAAGAGAAGCAAGGGCAAAAACGAACTATTGGGACTTCTTCATCAAGTTAAAAAGCTTTTGCACAGGGGCACCTGGGTGGCTCAGTCGTTAAGCATCTGCCTTTGGCTTAGCTCGTGATCCCAGGGTTCTGGTATTGAGCCCTCAGTCAGGCTCCCTGCTCAGCAGGGAGCTTGCTTCTCTCTCTCTCACTCCCCCTGCTTGTGTTCCCTCTTTTGCCATGTCTCTGTCAAAGAAATAAATAAAACCCTGAATAAAAAATTAAAAAAAAGAAATTCCAGTTCTCAAAAATATGAATTAAAGAAAAAGAAAAGCTTTTGCACAGCAAAGGAAACAGTCAACAAAACCAAAAGACAACCGACAGAATGGGAGATCTTTGCAAACAACATATCAGATAAAGGGCTAGTATCCAAAATCTATAAAGAACTTATCCAACTCAACACCTAAAGAACGAATAATCCAGTCAAGAAATGGGCAGAAGACATGGACAGATATTTCTGCAAAGAAGACATCCAATGGCCAAGAGACACTTGAAAAAGTGCTTAACAACACTTGGCATCAGGAAAATACAAATCAAAACCACAATGCGATACCACCTCACCCCAGTCAGAATGGCTAAAATCAACCAGTCAGGAAATAACAGATGCTGGCACAGATGCAGAGAAAGGGGAACCCTCCTACACTATTGGTGGGAATGCAAGCTGGTGCAGCTGCTCTGGAAAACAGCATGGAGGTTCCTCAAAAAGTTGAAAATAGAGCTACCCTACGACCCAGCAATCGCACTACTGGGTATTTACCCTAAAGATGCAAATGTAGTGATCCGAAGGGGCACCTGCTCCCGAATGTTTATAGCAGCAATGTCCACAATAGCCAATCTATGAAAAGAGCCCAGATCTCCACCGACAGATGAAAGGATAAAGAAAATGTGGTGTTTGCATACAATGGAATATTATGTAGCCATCAAAAGATGAAATCTTGACATTTGCAACAACATGGATGAAACTAGAGGGTATTATGCTGAGCGAAATAAGTCAATCGGAGAAAGACAATTATATGATCTCACTGATATGTGGAATCTGAGAAACAAGGCAGAGGATTATAGGGGAAGGGAGGAAAAAATGAAACAAGGTGAAACCAGGAAGGGAGATGAACCATCAGTGACTCTTAATCTCAGGAAACAAACTGAGGGTTGCTGGAGGGGAGCGGGTAGGAAGGATGGGGTGGCTGGGTGATGGACATTGGGGAAGGGTATGTGCTATGGTGAGTGCTGTGAATTGTGTAAGACTGATGATTCACAGATCTGTACCCCTGAAACAAATAATACATGTTAATAATTAAAAAAAAATTAAGAATATAAGACACTAAAATGATACCACTAATTTTTTTTTTTAAGATTTTGTTTATTTATTTGACAGACAGAGATCACAAGTAGGCAGAGAGAGAGGAGGGGAAGCAGGGTCCCTGCTGAGCAGAGAGCCCGATACAGGGCTCGATCCCAGGACTCTGGGATCATGACCTGAGCCAAAGGCAGAGGCTTAACCCACTGAGCCACCCAGGTACCCCGATACCACTAATTTTTATAGCTAGTACTTACACAGTACTAGCTGTAGCTGCTTTACACGTTTTAATGCATTTAGTCCTCACAACTACCTTGCAAGTACTCTTATGCCCATTTTACAGATGAATACCGACTATTGCATTTGCCAGCGGCACGCAGTCTGTCCATTTTGCAGGAGTTTAGGAGCACGTAAAGGGCACAGACAGCTGAGTCAGTCAGGGAGGACTCCATGAAGTCCTTCCATGGCCCTGGAAGGAAAGTAACGTGGGCCCTGGATAAGCCCACTTGGGTGGGAAAGGGTGGTGAGGGCCTTGCAGGCGGAACAGAGGTTACCCAATGAAGAGGTGGAAAATACGAGCATTTGTTCAGGGTGGTTACAGACTATGAGATGAGTACATATTATGTGTTATATTATTTTCTGTACCTTTGTACACCTTAGAAATAATTACTAATTAATAAAAATTAAAAATATTTTAGTCACTGTTCTGGAGAAATGACATTTTCCTTCCCTGAGTCTTTGACTTAGGCAGTATATATCTAGAAAACATTTTCCGGTTGGAAGAATTAGTAAATGTTAGTTTCTCTTTAAGCGTTAGTTTTTAAATTCTAAAGAAAAAAAGAACAGAAGAGAAACTCCCTCCTGCAGAGGGAGGGGTCTGCCCCATGATGCACCAAGGAAACTAGGCTCGGGACCCCAAAAGACTTGCCTCAGATCCCAGGACTGGGGCGAGGACCTGACAGCTGGTTCACAGCAAGTGACCTTGTACGTGACGGCCAAGGTTGTCGGCTTCACCAAAGCCCACATGCAGATGCCGGAGGAGTGAAGCCAAAGGTAGAACATGGCCTGTCACCACCGTTCACGACGCTCAACTACGTGAGCTCACATACTTCCCACAGCCGACCTTTGATACGTAGCTTCTGTGACTTCTCTCACTTTGCACAGAAGGAAACTTGGCCTCAAGAGATGACACGGGATCAGAGGGACTGAGCCCCATGTGTGTCGGACTGAAACACGTCCCCAGGCCTTCAAGACCCAGGCTTGAACAAGGGAGGGTCATCACATCACCCACCGCGTTGTCTTGCTTGCTACCACTAAGAAACACCAAGACGAAACATTTCATAAAATGCCACGAGGAAAAGGGCAAGAGAAGGAAGCGCGGAGCGTGAACATGAAGAGCCCAGGTGGGAAGGAAGAAACCCGTCCCGTGAGCAGATGCCGGGTCCGTGCCCTGGACACGCGTCCACCAAGAGTACCAGCTCACGCAGCTCCGGCGGGGCCTCCGATCTCATGGAAGAGGGAAAGGGGGGGCTCCGACAGGTCACGCTGCCGGCCTAAGGCCACGAAGAGGGTGGGTGGGCACCCGGGAAAGAGAACTCCCGGCCTCCAGCTCTGGCTACTCTGTGCCCTGCCCCCGCGAGGGTCCCGCACCCAGAAGCGCTCCGCAGCCAAGGCTGGAAATGAGACCGCTGCCCCTGTATGTGTTCACGCCTTCAGTTTCCAGGGAGGAACTTCGTTTCAGATGAAGTAACACCCTCAAGCACAGTGAGTGGAGGGAGCCGGCTTTGAACCTGATCCGATTCCAGAGCCATGACACCCGGGAGTCGCAAGGCGGGGACAGAGGGCGATGGCCTCTAGCGTGCAGTCTCTGGTGGGCCCATGAGGACTACCAGAGAGAGGAACCTTGGGAAGGGCTGGATTTCAGCTCAGGTCCTGGGCTCGAAACCTGCCTTAGCTCCACTTCCTTTCCCTCCCTTCATTCCCAGGGCCAGGGCCCGCTACTGACAGTCCCTTACCTGTGGGAGGGGACAGGGCAAAGCTCCTGTGACTGGCCCTGGGGCTCTGATTACAGACATGAGGTCGTGCGGGCTCCCACCTGGCCTCCCGGGCTGAAGCTATCCTGGAGCTGCCAACACCGACCAGTGTCTGTGGGGCAAAGGTGGCAAAACGTGAGCGTCCCCAGACATAGGTGGCAGGCCCGCCTCCGCGAGCTAGAGCCTCCCATATTAAAACACCGCCCCCAGTCTGAGGGTGATGAGCAAGATGAGCAAGCTAGGCTCCTGGGCCAGCTGGGGCCAGGACTCCACGTGTGAACATGGTGGGGCAGGATGAGGGCAGCAGCAGCCTAAACTGAGGAAAGGGAAGGGGCCTCGGGAGGGGAGACTGAGACAGACCGCACAGCAGTTGGGGATGCCTTAGTGGTCGCCCACCTCCAAAGACGAGGTGCTCCAGTGCACGCTGGAGCTGGGAAACATCTGCAATTGACTGGATTCGAACCCAGACCCCAGGCTCACAAGGCAGCAAAGGCCGGAAAGAGCAAATGAAGAGCATCCAACTGGGTCTCACCGCAGGGCACTGGTTTTTGGAGGACGCTCCCTGCGACTGATGGGCACACACCCTGGGCCCAGGGAGGCAAACGATCTGATTTTTCAATTGAAGTTGGAAATCTGGACTAATAGTCTTGCTTTTGAAAGCACTAAGCAGGCTAAAGCCAACATCTGTGGGTCAAAATGGATTCCAGAGCTTTCGTTCTGCCATCCCAGCCATATTCCAATCCCACCCTGCCCTCCCGCCAACAGAAACCAAACAAGCAAGAGAAAGGCACAAAGAAGGAAAGGGCTGTCCTGGGACACGAATGTTAAGGGGGAGAGGAGGAGTTAACACAGAAGCACAAATTCAGATTCCAAAGTTCTGTATTTTTCAAAATAAAGATCACACATTGTTTAGAGACAATCTACACAAGAGTTACAAAAAATAGTTGCCCAGGCATAAGCATACACAGGTTTGTTAATTATACACATATGGTTACAAGTGTGCTTGCAAAAAAGTTCATTGGAAATATACACAAGGCTCTGGAAATGTACACCGTGTAGTGTTACAATTCTATATTCAAACAAGGAAAATTGACAGTATGTTACATTCACTTACAAGTAGACAAAATGCAAAATACAGTTCATCTTCTGTACAAAAAGGAAGGGCAATTCACACTTTACAAGGTGAGAGGGGCTCTGATTGTAAGGAAAGCTAGGGCAGGGCTGAACTTTGCACGTTCTTATGACTGTCACAAAATAAGCAAAACATTACTTTTTTAGGATAAAAAAAAACACTAGTGTGAACTGAATCATCTTGAATAACATTTAGAAAGGATCTTGCTACTGTGGGACTAGGTGACAAATAAAACCAAGCTATTTTTTTCCTTTTTAAACATTTAACTAGGCTGTATAAAGAACATTTATTCCTTCAAAAGAAAAAAAATTTACTTCTGGTTGAAATTACAATTTACAATATACAACACTATATGCTACGACCATAAAAGGTGTGAATATACACTGAATGCACAGGGCTGGCTAATTCTCTTTTCTTACCAAAAAACGTGTTTATGTTGATTCAAACTTCTCCACATTTACATTACAGGTATACAAATGTACAATTGTACAATCCAAAGTATGTTCGACTACTAGGGTACATTATAGATACAGATTAGACATCAAAACAAGAAAATACTACAAATTTGTATATATGCAAAGTCTACACCAAGTATACACTATATATTTATAGAAGCAAGACCAAAAGCAGAGTTGGATTTTTTTTTCTCATGCTAAATAATCAGATTTTGCCTTTCAATGTTAACAGAAAAAAATCCAGTAGGCAGTAAACAAATACACCCGCCCGGCCTTGAAAGACATCTTAGGAGCTTACATCTCCTCCTCACAAAACAGACTACACATCTCCTTCAGCATAATAGTCTCCAAAAAAGGCGATTTTTCAAAGCTTCATAAACTTAATGTCATAAACTGAAGCTTTAGCAACTCTAAAACAATTTTCATTATATATATATATATGTATATATATATTTGCTTTATAAACAGTGTTAAATGCCAGTTTGGGGTCATTTAACAAAATTCAAATTTCTCAGGCTTTTTTGTTTTTGTTTTTGTTTTTTACTAAAATGAGGAGGTGGGGAAGAGCTATTTGCAAAATTTGCCGGCAAGGCAAAATGGGTTAAAAACTTTTTTCTTTTTTTTTTATTTTTTTAACTTTTTTTGTTAAACCAACCACCCTGAAAGTTTCCACACACGTAATATAGATACAACATGAACAAAATGTGTGGCCTCCCATGTACATTGGTCACCTATGTACAAGTACCCTATATACCAGTAAAACAACAGGGCCATTAGTCAATTAAAAAAAATAATTAGTACATGTTATGTGTAATAAAATTAAACAAATTTACAAAGGCTTTTCCACTTGTGGATTTGATTCCATTTTTTGGAGGAGCGGGTAATCCTGGAGCAACCATTCACCCATTTCAGCTTCTCTGCGCGAACACTTCTGGTTGCTGGTTGGATTCGCCAGTGGGCCAGTGAGGTCAGTGGGAATGAGGGACCGGGCGACTGCCTCAGATAATACCATTAGGGGGGCCGCAGATGGGCCCTAAGTCAACGCCATTCTTCATGTAGTACTTCTCCAGCTTGGCCAGGATGTGCTTGCCGTAGGTGTACTTGCGCAGAGTGGCGATGTGGGGCCGGATCTGGGGAGGAAGCACAGTGTTACTCTGGCCCGCAAGCCGGCCGCGAGCTGCCAGGCACCGAAGCGTGCACACAAGCCTGTGAGCCCGCCAGGCGACACCTTCCCCCCCAGTTCAGTCAAAGCCCCGCCACTCAGCAGCCACAGGAAGCGAGCTGAGTGTGTGAGGGAGGAGCCCTACTCTGTGAGGGGACACCAGGGCTCCGGAGGCAGCTGCCACAGACCACTTCCACGTCGGTCCATGGAGCACGTGCGGCCTCACAGGCGCCCCCACGGTCACTGTAGGGCAGCCGCCGGACATGCTTTCAGCCCCGTTGGTCCCCTCAAGGCACCTCAGCTCCCCTCAGCAGTGGAGCGGTGCGGGTGGGGGTTGTTCTTTCTAGGCACCACAGGACCCCGTCCTCTGGTTCACAGAGGATCCTGGGGAATGACTGACAACAATAAAATGGCTAGTGTGAGCTGCCTGGGTGACTCAGCTGGTTAAGCAGCTGCCTTGGGGATCAAGTCCTGCATCAGGCTCCCAGCTCCATGGGGAGTCTGCTTCTTCCTCTGACTTCCCTCTTCTCATGCTCTTGCTTTCTCTCAAATAAAAATAAATATAATCTTTAAAAGAAAAAAAAATTTTTAAATAAATAAATAAAATGACTAGTGTGGGCCAGGTAGTGTTCACTGAAGCCCAAATGGCAGGTGTGCTCATCCCCATTCTACAGATGCACCCCAGAGGCCCAGCTAAGTGGTGTGTCCAACATCAGCCAGCTACCCGGGCACAGGCCCTGAGTCCCACAGCGGTGACTCTTCTACCAACTCTTCTACCAACTCCGCGCCAGTCTGGCCCCCTCCCCCTCTTGTACCCAGGTTCAGCTCACTTTCTTCTGTTCTCCAGCCCCTGGGTGGGTCCCCATGGAGCACCCTAGACACGAGAGGGGCTTCCTCGCTGGAGCCCCCTTCTCTGCCGGGAGGCTCACGCAGCTTTCTCCGGGCCCGGGCTGGGGCGTGGAGTGCGCCACCCCAAGGTTCCACCAACAGCTGAGGACAGTGCGTACCAGCCTGCTCCCCACCCGGACGCGCACTTGCACACTCAAACACACTGGCCACCTACACCAGGGCACGTGGCCCCACTGAGAGCTCCACGCAGGCCACGATTTCTGTCTAGTCGGTCAGGTCCTCACAGCAAGGAAGTCCCAAGTAGCTCTAGAAACCACTGCTGCACCACAGGACACAGGCCCACAGCAGCTACCATGTTCTCACCTACAAGCCCGCGTGGGGAACCGTTAACAGCCCTGGGTCCAATTCCAAGCTGTGTGGCCCACAGCACTCGCCTCACAGCTCTGTATAAAGAATGTGTGATAATACTATGCTGCTCTCTGGGGGGTAGTGAGGACGACAGACATCGCCGGTGTCTCTGGAATCAGAATGTGAAGTTCAGGACCCCCTGGCTTTTTGGTGGCCCTCCTTTTAGAAACACTAATGACATTTACATTCAATTCTTTCACCTCTTTCACCTCTCTATCTCCGGTGACTGCTAGACCCAGCCACTGAAGTCTGATCCTTCTCCTTTCCCAGACAAGACACTAATGACGCTCGTGCTCATGCATGTGCACCACTGTTCAACTCCTACTTATTTGGTGGGAGATGGAAGGAAATCAACCTGCCCCCATCTCCTCTTGCTGGAAAGGACACTGCCAGGCAGTGAAAGCTGGAAAACTCAGGTTTTTGGGGCTGTGGGACTCTTCTTCCCCTTTCAACTCCCTCCATCAGCCAACTGCTAAGCCCTGTTCTGTCCACTTGTCTTCAGTCCCAGAACCACTACCCACCTCCTGGCTTTAAAGCCGCCCATCCGGCTTCCTCGCTGCCTCCTCTCCTGCTGCCTGCCCTACTCTAGGTTAGTCATCAGCCAGGACAATCACATGAAACACAAATGTGACCTGGCCTTGCAAGCCCGCCCCCACCAGGGACAGGCCTGACCTCTCCAGATACATGGTCTTGTCTCCTGCTCCTAAGCCTTCATGTTCCATGTTCCCTCTGCCTGGAAGGGTTCAGGGCTTTATTCAAATGTCACTCTCTGGGGGAGCCTTCTCCCACATTAGAAGAGCCTGACACATGCCTGCATGGCCCTGCCCCACACCTCCGCAGCACGACTGCAGCTCTCCGTGTGGGGTACTGTCGTCTCACGGACGCCGGAGCCCTGCTGAGAGGAGGGCTCGCTCTGAGTCTGCACGTGAGCACTTGTCAAAGGCAGGACTGAATGCACAGACAGGCTTAAAACTTCTATAGGACTCCAGGATGGTCTCTGCCCTCCCCAGCATCTGGACACGCGCATCTGCAAGCCTCACAGCTGGAAGGACTCTGGACTCCCCCAGCCTTCGGGGACCATTGCCAACACCACTGCAGTGCTGTGTTTTGAACTGGAGGCGGTGGGGGCCTCGTCTGGCTCAGAACTTGAGTCCATAACAAAGATTCTCATTACCGAACTTTGTTCTCAGTGAGGGCAAGCGGCTCATCATCGCCAGACCGTGCCCAACACCTCCCCTGAGAAGGGCAGAGGGAGTCCAGAGCCCAAACACCGAGGGTTCGGGTCAGGAGCAGCTGGGGCTCGTGGCGCTGCCTGGCACAAACACAGCGGCAGCGTGGGAGGGAAGCTGGCTGGACCGGCCCTGCGACTGTTCCAGAAGCCATGGGTGGCTTCAGGTGCATTCGGTGTCCAGCTGGTGTCGGCCCCACACACGGCACCTAACAGCTCGGATCTCTGTCTCTCCTCCTCACTCCCCCTCAGCCTGGACTTCCCCTCCCGCAGAGCCTCACGAGAAGCCTTGAGCACGTGCTCTCACGGGCTCACCAGCGCTTTTGCACAGTTCTTCCCCACACAGTGCTCTGTGGGCAGCGACCAATCTCATCATGTCCGTGCTGGTGCCTGGCACAGAGCAGGAACCAGGCCAGGCACTGGGCAGATACACTCTCAGTGCAAGGTGGTGGAATGAATGAGAGAAAAGGCAGGCAAGCAGGCTGATTTGTTGGACTGAGAAGCTGGTCTCCTAGGAGCAGAAAACCATGCCTTGAGGACCACGGAGGGAAATCCCTCACAAGGATGGGAGTTTCAGACTCTTTCACACTAGTGAGCTACTAAAACATGAGGAGAGTGGCCACTGTAGATAAAAGGAAACAGAAGCACAGCATGAGACCTAGACCAGTGACAAACGCCACAAAAAGCAGCAAGCTATCTACTTTTATTTGCATTTCAGAAATGTCCAAGAACCTCAGGCCTTATAGACTTTGAGTGAGATCTGCCCACCCTGGCCTACCTTATGCATGACAATTTTCCGCTGGGCTGGCTCGGCCACATCGATCATCTTCTGGACCACGTAGTTGGCATACTGGTCCTTCATCATGGTGTATAAGGCACTGTGGGGACCGTCATTCATGGTGCATACCTCATCGATAAGCACAGCGCGCTCCGTACGGGAGGCATGAGTGACACACTTCTCCACAACATTGCTGTAAGGAGACAAATCCAGGGACTCTTAGAACAAAGACCTTGCTGGGCTGTGTCTGTCTGGCCTCTGTCCTGACTCAGTCAGCACCACAAGAGAGCCTGACATTTGGGGAAGATCTGGTTCTATGAGTCTGCCCCTCTGTCATTTATGGCTGCCAGTGTGAATGGTGGCTAAGACTAGGCCCAACCCTCTCACAGCTGAGGGAACAGCCCAGGTAAGTGAAGCAACTCACATACAAGGCTCACGTCTGCTTAGTAAGTTGCACTTGTTAAGGATTATAATTTCAACACACAACCAAAATCCACAAATCCTCTCCTTTCTGAGTATACAGAGGTCGGGAACAAGCCTCCCTTATGTCGCTATCTCTAGTGCCAACCACAGAGCGGGACACCCGGAGAGGAGGCCCTGCACACTTAGTCAAGAAAGGTGTGCACGGGAACCACAGCGCTCATTTCAACAGCCTCCTGCTGCGTCTTCAGTCTAAGAACAAGAGTCCCCCTATAGGTCTGCCAGCATCTCTGAACCTGGCACAGTTCTGTCCTCTTGGGAAAGGAAAACAGGAATTGGCTATACTAAATGCGGGGGGCGGGGGGGGGGGGGCAGAAGGGGCAATTAAATTACACACGCCTGTGCTAATGGGTACTTGCCATCTCGGAGTGATTAAAAACCAATACTACTATGCATCTGTGGCTCTGTGGGTACAAGGAAGTTGTGTGATGTCAAAGAACAATACATATTATTTGTATTTTTATCATTGGAATCAATACCCAGTAGAGAGGACATCTGGTGGGTCAGTGTGCAGTTGAACGCTGAAGGCTTTCAGAGAGTTCACGACTGGGGGAAGGGCTGCTCTGGGTCACAGAACTCTCACAGAGAAAAAGAACTTAAGAGCCCAGACCTAGCTAATGCAGGAAGCTCTTTCCTCTGTGACAGTCCTTAAATATGGCCAGTTAGCATTATCTCATAACCTGGAAGTAATTACTTTCTAGGGCAACCTATCGTATGGGCGAATGGCTCTATGAAACATTCTTCTTTATATACTGAAACAAAACATCCTCTCCCCTAAAATTTCACCCATTCGACTTAATTTTGCTCTCAGGGACTGAAAAAGGACACATATGCCTACTTCGTGAGTACCTTAGGGCAGGGACTCTGTCTTACTCCTTCCAGAGCCCAGCCCTCTGGATATCTGAATAGTCCAATAACTATCACCAGAGTAAGTCCCTAATCTGCAAGTTCTTACACGGTAAGAGGATGCTGTTCCACAGAGCTCTTGGTGTTAGCTCATTGCGCACAGTGAGCTTTAATTTGGAAAACAAAATTCTCCGGGCGCCTGGGTGGCTCAGTTGGTTGAGCGTCCGGCTCTCGGTTTCAGATCAGGCTGTGATCTCAGGGTTGTGGGATTGGGCCCTGCCCTCGGCACGTGGAGTCAGCTTGGGATTCTCTGCTTCTCCCCATCCCCGTTATGTGCAAGCTTTCTCTTTGTCTCTCAAATAAACAGATCAGAAAGAAAAAAAATTCTCAAGCTAAAATGTTATGAACTACCATCCTATTGATCACTTCTTCAACCTTTCTTAACATACAGTGTCTGGGGCACCTGGGTGGCTCAGTCATTAAGCCTCTGCCTCCAGCTCGGGTCATGATCCCAGGGTCCTGGGATAGAGCCCTACATCAGGCTCCCTGTTCAGGGGGAAGTCTGCTTCTCTACCTCCCACTCCCCCTGCTTGTGTTCTCTCACTGTCTTTCTCTATCAAATACATAAAATCTTTAAAAAAACAAAAAACAAAAAAAAAGAGCAAGTGAGTGAGCGAGCAATACACAGTGTCAAGTCTGGTGAACTGATCAATCAGGTCTAATTAAGCCAACAGCCTCCCCTCCTTTGAAACAGCATCACAGAGAAACTTCTTTGCCCACCTTTTTTCTACAGCACTATGCTACTACAGTACTGCTCTAGTGTGACTCAAAGTGTGATACTTTGGAAGTTATCTCCTAATAGCCACCAGCTCCTCCCTCAGCCAAAAAGGGACTTAAGATATTACTGATCCTGCTCAGAGAGCACAAAGCCTGTCATGATCTCCAAATGCTCAGGCAAAGAATTCAGCAGTTTTCAGGACTGCTTAGCTGGACCATACCTTCATCCAGTCCAGGCCTGCCTCCCCTACAAACTGGTCGGGATTAGAACAGGACACTCATTCTTCTGGGTAGAGGACTCAATCCTCAACACTGACCTGTCTTCCAAGAAAGCAAGCAGGTAACTCAGCTACCACCATGGGATCCCACTTGGCCAAAGACTTCCACCTTAATATATGATCAAGTGTTGCGTCTTTAAAGTTTATTTTAGGCATTCTGAAACTACAGTTCCCAGCCCATTTGTGGGTGGTGAGATCAACTTAGTGATTTGTGACCAGCTTTTTCTTTAAAAAAAAAAAAAAAAAAAAAAAAAAAAAACAGAACAGTAGGTATTAGAATTAATCATGGACAACACAGTTTCAGTTATACATGTATGCGTGTGCCTGCGCGTGCAAAATCAATGAAACTTTTACTTTTTATTCTGGGTCACCATCAAAACTGTAGGAAAGTCACTAATCTATTTTATTTCTACTTATCTCAAGTGTATCAGCTCTTTCTTGTGTTATCTCTAATCTGTTGTTGTTAAGGCCACGTGGTGAATTCTATCTCAGAGGACTTATTTTTCTATTCCAGAATTTCCATTTTGTTCTTTTTATACCAAAGCTTCTAATTCTCTACTAACATCTTTTCATTCATTACGATTGTTATCTTCCTTTACATCTTTCACTATAATTAAAATAGGTGCTTTAAAATCATTCTCTACTAATTCCAACATCGGGGTGGTCTGGAACTAGTTGGGAGTTGTTTCTTTCTTTTTCTGTTTCTTCTTTTTTTCTTGACTATATGTCTTATCACAATTTTCTGCTTTCTAGACAATGAATGATATGCAGGAGAAACGGAGTTCTGTTACATTCCCCCGAGATATTACTCTCCCCATTCCTTTATTTAGTACAGTAACTTGGCTGAACTACAACGGCAAGCTTCTCCCACACAAGAGGGATCTCAGTTCAGTTCTTTGAGCCTTCGCTGGCCTGCCTCAAGTTTGTGCCGTCACATGTGGGTCAGGAGTCAAGCAGATATTTGGGAAATTAAATGTGGGCCTTCCCCTCCCTGGTTCTCTTACTTTCTGGAATTTCTGCCCTGTCACTCTCATTGCCACGGCTACCCCTAACTCTGCCTTCTGGGGACACTGGAGATTTTTTAATCCAACTTTAGAAGCCCAGAGCAGAACAGGAACTGCCTACAGGCTAAAAGCCAATTAAAACTGGGAAATTTCCTGATTATTATAGTCAATGATACTGTATCACAAAACATCGTTAAGAGACTAGATCTTAATGGTGTTCTCAACACACAAAAAAATAATTATATGACATGATAAAGGTGTTAGCTAATGCTACTGCAGTAATCATACTGCAGTATATGAATGTATCAAACCAACACACCATGTATGTCAAACTTACATAATAACATAATTACACAATTACATAATTGACAAACTTATCTGTCAATTATATCTTGATACAATGCAATACAAAAAGAAAAATCTAAAGGGGAAGGGGGGGAGGAACAGGGTGATTTCCCCAGTGCAATTATGTCCTTCCAAGTCATCAATAAGCCTCCCCTCCCCTCCCCTCCCCCAAACCCTTCTGGTATCTACCTGTTCTTGGCCACTCTCTTAAACGGCTTAATGCCTTCAGGAAGATTTTTGGCATTTTGTCCACAATTTATAGTCGTTATCTGTGGGAGGATTAGGCCCAAAGCAGCTACTCAGTCATTACCAGACCACACACAAGTCTACTGTAATATTAATTAATACTTATACCTAAGAGTGAGATATTAAATACAATGAAAAAAAAAGTAAATATAAGATAGTGACCCAAGGAAGAATTCTAAGAGATTCTGCCCCTAAGTCCCTGGTCCTGCCAAATGTTTTTTTAAAAAAAAGGCAATACAAGATCACAGAGACCCTGAACTGGTCAGGATACTGAGACACTGGATCAAAGAGTGTTTTTACTTCTCTTCTCTTTCCATGCCGCAGTGTTATAAAATTACAAAACTTAGAGACAAGCAATTTAAAAAGATCAAGACTGTAGAGTCATACCTGCTTGGCAGTGTATCCTAAAAAACAAAGAAAAATATTCCCAAAATACAAACTACTATACTACATACTGTAGGATACACACATTCCACTTAGACCATACCACTAATCCCTTGGGAGGGCCATCAATTTCTCCTCCAACCACTGTTAATAGTAAGTCACCTAAAACATTTTTCACAATCGGGGGATAACTAGCCCATTTTATTCTTGACCTCACACAGTATGAAGACTGGAAAAGAGACTCTAAGAATAATGTTTATGTAGATACAGTATATGCTGCCTCTTCATTTTGGCACCAGAGAGGAAACTGAGTAAAGAACATTTCACAATTCTGAAAAAATAAGTTAATAAAATGTCTAGTTCACCACAGTGTAAGATTTAAGTTCTTTAGAAACACAATGCTCAGATTTCACAGTGGAGTGAGGAGACATTAAGGGACCTGCTTTATTTTATACTTTATAATAGAACCATTGGACTTTTTAAGCTGTGTATACCTGGAGAAAAAGAAACATGTAAAAAAAGAAGAGAATGAAAATTCACTCCTTCTCTCTAGCCTTGAAATACTATTTTATCGTCTTCTCTGGAAAATGGAGTCCATGTGATTCAAAGCACACACCTTGCAAATTTGTGCTGACTCAATACAAGTACATTGCCTCGGATTTCTGCTACAATTTTACTTTTATCTTCAGGACGACCATGCTCCAATACATGCTGGATTACATAATTTCCATATTGATCCTGTTCGAGAAACAACAGAAAAAAAATTTATGCAAAAGTGAGTTCTGTGAATTACCTAAATCCTTACATCTAATCACCACCTACCTTCCTTCCTACAGCACCACAATGGTTTACCTGAATAATAACGAACACTTAAGAACTTTAAAAAATAAACAGGGAGTGACAAATTTTTCCTTATCATTACAAAAGAGGAATATTTACCAGATTATGGACTATTTCTCTATATATTTATGCCCAAAGGTCCTATTTAAGTTCTTCCTTTATTAGCTACTAGGCCCAAAAGAGTAGGCCTCCTCTCCTTTAAAAACAAAACAAAACTAGGGTGTCTGGGTGGCTAAGTTGATTGGACAACTGCTTTTGGCTCAGGTCATGATCCTGGAATCAGAGGATCGAATCCCACATCGGGCTCCAAGCTCCACGGGGAGTCTGCTTCTCCCTCTGAACTTCTCCCCTCTTATGCTCTCTCTCAAATAAATAAAATCTTAAGAAAAAAAAAAAGAAAAAAGAAAGGAAGGCATAGCTGGGAGTAAAGAGCTATTTTTCTCTCAAACAGAAGTTTACCTCTAAAAAAAATGGGAAACAATGTTTATGTCCAACAAAACAGACAATACCTAATTAAATAACATCACAAGCATACGATAGATATATTCACTCATCTAAGGTTAAAAGTATTGGAGAAGATAAATGTACAAATTTATACTTTTAAAAACAAGTGCAAAGCCCAAATGTGTTTGCTTCTGGATGGCAGGATTATGGATGATTTCTTTTGTTCTTACTTTCTGTGCTCCCAATTTTTTTCCACAATGAGGATGTAATACATTTATAACCTCACACCTCCCACCAAAACAAACAACAAACTCCCAACAAAAGTGCTGCTTCAGTACAATACTACACTTAGAAAGTGTTCTCTTGGTTATTGTGATGGCGGAGAAATGTTTAATGGCAAAAGAAACGAAACTACCAAAGCTAAAAAGAAGCCACCTAATCCACTTAGTTCAGTTGCAATGATGAAGCTGAGACCAAGAGAGGTTAAATGGCCTGTCCATGGCAGAAGGCTGGCCCTCCACTCCAAGGCCAGGGCTCTCTTCTTCAACCATATTCAAAAAGCACAAACCAGGACGGTATAAATGAGAACCTGCTCCAAAGCCAATGGGCATTTTAAACACATTAACATTGACTCTTCTGGAACGGATACCTGTGCTGAGAAAACACACAAGGTCTGGGCCTGCACGAGCCCACAGGTGTTTGCAGTTACTCTACTGGCAACTCCACTACCTGCACAAGCTGCTCTGTGTGCTGGTGAAGCTCCTCTAAGACAGGGAGTGTCTGCTCAGGGAGACAGTGCTCCAGGATCCTCTGAATCACTCGGCAGCCGTAAGGGTGCGTGGACAAAGCAAATACCTAGGACAGACAACACAAACAACAAAGCCAAGAATGACAGTTGCCACTTTTGATGCCTCGGCGTCATTCATATCCATTATTCCGTTAACCTTCCCAAAGACAGAGAGAAAGTGAGCGATGAGTATTCCCAGCATCCGGAAGAGAGCTCTGCAGCTCCCAGAGGTTTCTACAGTGTGCCTGCCACCACACAGACAGTAACTGACAAAGCCAGGACAGTATGTTCCAGTCTAACTCAGAAGGCCAAATTACAAATGTGGCACATTCGAGTTCTCGCTACAAATAATGAGGTGTGTAAACCCATTTCATAACTATCCTAGGAATTTAGAGATGTACATAAATTCAGAGCTGAAAAGGACTTTTCCAAGAAGCCTAGAATGGACAGAGAATTAATCGAAGTCACAAAACACACTTTGTTAAGAGTCCACAGTGTCGAAAAACAGGGTTAACAAGAGAAAAAGAAAGGGCTGGGATCAAATCCTAAATGCTTTCACTTAACCACATTGCAAATCTTCTAAATTTAATTAGGGTGTTTTCCAGCAATAAGTAAGAAAAGCTTCTTCCTCTTTTCTTGGGTCTGGAGGAGATAAGAACACGGGCTTCAGTTCTGGACCACCCACTCTCAATTCTGGCATTCCTAGCAAGAATGACATGGAGTAACCTGCACTCAAGTCTGTCATTAAGAATAATCACAGGGGGCACCTGGATGGGTCATTTGGTTGAGCGTCTGACTCTTGGTTTCAGCCCAGGTCATGATCTCATGGATCTGCTTGAGGATTCTCTCCCTCTGCCCTTCCCCCCGTGTGCTTACTTGCTCTCTATCTCAAATTAATAAACAAATCTTAAAAAAAAAAAAAAATCATCACAGGAATAATAAGAATAACAAGAGCTCACACTTACTAGACACTGGCCAAGTGTCAGCGCATTAAGTGCTTTTCATGTGGTTTTTAATGCATAGCTGTATGTGTACAACTGTGTTAACTTCCACAGTATAAAGTATGGTCCTGCTCTGTTTTATAAAAATGTTAAAAACGGGCACCTGGGTGGCTCAGTCACTAAGCGTCTGCCTTCAGCTCAGGTCATGATCCCAGGGCCTTGGGATCGAGCCCAGCATCAGGATCCCCGCTCAGTGGGAAGCCTGCTTCCCCCTCTCCTACTCCTTCTGCTTGTGTTCCCTCCCTCACTGTCTGTCTCTGTCAAATAAACAAAATCTTTAAAGAATTTTTTTTTTTAATGCTAAAAACTCACAGTCTATAATGAATTAACTTATTTCACTCAACATTATGTTTGAAGTATTTACTTCTACTGTGGAGCTTCTGCTGGGCAAGTACCTGATTTGTTACTTTAATATTCATCTAACCCTGTGCTGACAGACATCTAGATCATTCAGTCTTTCCTAGGAGAATAAGGCTGCTTTCAATATGTCGAAGTTATGTCTCCCAGTATCCACCTAGGCTAGGAATGCCTGGTCACAGGAAATACGTGTGAACTTTAAAGGATGTCGCAAAATGATTTTCCAAATGGCTGTGCTAATGTCTATTCCCACTAACAGTGATCAGATCCCACAGTTTTGCCAGGACACAGCAGCCGACCAACAGGGGAACAGTGGTCTATTACCTGTACCCTTATTCTGCATCTTCCTGATTACTAATGGAATCATTCTGTCTTCTGTCTACTGGCAATTTGTGTTTCTTTTTGTCTGTTAGTGCTTGTGGTCATTTTTGCACTAATTTGTATGGTAGTCTTTGATTATAGGAGTTGATTATATATTTGTTATTAATTCTTCAGCAATTTCATCTTGAAAATATTCTCTCCCTTTTGGCAGCTTAGTCATTTTACTTTCCTTGTTGTCTATTTTGATAAATGTTAAGTCCTTATTTTTAAAGTAAACAGATCTCTTTTTTCATTAACTCAGAAAACCCAAACAACCCCCCAGTTAACCCCTTCAATCTCCTTACCGCTGCCATAACTGAGCAAACCCCAAAGACTAAACAACTCTAAAATCCCATTTCAGTCTCAGCTGAGTGGTACACATGATTGCACGTGAAAATCTGCTTGGTATTTACCATGTTTTCCCTTTTAAAAACAAAAACAAAAAACAATTTCACAGACCCAAGGAGGTGTGTGTTTTATTCTTTGTTCCACGTAGCTCAGGAGGGTGTGAAGATGATGTTTTAGGGAAGAGAAATTAATGATAATAGCCAATTAAGGGGCAATTCTGGAAAAATGATGTAAGAAAATATCAGCTCTACCTGGAAGCTGGTGCTAAGAGCACAGAGGTTCTTATGACATACAGGTAAACAGGACAAACAAGAGGCTATCTCTCTGGTGGTGTGGCCATGTGGGGACAGCCCCCTAATGCTACCTTCTTCTCTGGGCGTAGAGACACCCAAACACTTGTTTCCTTTGTTTCTTTCTTAAGTCACTTACCTGCCCCTTAAATGCATCAATGATAAACTGCAAAGACTGGGGCTGCACACATTCGATGCATTTCTGAACCACATGATTACCATTCTGGTCTTTCACACACTTCAGGACGTGGCCATCTAGCTCCCGAACCATCTCGTTCTATTAGAAGACAAGGAAAGAAAAGCACCACCAGAATCACAGCAAGCCGAACACCCGGACAATGAATAGTCTTCTTATCCAACACAAAGCACTAGGCAGGGAATCTATGATGATGAAGTAGAACCACATAGTTACGGCACCATGACAACAACACAGCAGCTCCAAATGAGGACAGCAGTGTTTCCATGGATTAGCAAACTTCCTGTAACAGTAACCTGGGTTTTTAAAAAGTTCTCTAACTTGCAAAAAACCTCAGAGACTTTTTCAAAATGGAGACATCTGTAGAAAGCAATCTATATGATATACACGGTACTAGAGAAGTTCACATATAATTTATCATGTTCTTAACATGACAACCCTGTAAAGTACATGTTATTAATAATGAGAAGAGTTGATCTACAGCTAACTATAGGCTAGACATATCTGTAAGTGCTTAATGTGTAATGACTCAGTGAATCCTCATAACAATCCTATGACCTGGACACTACTATAGATGAGGAAACCAAGGCACAAATTCTTTGACTTGCTAAAATCACATACCTATACTGCCAAGATGCAAACCCAAGTGATCTGGTACCTGTGTGGCAAAATAATGTGGGTGAGGAAAGCACCTGTCAGTCAGCTATATATTATCCTGCACATACCCTCCACATACATATATGAGAGAGGTGACGGAGACTGAGAGAGGGAGTAAGTAACCAGTGCGGCCAAGAATGCAGATAGCCACTGACCCAGATTCTAACCCAGGTCTGGAACTCCAACGTGATCTTTCCACCAGGCCAGTGACAGCTAGAACAGCAGGGACAATACTGCCTGGGAATACAGAAGACCAGACATGGAGCTGGCCAAGTGCATGAGGCTTGTGCATTTATTCAGGGAATACAGGAAAAGACCAGACACTGGTGCTGTGGGAGTGCGAGACTGACCGTGTGAGTGTGTGCAATCAGGGTAAGAGTGGAGATGACAAGGGTATAGGAAACAAGATGTTGAGATTTTCACAGAATCCCTTCCTTGATGCGGAATATCCGCACAATGGCTGGGCTCTGGCACCTGCTGCCCAATCTCTTTGCTGTATCCCATCCCTGTCTATTCGCTCCCTTGTACTGAATATGTATTTATGGAAGAAACTACAAGCCACTCCACAATGGTGACTTTCATGAGAAGAACGTCTTAAACCTCTGAGATGTGGACTATGACAAAGCAACTAAGAGATTATCCCATTAAAGAAATTCAAGATTATAATACCAAGGACTAAAAAAGCTGAAGGCAACAAACTCAGGAAAGTTTCCTAAAGCAATTAATCAAATGTCAGGAAAACATTTATTCTGGAAATATAATTATGGGACTGTTAAGTGGAGAATGCAGAATATATAAACAGAAAGACTGGAACATTTTTAATCAAAATAAAGGGGAGGTGGCTTCCTTGCGTATGTTCTGGAGCCCAAAGAGGTTAAAAATCCCACTGGAGAGGAGTTAATTTCACTGAAAATAATAAACTTCCATCTAGAAAACAGTAAAATACCCATAACAGGAAGAATCATACCAGGCCCCGAACAAGGTAGACAAAGAAACCAGACCAGGAAAAAATACACAGGATAGAAAAGCACACCTCAGGAAGAAAGAAAGGAAGTGAAAAACTACTACAGCACAGCCGTCTAATCAGAAAAGAGCAAACAGAAAAATCTGAAAAAATGAAGACTAAATCAACAATTTAAGACAGAGGCAAAGACTGAGAGAAACTAATATTCCTCTTGCTTTTCTGAGCAAGTAAGCATTATAGTCAAAAAAAGGAAGAAACTTCCATGTTCAAAAGAAACAAGAAATTCTAAGAGGAAAAAATTCAACTGCGAAGTTTTCATCCATGGAAAATGAAAACGGATAACCATCTGAGCATTAGGGGAAGAAGAGCAGCGGCTCTGGCCGTGCTCCTGACTCCTCACATGGTGCTGGTGTCGCCACGCCGGGCCGCTGTGCTGCCAGTGCGGAGCGCTGATGAACCCCACGGTCTCGAAACACGCTGCCCTCCCCAGCGTCTGGACACGCGCATCTGCAAGCCTCACAGCTGGAAGGACTCTGGACTCCCCCAGCCTTCGGGGACCATTGCCAACACCACTGCAGTGCTGTGTTTTGAACTGGAGGCGGTGGGGGCCTCGTCTGGCTCAGAACTTGAGTCCGTAACAAAGATTCTCATTACCGAACTTTGTTCTCAGTGAGGGCAAGCGGCTCATCATCGCCAGACCGTGCCCAACACCTCCCCTGAGAAGGGCAGAGGGAGTCCAGAGCCCAAACACCGAGGGTTCGGGTTGGGAGCAGCTGGGGCTCGCGGTGCTGCCTGGCACAAACAAACACAGCGGCAGCATGCCTGCCCATGTGTGTTTTGTTTCCCGAGCCCAGGGGGCTGCGTGGGAGGGAGGCTGGCTGGACCGGCCCTGCGACTATTCCAGAAGCCATGGGTGGCTTCAAGTGCATTCGGTGTCTGGCTGGTGTCAGCCCCACACATGGCACCTAACAGCTCGGATCTCTGTCTCTCCTCCTCACTCCCCCTCAGCCTGGACTTCCCCTCCCGCAGAGCCTCCCAAGAAGCCCCGAGCACGTGCTCTCACGGGCTCACCAGTGCTTTCCATGGCTCTTCCCCACACAGTGCTCTGTGGGCAGCGACCAATCTTCATGCTGGCCCAGAGTGGGCACCAGGCACAGAGTGGGCACCAGAGTGCCTGGCACAGAGTGGGCACCGGGCCAGGCACTGGGCAGACACTCTCTCGGTGCAAGGTGTTGGAACGAATAAGGAAGAAGTGGAGGAAAATTGTAAGTGGGCGAGATCACCTAAGTTTGATTTGTAGGAGTAGTCAGGTCTAGCATTTTAGCCTGCTTTAATTCTTGTCATACAAAACACCCACCTATAAAATTGTACTTACTAGACTGGCCAATGAGAAAAATGTTTGAAATCAACAGCTTTAACATAAGACACTCGATCTACTGTAAATTTATACATTTAATTGCACAGTTCATGCGTGCCATGCACAGAAAGGCAGACACAAGCACCCCCCCCCAAAAAACAAAAAAACACCACCATACAAGAAAACTCAAGACTGACAAATTTACAGGTTCACTACATGTGCCATGGAGAAACATCGAACACCAAGAGAAAAGTTAAAGGGGAAACTTACAATTACCTGCTGGTCTGAGGGAATAAATTCAAGAGCTTTCTGGATAACACGGCAGCCATACATCTGCAGTGCCAGTGACAGGACGTGGCCTCGAATGCGTTCTGCCAAAGCCAGCTTCTGTTCAAGGCTGCCAAACTAGACACAGTGTGTGGATGAATACATTACTTAGGTAGTAGGAAAGAAACCAGAGAAAGCAAAGCATCCACTATTCTGTATCAACCACTGGCACAACTTCTTTTAGCCTTGTCATCCTATGATTAATTAACTAAACCTTTTTGTTCAAAAACTTTGTTTTTTCAAGCCAGAGTTCTCAGCCTCTAACTATAAGGAACCCATTTTATGTTGAAAAACTTCTCATGTATCCAACAGCAGAAGTTTCATCATTACTGTATGTTAAACAAATACGTAATTCCTCAAAATTGCCATTAATTCACTAATGCTAGGAATCTATATTCCCATTAAATATAAGAGCATTTACATTTATTCTAAAAATAGTAATACATGTGGGCAACACTGTTTATTGGAACCTTAGTGAATGTATGGGAAAGAGTCAAGCACTTCCTGGAGCAAATCTATAGCTCTCAGATGTCTGAGGCCCATGAGTGAGAAAGGTCTTTTCTCACCCACATGAAATCTTAACATACAGACATTGTGTTTTGAATTAGGATTTTACGTCACTCTAAGCACTGGAATGTTCTCTCTATATAGGGCAACACAGTCCAGGGGGAGTTAGTAGAATCATTTAGAGGTAATGCTGCAAAAATGTTAAAACTCTTCCTACAAGGATTTCCCATTCCTGGTTTTTTATGTTCATTGGAATGACATAATCATGAGACTGGAGGAGACTGTATACATCATCAGCTTCCACACAAGAGAACTACCGACCAGGGACGCTGTGTGCACCAGGCAAGTTCTCTAACCTACAGTTCTCATCCCCTCTTCATTCAGCCATCTGAGCCAGCACATGACCAGCGCTGAAGCTGGAGAGTTCCACATTCTATCTGGGACAAGAGGGTGGTGAAAAGACATTCTAAAGTCAAAATTATAAGTCATTTTCTGTTCATTTCTTGTTTTTATTGAGGATCTTACATTTTAAGTGAAATTTTAGGGGGAAGATGCACAGGATCAAAAGCCACTGGTATTACTTTACCAATTCAAGAGACGCATCTCAGAAACAAGAATCATCATAAAGTTTTTCAGATCTTTCTCTGAATTTTTAGAAACAGACCATATCTAGAGTACAGCACCCCCAGTTTTTGCTTATTCCACAAGCTGATTTTGACTGATAGTTGCCCCTCAAATACTGGATCAATTTAAAAAGCGCAAACATTCAAATTAAAAAGATACCATGGTTATTCACTCTAACCTTCCAAAGGGCATGTGGATTGTTTGCTACCAAGTATTACAGTAATTTTACAGGGACCACAAATAGGTTACTCTTTGTTATAAGAACTAAAGTAATAACAACAATTCTTACTGTTAATATAGACCACAAAGATGACAGATGTGTTTATGAAACAAACTTCCCTTAAAAGTCACTGCACTTCCACTTTGCTCAGAATTTAATCACAAAATCTCAGTAAATTGAAACATTACAAATATGCTGGCTTCTTAGTGTATCACTGAAGAGTTAAGAGTCAAAGAACTGGGGCACCTGGATGGCTCAGATAGTTAAACACCTGCCTTCAACTCAGATCATGATCTACAGGTTCTGGGATCGAGCCCCTTATTGAGCTCCTGGCTCAGCAGGAAATCTCCTTCTCCCTGTCCCTCTGCCTCTGCCTCTCCCCCTGCTTGTGTTCTCTCTGTCTCTCAAATGAATAAATAAAATCTTTAATTAAAAAAAAAGTCAAAGAAGTTCAGTCTTTGTGAGAAGATAGGAATACAAAGGCGGTGAGTGAGCCATTTTTACATCTCACACAAAATGAACTAAGCAAGATGTACAAAACTGACAAATTTCTTCTATTTTGGAGCAGGTAATATGCAGTTCCAGCATTTTCCCCTATTCCAAGTTCTTCCTCTCAAATCCTTTCTGGATTTAGGACTTAAAATTGCTGATACTGGCACACCAGGGTTACAAGAACATAACAAAAAAATCCCTGCCTTTCTGCCATTTACAGACATTAATCCAGCAATCTCGTTAATCCTTTCCAAAAGCAACAGTAACAACAGTAGACATTATTCATAATAACAGAAGTAAAAGAGGAAACCAAGACTGAAGGATCATCTAAAAAGAAGCATTTAACAATCCTCGTGACTGTAGTTTATGATGAAAAACACTACAGTTGACATTCAAAAATAACTCTCCAGGAATCCTAAAAATCCATTTTTTAGAACATTTTATCATGATCCTGCTAAAATTATCTTATGAGGATTATTTCCTCTAAAAAGACATATTTACTTAATCTATCATAACAATCAGAAATAATGTGCTGGATCCTAAATAGGGACAGTGGTTCTCCAAACACATTCCTAAAATAGACTGGCACATCTGCTTGGGTATTTCAATGACATACTGCTGCTTGTAACTTGGAGAAATATTTAAAAGCTCTTCAAAAAGACCACACACACTTCATGTTGAGGACTGGGATGAGACTGCCATTCTAAAAACAGCTAATGAAAATCAAAATGCTCCAGAGATTCTCTAACGTCAAAGAATAGAAAGAACAAAGCTTACTTCAAAGAACTTCTGAATGACGTAATTTCCAAATACATCCACCATTAGCTGGTAAGCGGCCTGGAGGATTTCATTGAAGACAAGCTGGCGTTCAGCTGGCGTGGCTCGTTCTAGTTTCAGCTGAATGAATCTGAAGTATAAAGTAAAAATGGCAATCCTAGCATCTCAGAAAGACTTGGAAATCAGTAAGGATTAGTTCAACTTATATAATGTATCCGTTCTGAAACCGCACACGTGCCTGTGCAGGCGCCCATATATACGGGCACACACACAAACAACTGTTATTTAAATGAATTACTTGAGCTCACTTCATTTCCTTTTCTCTGAAAAGGAAAAAAAATTATAGTGTGAAGTACCCCTAACTTCACTGAACTTCTAACATATATTTACACTTTAGTATATTTCATTACATACAACTAAACTGTATTTGTGTGTGGGATGAGGTGGAGACAAGCAGGTGGGCAGGGAAAGGGGGGTGAAGGTGGCCGTAACTCAGGGAGAACTCTACCTGACCTTCTCTTTTAGAAACCAGCCCTACATCAATAAACTCAACGCCTATAGCCCTTAGTATCTTCTTTAACTCATGTGAGCAGTACTCATTCATGATATGAAGAGTTATGATTTATGCCTGCAGTGTTTTCTGAAGTAGTACTCAGTTTGTGGTTTTCAGTTCAGATAACCATATAAGAAAAAGTTTTGTCTCTCAATCTGGTCCACAGGATCCAAATATGAGAAATCCTTGCCCAGTAGCAAGATGGCAGAGTTCCAAGAGGAGATGCGTTCCTTAGAAGCTGTTTCAGTGGGCACAGAAAGCAAGAAAGAGAAGCAGAAACAAATATGAAAGGATGGGTGATGGACGTCACAATAATTAGGCTTTTTCCCCCAGGACCAGGGTGGTCCCGTTCTGCAAAGGCCACTGGAACAGGCAAATGGAGAGGGATAAGCCAAAGCAGATTCTGTGTTTTATAGTAGCTTCTTCTCTCTCACCTCTATGTAGACTCTCATTTCTATAGAGTGGAATGACACAGAAAAGTGGCGGAGCTATCTTACTCCTGAGCCAGCAAATATCCAAACTTACATATGAATAATGTCTCCTTAAAAGCAAGACTCTTGGGGCGCCTGGGTGGCTCAGTCAGCTGAGCGTCTGCCTTCAGCTCGGGTCATGATCTCAGGGTCCTGGGATCGAGCTCCATGTTGGGCTCCCTGCTCAGCAAGGAGTCTTGCTTCTCCCTCTGCCCCTCCCCCCACTTGTGCTCTCAAATAAGTGAAATTAAAAAAAAAAAAAGAGAGAGAGAGAGAGAGAGCAAGACTCTTAACAGTGATTAAAGTAGCAGAAGTGTGCATATATCTTTGTGTTAGTGTTTCTGTTCCTTAAATTCCTTAAATAGACACTCTGGAAGGTTCCCATGAACTAGGAACATTACAGTAAGATAAAAAGGTTTGGATGAAGCATGTGATCTGGATTACTAAAGCGCTCTTTTCAATCACCTGTGTATCTGATGACCCCCATCTGCCCACATCCCTCCGAAATAAATAACAGGAAGCATACTAAGAGGCAAACTTTGTTTCAATTACTTTATGGCTATTTACTTAGTGTATACCTTATCTGAGGCATGGAATTTTAAGGCATTAAGATTTCAGTTACCTTAAGTGCCAAAGCCAAGTCCTCACCTGGACCCATGCTGGTCTTGGGAAAACTCCATTATATGCCCAGCGATCTCCCGTAGTTGTAAATTGGGGTACCGGTTATTTCGGAAATCCTCCAGAAGTCTGCTCCTGCCGGAGGGCATGACATCAGACATTCCGTATCGCAACCGGGAGGAAGCAAACAGAGTGCTGCTGGGGCTGAAGAGGCTGGAGGCACTGCTCGCACTGCGGTACTTGGCTTCAGCGCCTGGCGCGGCAGAGATGTATCTCCCACTGCCGTTGGTGAGGCCTCCTGTTGGTTACAGAACAGGACAACTCAAGACTCACTCTTAAGGAATTCTGTTCAAGAGAGGGAAAAAGCATCCCACACATGAAAGCCTGCACCATTTCTGATTTTGTTTCAAATCTACTCCTTCGGTGTTAAGATTCAATTCTATTAGTGCCACAGTTTTTATAAGGCCAACTCACCATGACGGAAAGAAACTTCTGCACAAAGAAAAGGGGAAATGCTTGGACCCACTGACAGGGCACTGCTAGCAATAACAGAGCAATAGTGAGCACAGCCGTTAATCAGGAAAAGATGAGAGAGGGCCTGTCCTGTGACCCAGCACCTAAGCACCAGGAATCCGAAAACACACATCGCACAGAGACCTCAGGTCGTTTTCCGTCTAAGCTCTGGGGAGATTCCTGCCATGAGTAGAATAATCTCATTCCCATCAGAAACCCTTCCTTAAAAAAGGAAAAGAGAAACAAATCAAGAGTACCCAGATTGGTCTGTTTTATATAAAGAGCTTCCCAAAAAGCTTCGAAGGAATGCTTTTGCCACTAAACAGAAATTGAAAATCACTAAGGCACCCTAGGCCGAGGAGAGACATAAGGAGTCGGGAAAAAGGACATATGCTTTGCAGTGGAAGGTTTTCAAGTTCTGCATCCGGAATGGGCAGCTCTTAACACCTTCTTTTGGGACAGAGCCTGAAATGATTGCAGTAGCAACAACTTTCATGCCACGGATAGTAATGACTGAACCGATGACAAGGGAAAAATAATTGTGAATCTCTAGAAGATAACACAGAGATAAAATAGAGGTAAGACCAAAAAGCTTATCAAAATGTAAAGCAGAGTAAAAAAAAAAACCATGAGAATGTATTTTCAATATTCTTAGTTTTTTACAATGATTTTTTTAAACTTTACACTATTTAAAACAAAACAAAACAAAACACCCTTTTTGTGTGTTATTTAACCCCACTCTTTTTGAACAAAAAGGCAAGGTAGGTAAGACACACCCTAATAAACCGCAAAGAGCACAGATGAAGAACAACTCAGAATCCATGAGAAAAGTCACCCAGCATGATCTGTCCATTAAATTCTTCATGAGATGTAATTAATGTCTGCTCTGGAGTTTAATGGCAGCTACAAAAAGATACCCAGCTTGGATTTCTCCACAGAATTCTAGGGTCCAGCTTCAAAGATCTGGATCTCAATCAAAGTGATGGAACCAAAAGGAAATGGCTCAATGTTAAAATTCGTGAAACATTTACTGAGCACTTGTCCTATGCCAAGTGCTATACTAGAAGTATTCCATACACTGTTTTACTGAATTCTTACTGGTATTGTGGAAAAGAAGTTCTAAATTACCATTTATGTAACGGATAATTTAGGCCCAAAGAGGTAAAATGCTCACCCAAAGATACAAAACCCAAGATGATCATGGCTAGAATCTGTGACACAACTCGACTCCAGAGTAAGTGCTTCTGCACCCAAATGAAACTCATTTTCAGGCTCAGTTATATCAAGAAAGAGAGGGGGTTTATAAGAAGAGAGAACAGTTAAGTAGCCATACATCTGCTCTTTATTAAACCATTTCATAAACAATTCTTTCTTCCCTGGCCTGAGAAAGGGGAGAAATGGGGAAAGAGGTGAAAATCAAGTAAGTCAGCAGGTCTTGCAGAGCATGGGAACAGCAAGGAACATGCTTAAGAAGAAGAAATGACACAAACACACACAGTTTTGAAAATAAAAGAGATTTCAGGAGTCTCATCACTTAATAAAGGCATTTAGGGAGAAGTAACAAATCAACAGAGAAACAGAATCAAACTCCTAAAAAAAATTCTAATATGGATGACAAACATAAGGAGACCTAAACTGTCATTGACAAATTGCTATTAACTCAGAAACCGACAGCCTTGAGAGTTAAAACCCCCACAATATTTTGAGATTTACCTCCGAGACTGCAACCAGGTTCCACAATAAATATAAGAAAAAGGCTTAAGTAAGGTGAAGAGGAAAGAAACCATTCTCAAATAGGCCAGAGCACTCTGTTCTTCACCAAGCCTGCCCTCTGGGGAAACTAGCATAACCTGCTGGGTTATCCTCAGAGACTGACTGAGCTGGGGACAGGAAATACACAACTCCAGCCTATTCAACCCACCCTGTCCCACCACAAAGGGGAGGAAACAAATGAGAAGCACTTGTGAAGTTGGGGGTCGAGGAGCACAGGCTCCCTAAAAAGACTGAGCCCCAGTGACAGGACTACGGAGCACTGCCCCTCCCCATACACCTCAACAACACATGACCGGAAGCCTATTTATAGTGGTTCCTTTTACTCAGTGCATCAGAGGCGGCTCTCAACAATTACAAGGCACACCGACAGTCAATCCACACAATGTGAAGAGAAAGAGCGAGCATTGGAGACACACACTGCAGGGGTAATCATGTCATCAGACCAGAAAATGAACACAACTCTGGTGAATATGCTGCAGGCTCTGAAAGAGAAAGCAGAGAGCATCCAAGAACAGGTGGGCAATGGAAGCAGAGACGGAAATCCTAAGAACTGAAAAGAAATGCTAGCGATAAAAAACTCTGTGACCTAAGTGAGGAATTCATTGATGGGCTTCTTAGTAAATGGGACCCACATGAGGGAAGAATCTCTAGGCTAGAGGATGTATCAATAGAATCCCCAAAAACCAAAAAGGAAGACAACAGAGACTCAGAAAAACAGAATCAAATACCCATGGGGCAAAATCCTACCTTCTCCACCTTTAAAGAAAAAATTGCCAAGATCCCCAACATCTGACTTTTTAATACAGGCAGAAGCCAACACCACTCATCAAAATGTTTACCATAAGTTCTCCCCAATCTACTCCCTAATATTAATACCACAGCCAGGTAGTCCTAAATTAAAATAAGCTCAAAATGAGTTGTCACCAGTGCATACTACTGAGTCCAAAATAAGTTAATTTTCACATGGTTAATTTTACTGGTGACAAGTCACTTTCAGGTGAGCAGTCACAAAATACTACATTACCTTATAGAATGGAGAAGAACAAAAGGCACACACATGACTAGTAAATAACCAGAAACAGTAAGTTACTGAACAATAAATTAGAAACATGTCTGGCAGTTTATGCAGGGACAGAGAAAACAATTTCATGTTTGAACTTTTCTCTTCTTAAAGGACTAAGGACATATGAGAACAGCAAGAATTAATTTTAAGAAGATAGGAATTCTATCATATAAAACTAAGTGCTTACTTTTTTTTTTTTTTTTTTTTTTTTTGCCTTGGACAGATTATGAACTTTTGAGCTCATTTTTACTGTATTTCAAAACTGTGGGAATTAACAAGCACAGCAATCTTCTTCCAGGGCACATGATACAGCTGGGAGTTGTCAACCATGCACATTATATTACATCTGCTACTTCTTGATGCTTAGAGTTTAAAAATGGCACAATCTGGAGATTATGGAGAAAACCGTAAGCGTGAAGGAGCATTTCAGGAAATGAGGGGGAGATGGGTGTGGAATGGAGCCATCTATAGGGAGGCAAGACACGAAACTATTTAGGTAAGAATCAAATCTTTAGGAGACTCATCTCCACATCCCTTACTTTTTCTTGCTGAGGTACAGCTGGAACTTAATAGAGATGAATGTTTTAGGTACAGGTTGAGAGCCTAAAGATTTCATCTCACCCACATACAAGCCACAAAATGGCAGCTGTAAGTCTAATTGTTAATAATAATAAGATCAATGGTAATAGTAATAATTACAAAAGCAATACTTTTAAACTGAGAAGTATAACACACACTTAAGACACCTAGTTCAAAATCTGACTCGCTCAGGGTCATAAAAAACTTACTTCTATTACTGAACACACATATGTGTATGTATGTTTATCTGTGGGAGAGATAGAAGGGAGAGTTGAGAAAGTGGATGGGAGATTTTCTTTCTTAAGACATTTCCACCGTAGGGGCGCCTGGGTGGCTCAGTTGGTTAAGTGACTGCCTTCAACTCAGGTCATGATCCTGGAGTCCCAGGACAGAGTCCCACATCAGGCTCCCTGCTTGGCAGGAAGTCTGCTTCTCCCTCTAACCCTCTCCCTTCTCATGCTCGCTCGCTCTCTCTCTCTCTCTCAAATAAATAAATAAAATCTTAAAAAAAACAAAAGACATTTCCACTCTATGCCAACAAATGTGACACCTTAGAACAAATTCCTAGAAAGTCACCAATTACCAAAACTGTCTCAAGAAATGAAAAACTTGGCTCCATAAGATGTAAATAGAAATTGAGCTAGTAATTAAAAATCTTTCCACAAGTAAACACCCAGGCCAGGATAGTTTCACTGCTGAATTTTTCAACTGTTTAAAGAAATAATACCAATACTTCACCAACTGTTCCAGAAAACAGAGGGGGATGGTACATTTCCCAACCTATGTTATAAAGTCAATGCCACCATGATAACAAGTCAGACAAAGAAAGGAAGTGACAGACTCCCTCATGAATATAGATCAAAAACTCTTCAACAAAAATACTAACCATAAGATGAAGCAAAGTTTATCCCTGGAACGCAAGCGTGTATTAACAACCAAAAAATAATTAATGTAACACATCATATTCACAGAATAAAAGATGAACACCACACATTCACCAATAAACAGAAAAAGCACTGAACAAAATCCAAATTCCATTTATGGCAAAATGCTCAAACTTAGAACAGAAGTGAGCCCAATAAAGGGCATCTATGAAAAATTTACAATGATCATACTTAAAAGTAAAATACAATGATCATACTTAAAAGTAAAAGAATAATACTTTATCCTCAAGATTAGGAACAAGGCAAGGATGTGTGCTCTTATCTACTGTATTTAACACTGTGCTGGAGTTTCTCGGCAGTTAGACAAGAAAATGAAATAAAAGGTAGCCAGACTGGAAAACCCTTTATTCACTAGTAACATGTTCCTACATAGAGAATATCCTAAGGAATCTACCGAAACCTATTGGGACTAATAAGTAAGTATGGCCAATTTGCAGAATGTAAAATCAATACACAAAAATCAATTGTATTTCTATAAACAAGCAACAAACAATCCAAAACCAAAGTAAGGATACAATTCCATTCATAACAGCTTAAGAAAAAGAAGATAGTAACAAATTTAACAAAAGGGGTATAGGACGTGTACACTGAAAATTTTTAAACTTTGCTGGGGAAAATGGTGTACACTTAAAAAAATGCATTTCTACCTCATGCAGTAACACAAAATTAACTTAAAATGGATGATAAATTTTTTTAAAGATTTTATTTATTTGACAAGAGAGAGATTATAAGTAGGCAGAGAGGCAGGCAGAGAGAGAGAGAGAGGAGGAAGCAGGCTCCCTGCTGAGCAGAGAGCCCAATGCAGAACTCGATCCCAGGACCCTGAGATCATGACCTGACCCGAAGGCAGAGGCTTAACCCACTGAGCCATCCAGGCACCCTGAATGATAAATTTAAATGTAAGAGTTAGAACAGTAAAATTTTTAGAACAAAACATAAAAGAAAAATCTTTATGAGCCTGAGCTGGGCAAAGATTCCTATACCAGAAAGCATGATACACTGGACCTTATCAAAACTAAAAACTACTGTTTTAGTTTAGTTTAGATGCTTAACTCAGTCAGTTAAGCATCTGCCTGTGGCTTGGGTCACAATCCCAGGGTCCTGGAACCAAGTCCTGCATGGAGCCTCTTGTTCAGCGGGGAGCCTGCTTCTCTCTCTGCCTGCTGCTCCCCTTGCTTGTGCTCATACGCACTCTGACAAATAAATAAATAAATATCTTTTAAAGAAAAAAAAAAGGATTGAGATGTAATATTAAAAAGAAGAAGAAGGAGAGAAAGAAAAGACAAGCAGAAAACCAGAGGAAAATACATGCAAAGCAAGTATCTAATGAAGGAGTTGTAGCCAGGAATATAAAAAGAATTCCTACAGCTCAGTAATAAGAAAAACAACCCAAATTTTAAAATGGGCAAAAAATGTGAGCAGACATTTCACCAAAGATATATGAATAGTTAATAAGCACAAGAAAATGATGTTCAACATCCTTAGTCATGAGGGAAATGGAAATTAAAACCACACTGACATACCATTTCAAGCTCACTAGAATAGCTATATTAAATTAGACAAGAATAATGTCAGTAAAGATGCAAAGAAGTTAGAACCCTCACTGCCGATGGGAATGTAAAATGGTGCACCAACTTGGAAAACACTGGCATTTTCTCAATAAGTTTAACATAAAACTGAAACACAAATCAGCAATTCTACTACTAGAGAAATAAAAACATGTGTCCAAAGAAAGAATTGCATGTAAATGTTCATAGCAGCATGATTTCTTTTTCTTTTTTTTTTTTAAAGATTTTATTTATTTATTTGATAGACAGGGATCGGAAGCAGGCAGAGAGAGAGGGAAGCAGGCTCCCCGCTGAGCAGAGAGCCCGACACGGGGCTCGATCTCAGGACCCTGAGATCACGACCCAAGCCGAAGGCAGAGGCTTCAACCCACTTAGCCACCCAGGCACCCCAGCAGCATGATTTTTAATAGCCAAAACTTACAACCGACAAAAATCCTTCAACTGTGAATGGTTAGACAAAATGTAGTATGTCCATAAAGAAGACAACAATTCAGCAATAAAATGAAACAAACTACTGACACATATAAGATCATGAATGAAATCTCAAACACATGAGAATGCGGTGGAAGGTGGGGACACACCATGAGAAGGGAAGGAAGTCAAACAAAAGAGATCACATGTTGTATGGTTCCATTTATATGAAATGTTCAGAAAAGACAAATTTTAAAACAAAGCAAATCAGTGGCTGACTGGGGCTAAAGGTGTGAATGCAGATTAACTGTAACTGGTCTTGAGAAAACTGAGGGGATAAAAATATTCTATATATTCTATAACCGATTTATGGTGATGGTTGTAAGCCTGAAATGGATGAATTTTCTATGTAAAATATAACTCAATAAAGATTTCGTTAAAAAAAGAATTTTGGTCTTTAAACAACTGCTAATGGAAAAAACATTAAAGAGTCTTAAGTAGGCACCAACAAGTGGTCACTGAATAAATAATGAGAAAAAGAAAAACTAAGCTGACTAAGCAGGTCAGTGATCATCTGGAGAATATTCTAACGAACACATGTGTGACTCTGAGGAAGAAGTATGACAATCATATGATGGAGAAAAGATCCATACTGGGAAAAAAAGAGAGATCTATAGGCTGGCATGTGCATTCAAATACCTGCTAGCTGTGTGGTATTATGAAAGGCACGAGATCACACTGAGCTTAAATTCCCTGTGCAGAAGCGAGTCAGGAGACAACTGCACACAATGAATGCATGCACAGCACAGCCCTTAGCGATCGGAGAGCTAATGGCCGCTGTCAGCAGTACAGCATTATCAGCAAAGAAACCGGATCAGGTGTGGCCTAATATATATTTGGTAAAGAAATGTTACGTTTCCTGCACCAAAAAATGTCTTCAGGACCTCTGTATGGACACTGTTAGAGACCAATTCTCGTACCTCTACTTTCTCTAGGTTAAGACCAAAGCACGCAAGAACCCTTCAGTCAAGGAAACAGACTGAGCAAAGGCAAAGCTCTATCGATCAGGACACAAAGTTCCTGAGGAATGACATGCCTGACAGATACAGGACACACAGTAATGGAAGTCCCATGCAAACATACGCAACTAAATTGCTTAAATGAGGTCAACTGCTTTTAAAAGGGAAGATATCTTAAAAAGAAAGCCAGGCAGACGGCAAGTCATTAAATGAGAAACAACTTGTACTAACAGTTATTTCCTCCTTCACAGAGGAAACATGAATTAAGAAGGAAGTGTACTTCACAACATCGCCGAGGCACTGGAAAGAGCAAAGACACCATGCATGTAAGTACATGCATGTAAGTTCCGGCTCCATTTTCAAACACCGAGAGCCACAGCATCTAGTTCAGGGTTGACAAACCACAGCCCACAGGACAAATGTGGCCTGCTGCCTATTTCTGGAAATAAAGTTTGACTGCATGATAGCTACACATTCATTTACATTTTGTCTGTGGCTGCTTTTGTACTGCACAGCAGAACGGAATGCTTGTATAGAGACTGCCTGCCCTGCAAGTCTGAAATAGTTACTACCCGGCTCTTAGGTCGCCTCCCCCAACAAAAAAATTTGCAAGATTTAGTTGGTGTACTATGAATGTCAATATGAGCTGACACAGTTCAAATGTTTAAATCAAGGAATTAAAAGGTAAGACTTCTGGATTTGATAATGCACTGGTTTAAAAGATACCCTGGGCATATCATGTGACAAGATGTACAATGATGGCGTGGGCTCTGGAGCCAAAGAGGTTTGATGCTCAATCTCCAGATAACGAGAAGACCTCGGCAAGATATTTCAGGAAATCTCCTCACTTCCATACCACGGGCAAAATACTACACCTACCAGAGTTACATGTACACTACCCAAAACCATTAACAGTAGCAGATAATAACTACTATGTGTTAGCTCCTTCCATCTACACACCAAACTGGGACTTTTATTTACCCCTTACAATGCATTACCCTCGGTCTTTAAAGCCAAGCACTCTGTCACTAGGAAACACTACTGTGCAATGTACCCCACTGCCTTATCAGTCCAACTTGGATATTCCAATCTGGAATGGCCCGACAACTTCTCTAAAGTAACATCTATATATAACCTAAGACAATGAGTTCCACAAGGACAGCTCTGACCATGAGATTTCAGAACACACACACGCTCACAGAATGTGTATGTACATACATACGTACACAGTTTTGCCTTAAAAACCACCTCTCCAACTCCGAGATGGCACTCTTAGTCCAGAATATTACCTCTACTATCAGGGCTTCTTTGATTTTTATAAATCGCTCCCCAATCTCTGTATTTCCAAATGAAAGCGTACTATTTGTGTTCAGTCAGTCTTCATCTCGGAGCCCATAAAGCCACTTCTAATTTGCTGGTTAAAGACTGAAAAGAGTCCATGTAAACTACAAGCTCTGGAAGATAATGATGTGTCAATGCAGGTTCATCACCTGTAAAAGGTACCGCTCTGGTGGCGGGTGCTGATCCTGAAAAAACCTGCATGTGTACAGGGCAGAGGGTACAGGAGTAATCTCTCTACTTTCCCCTCAAATTTACTATGAAGATAAAACTGCTCCCCCAAAGCCCCCAAACAAATACACAAACAAACAAAAGAGAGGATTAAAAATAAAAACCGAACAAAATCTTCTAGGGAATGGCCATACATGCTGACTTTTCCTAGGACACTGCCTGTTTAGGTCTGTCATCACTGAGTTCATTGTTAACAGCACCCCCACCTACTCTCAAATGTGTCCTGGGTTGTGCCACAAATTGCGTGGTCACTCTACTTCAATGTCTCAACTTGACTCATCTAAGAAATAAATCAGCACTTCAAAATGCAAACTTGGTAAGTAACTGAGGGGAAGGAAGTATGCACCACACTCCACCTCATGGAAGACTTGGGAATTTGCCACTCAAAGTACTAATGTAAGTTTCTTCTCATTCTTACAGCCTGCTGTTTACAATCCTCTTTTCTTTCCTCATTTTAGCAACTAGATGGTAACATTTTTAAATCCCCATACATAATAACAACCTAAACATACACTTGAGAAATACACATCTATACTCATTAGCATACTAGGTAATTTATACCAAAAAAATAATAGTAAGAGTCTGGCAATTTTTAAAAATAAAACATTTTATGTGGAAAAGTAAGATATTAAGTGTATATGAGGGGAGAAGGGAGGGAGTCTGAAAAATAAGGCAAAATATTAACTGTGATATTTCGGTGGTGACACTAGGTGAACACATTCTTTGTCTATGTCTCTGTGTTTTCCAGCTTCCCTGAAAATGACTCTATCCTGGGTTTATAATGAAAGACTCCCATGTGCAGCCAAAGAACAAGATGTTCAGACTGAAGCTGAAGTGAATATACAGGGGATGCACCCAATAAATCCAAAACTGCTATGCTCTCTAGGTACACCCTAAATAACATGAGGCACTTAAGGAAGGCACAGAACACCCAGGACACTTCCTAGGATAAAGGGATTGTCCTTTGCTTACGCAAAGAACTTGTAATGTCATCAGTGGCAAGAGATTTCTAGAGTTCAAGGTGGTGTTAGAGTAATGGTTCTTACCCAGGTTTAAGCTTGAAGAGGATCCATGTGAAGAGAGGGAAGGAGGTGGTGTCTGTGAATGTCCTGGTCCCTGACTAGGGAGAGGCATGCCCACGGGTCCAGGAGAGGAGGAAAAGCTAAGGCCGTTATAAAAACTGTGTCCAATGGGGGTCAAGCTGCTCGATGTCCTCTTATAAAGGTCACTGCTGCCAGTCAGGGAGTCACGGCGGGAGCCACTGCCAGTGTTGGAGTTTGCAACTAAAATGGAATTAAAACAATGCAGATAAGAAAAGGCCTGTTCTTTGAAGAACAAGCCCAGTGACCTGTTCCTAACACTTTGATCCAGACTCCTTACCACCGCAAATTTGTCAGCAGAGACAGCCTAACTGTTCATGTGGCAGTTCTAGGGGCAGGTAAGTAATAAAGAGGACATGGCTCAGGTTAACATGAAGCTTTTGTTCAAACCATCACACGAATGCTGAATTTACCTTCCTTTGGTGTCACATATTATGGAGTGGAAATGGGGTAAAAAGCTCGGACGGCCACATAAGCTATGGAAAAGGTGAAAGAAAATGGGCTAGAAAGAATGCCTTTCATCAACCCAAAGGTTCTAGTAGAAAAATGGAGTACAGAAAAAAGATTTGTAAATGGGGTAATTTCCCCGCTACACAAGACTTACATGTGAAAGCCTGTTTTCTCAATGGGTTCAATCAAGAGTTATTGCTAGCCCCCAATTCCAATTTAAGATTCTCTCTCTCAAAACATGCCCTTCTGTTCTGAAATTACATTGTTTTACAAACACTGCAATTATCCCACTGTTTTCCTTACTACTTTACTGCTTTATCCTCCCATTGAAACATTAAAAATATCTCAGTCTAATGTCCTTCTTCCCACTTTTCCATAATAGCCACCTTCATTCTTCTCAAAAGACTGGAGCAAACTCCCGACTCTGTAAGGCCTGCAGACTGTGGGGTACACTACCCTATGGTCTTTGGTCAGTCCTCCTCCCTCGGTTTTTAACATCCACATTTCTACACTTCCCTCCAGATTCTTCCCAATGCCTGTTAAAAAACCTCCCCAGGTTTTCTAATCCCTGAAACAAATCAACTATGAGAGTATAAATAAGTAGCAATATGAGCATAAACCTGAAATCAGCCCCAACTGTGAAACTTGATTTTAACAGTCCGTCATCTCAAAGATATGTGGGATGGCCGGATTCCCACGGGGCTCGGTCCAGATCTGCCCGGGTTATCTGTCCAGGGTTCCATGCATCATCAGTGTTCCATAGAGATTGTAAAAACAACGAAAATTCAGTTTTAACAGCACTTAAGTTGGATTTCTACCTGCTGTTCCAAACCCTCCAAGGGCTGATCCCAGGGTGGCGCCGAGAGAACTGCTACTTCCGAATCCCAAGGATGTGTTGGCAGGCTGGGCAGAGCCCTGGGAGAAGAGGGAGCTGCTCTGTGAATTGCTGCTCAGAGAGTTGTTGCCATAGAAAGAGCTTGATGCCAGGCTGTTACTGGGCTGCTGCTGGGGCTGGGGCTGGGGCTGCTGAGTTCCTAAAGGGCGAAATGGTCCATTTGTTGTTCCAGCAAGACCACCAGCTGCTCCATTTGCTGAAGCTGCGGCCGCCGCAACAGCTACGAAGAAGAAAGCAAAGCATTGGGCTGGGAAAGGCGCTGGCCACATTCCCCAGCCTTGGAGCTAGCCTTCCAGAAACACTGTCACGTGCTCCTAGCTTCGCAAAGCAGACACGAATCTGCCTTTGAGCCTTCCATCTGAGACTTCTATTTTCTACTTATGCTTCCAATTTGAAGTCAAAATACCATAGAAGCCAAATTCACTACAGTGGTAGCTTTAAAGAGTCTGCAGTTTAAAATAGGTACAGATGTCAAATGTAGCCATTTTAAATACGACTACTTCCTAAATTCTCAAGTTCCACAAATATCAATGTTGAGGACTTTTCCAGAACCCGTCAGCAATATATACAATCCCCTCGAATTCCTGAACACGTTGCTCTCTTCTGGATGTTCCTGCTATTGTTCCTAATTTATATTCCTAATATATATATATACACATACATAAAGCCTAAAATAAAAACCCATTCTGGCCCACCCCATTCCTCACTATTCCCCTCCATCCCACTGCCCTCCGAAAAAAAAGAAAAGCAAACACCAACATCGAAAAAACAAAAAACTACAACAACAAAATATTATCTTAAAATAATGTCATGGATTTCTGTGAAATTAGCCTTGGACTTCTGCCAACGGTGCCATTTTGTGTGAGTAATCCAACTTCCTACGTTCATGGAGGAGCAGATCCTTGCTGCTAACCAGTTGATATGTGGCTGTCAACAGAATCTATCGAGGTCACTTGCTGCTTCTCATTTTCTCTTTGAAACATTACAGGGCAGAACTGCTATACTGAGAACTGCCAAATAAAGTACATTTCAGCACATTGTTTCAGAACATCATCCACCACCTCTTCTGGGCCACTGACAGGAGTTCACGAAGACGGATGCTCACCTGCTTGTGCAGCCGAGGAACTGATGATGACTGGGGCGGGAGCTACAAGCCGAACAGGAGCTCCAAGACCATTTCTCGCTCCAGCATTCACCACAAGGGCACCGGTTTGGTCATAGTAAGCAGCAGGAGCCAAGACGGGGTAACCTGGAAATATTAAGCCACATACAAGTATATATGAAACTAACAGTGCCTCCTGGGTAGTTGCATACTGTCAACAGTCACAGACTCTCAGATGTGGAGACAGACAGACATAGAATCTCTCTCCTGGCTTCACCACCTAAACAGCTGTATGACCCTTTATCTCTGAGCATCCATTTCTTCAATGAAGATAATAATACCTGCTTCATAAAGCTTCTGTGACAAAGTATGAATGTGACAGATCTACCATGATATCTGGCACAATAAGGGGTTATATTATTTACCATCTACTAAGTGTTAGAAAAAGAACTCAGGGGACACCTGGGTGGCTGAGTCGGTTAAGCGTCCTGCCTTTGGCTCAGGTCATGATCCCAGAGTCTTGGGATCGAGTCCTGCATGGCACTTCTTGCTCAGCAGGGAGCCTGCTTCTCTCTCTCTGCCTCTGCCTGCTGCTCCCCCTGCTTGTGCTTTCTTCCCCCTCTCCTGACAAATAAATAAATAAAATCTTTATAAATGAATGAATGAATAAATAAATAAAAGGGAAATCGGTGGGATAGGGAACACCCACGCTCTTCAGAGTATCAAGCCCAGAAATCATACAGACAACTGTTTATGTTTTCTTGACTACAGAAGTAACAGAGGGTATAAATGATTACAACAATCATGGTATTTTCATACCTCTTAACAGTGTAAGCAGAAATATCCTGCAAATTAGCAGGTAAAACCTAGACACACATCAAATAATAGGATCTTTCACATCACCATATGAGATGGACTCTCCGAATTCTACTGAACAATAGGAGAAATAATAAGTGACTTCCCAATAAAACCTGAACGCTTAATAACTATATAACAAATGACATATGTTAAAGTTACTCAGTAGGAATCCATAAATAGATCAATTAATTGGGCTATACTCCACCATCTATAAGAACCCATACATTTATGCCAAGGTCCTATAAGGACCTATTTCAAAGGAAGAAGCACAAATTACTTCCAATCCATGCAAAGAACAGGACCAGGTGACAGTGAGCCAAAAATAACACATATTCAAGATAAATATCAATCACAGTCAGGCAGCTACAAAGCATCTCTGCTGTGGGCTCGGGAGAAATCCCAGGAGGGTTCGCCCATTAAGGAACACTTGGAACTTCCTAATAATACTGTTCAGAACATCAGCATGAAGGCTAAGGCCCTGGAATGATGCTAAAGTAGCCTGGCCACTGCATCTATCATCCATAATCCTAAGGGAGAAAACAGAGCATCACAAAGGAATACAGAATACTCCAAGCAGTGTGTGGGGAGATACATGTAAGACGAGACTGGCTCAGAACAATTAGGTGCTCTCATCAGTGAACTACAGTCTAAGTGAGGGCAAGTGTATGTCATCCTTGCCAGTCCCCCAGTAATGAAAAGCCAACACAAGCTTAAAGCACTGCCTTTTCCCTTCTCTTCTCGATCTCCCCCAACAAGCAGACTGTTTTTCCCTCCAGTATTAGAAACATCAATGCAGCCTCACCTGGCATGCCTGCAGCCAGTCCTTGTCCAAAAGCAAGGGCAGAATTCACTGCTGCAGCTGCCACTAGTGGATCTGTTTGCTGTCCCTGCTGGTTCTGATTTGGGGTCAAAGGACGCTGGCTGGCTCCTCCACGGAGAACCTGGGAGACAGAAATAAGTCAACTACTTTCTTCTCACTGAAAATACCTAAGACCCACCGTATGTTTAAGTTGGGCCAACTTTTAAAAACTGATAGTTGTAAACTGTTTCTCCTATAATGTCTTATATGGCATTGCTGTTAGGATAAAAATTCAATTAGCAACATCTCATTTAGTAAAATCTCATTCTACCATTCTTAAACATTATTACACCTTTATAAGTAGCCAAAAGCATTAAAAAAAAAAGGTTCATTAATCAAATACATAACATCTATCCTCTGGCAGGTACTGGAGATAAAAGCAATGAACAAGACAGAGCCCCTGCCCTCTTGAAGCTTTTATTCTAGTGAATGAGAGAGACAACAAATGGCAACTCTGTAAAATATCAGTGCTTGACAAAAAGTGGGTGGAGGAGTCTGGGAGCGTGGGGAGGGGAGTTTAGATAGGATGAACAGGGGTAATTTACCCACACAGTTCAATCAAAATATCTGTGTTTAAACAGGGGAAAAGAAAAAACCCCACCAAACGTCTATATTTTCTTTATGGAGTATAAGGCACCTTCTCTACTCTATTAACACTATTCTCATTCAACAAGGCCCCCGTGGCCCCAAACGAGCTCATCAGATTTGACCTCGGAGTCTTCTGACCTGTTCCTATCTCTCCTCTCCTAAATTCCACAGACTGCCTAAATGGAGACGAGTGTCAAGAACACTGCCTTTCAGTACAGAATACCAGTTCTGTCACTGTGCTGAAGGATCTACTTCTCACAAATGAAACACAGGTATCAAAATTGTGGAGATCACTCTCACTCCGAATGCTCTGAAGAATCTACTGCACATGATCTATACACTCCAGCAAGTAAAAACGCAAAACCCACAGACCAAGCCTAAAATTATAAAATGTGTTTTACATGTTTTGAAAGGCAAAGAAAGTTCTTATCAGATCACTTTCACGATCACTCTGCTCTTTATAAAAGTTAGACATATGATCAGGAACTTGCGTACAGATTATCCTTGGTACCATTTGGCAAAAAATGTAAAAGAAAAACACCACTAACCATCAACTATTTATTAAATGAGTATAAGGGAAACACCACCACCCAAACTGGCAAAAAGTCATGTAGACATTTACTTGACTCCAAGTCTCTTATTTCCTTATCTGTACAAGTAGTGAGAGTACTGCTGATCTTGCAGATCTGTTGGGAGTATTAGAATTAATGTCTGCAAGGCACAATACTTGGTATCCAGGAGACAATCAATAACCAAGAGCTAATTACCATCAAAATATTTGTTTGTGACTTAAAGATTCTAACGGACTTTACAAGAGAAGAAGTGTTTCAATCCACATAGACAGAAGAGTCAAGGAAGGCTGCCCAGATAAGTGTTTGCACTAAGACTTAGAAGATGCCTAACCAATGACCCAGGAGAGCTCTCTAGGAAAAGTGAACAGCATGTACAGAGATACGGCCAATACTAACAGTTCAAGAATGAATAAAACATCAATGAAAGCATCATTTCCATAAGGCACTGTGAACCAGGTTTATGTATGGTTAAGAGCTGTGTAAGGCTCGAGGGACAAGGTAAGGGACATGGTGCCTGAAGAAAGAGGTAATCCAGACTACTGGGCCCAGTTTTAATGAGAAGAGCAGGGTGTTTCCTTTTTGTCCACTGTCTTCTTAGAAATCTGTGTGGGACACAGATGATTAATCAAAGTTTTCAAGTCAGCTGCCAGTAATCATGTTATTTTTAATTTCATCAATAGCTATCAAGTCTGGATTTTGTGGAAACAAGTATGTAAAATTTTATAAGTAACAGTTTAACATCGAATAAAATCAACAAAAATGACTGAACATCTGCTTGCAAAACACTACTCTCAGAGTCTGCTTACTAGCTACCTTTTGGCTCAAAATCTGTTAAATTCCAATTTCTTTTCAAAGGTACTGATTTATATACAGCTTTTGAAATCTACCCTATACTTAATACACAAGTAGATGCTCATTGGGGATATCTTAAATCGTTCACCATGCTCAGCAGAATTATCATCTACACAGTCTCCCCCAATCTAGAAAGTTCAGAGGGCATTCTAAACACTTCCCTCTCAAAATGCCATACCTAGCACCAAATCACTACCAAGTATGACAACGTGTGCTTGACTTCAACCCAGCACCCACGGAGTTTTTCTTTAGGAAACATTTTTAAATAGAAAAGAACAAAATTTTTGTCAGAGGTCAAAGGAACCTGCATAAAAAGGATGAAAAGGAATCAGAAGCAAGATGTAGTGGCTGACTATGCTCCAAGTTCCAGTAGTTAGGTGTGGAACAGTTACCATGCCTAGAACATAACAAATGTTCTGTTTTCTGATAAAATCTCAAGACCAAAAGGTCAAAAGCAACTTTAAAAAGGGCCTCTCATTTAGTGACTACAACAAAGGAGTTCACCAAGAACTTGATCATATTTTCCTAAAACAACCGAAACCAAAAACTGACAAAAACAGCAATGGAACTAAAATATGGCTGCTTATTAAAAAGGAGTGTCAGTAACCTTTTCTCAGTGGGGTCTGTAATAGTGGATGACAGAAAACCCTGATATGCAAATGATTACAATGCTCATTTTATAGCTAAGGATATAGCTTCTCTATATTCAGAACTTCCAATATTCTCCATATTCATGCAACCCACCCCTAGGTGCAAAACCAGTCAGTAGTAGAACAAAGACCAAATCTCTGGCTTTCTGTAACTCCAAACATCACAATATGGTCAGAAAATAGTACCAGCTGTGAAATTATAGATTTGTGTTCAAATCTTAACAACTTAATACCCATGTGACTCTGGGCACACAAATTCCATTTCCTCAATCTTATGAAGGAAGTCATAAAATCTATTTATCAGAATTAGAAAATATAAAAGAAATCATACGTAGCACTTAGCTTTAAACAAAAAGCTTTCAATAAGTAGTATTTACTACTATTTTTCTTATGCACTCTAGCAGAACTAATTTTAAAAACATAGCAATTACTTCTGTCTACCAAATCCACAAGTATCTGGCAGCCGTTTAAACACAAAGATCATCACACAAGTAAATACTGACTATCCATAAAGAATAACTATTAAATATATCACAGGGATCACCCATTATGTCAACAAATATTCTGCTAAATTCCTTTATATACCTGGGACAAGAGTTGTATCTACTGCAAAGAAAATCGTGCATTAGCTTCCAGAAACTTATCATACTATAAAATTACTGACCCAGGATAAATTGGATAGAATTTCAAGACCTGTGTTTTTTCTATAATTTTGCAGAATCTGAAAAATTAAACAGTGGAACTGGTAAAAATCAAAGCATTCTTGTTTGCATTATGTCACATGTACACAGATGAGCATGGTGTTTTGCCTCAAAAGACAGCTTTAATTTGACAATGTGTATCAAAGCCTAAATGTTCATTTTATTTGCTCGAAAAAACTCCATTTCTAGGAATTTATTCCATGGAAATAATAATACATGTATGCCAAGCATACCAGTCTTAATTGTAACATCAAAATATTGCTAAGTATCAAAAAATAGTAAACCGGTAAAAATAAAGTATGGGATACTCTGACAGATTTGAAGGTAGCTAGTAAATATCTCTAAATTTTAGCACTAAGTTAAATGTAAAACTGGAAAACTGTAGAAACTCAAAACCACGTGGACAGCGTAAGCCCAATTTTAGCAGAAATTGAATAATAAACCTAGAATGACAAATACCACCTATTAATTTTGTTTTATCTTGACATGAGGATTTTTTTCCTTTGAGTTTTCCAATTCATCACAATTTTCAGCAATAAATCAGTGTTTTTCTAATAAGCAGGAGAAAAGGCTTATTCAAAATAAAATGGCATACTTAAGTTTTGTAGTTCATTATTCTTTCCCAACTCATTAAAGAGCTCTTATTATCTAAGTTAAAATGTACGTAATAGGTTTAAAGATCTATATCCAGTTCAGCTGATGTCCTCAATAAGCAGTCTGGAGCACGAGCCTCCCTGTGGCAAGCTGCCTATGGAGAGGCAGAGGTGATCTATGAACAGTGTCTGGAAGGCAGCAACGGCATCCGGTAGTTAAGGCGGAAAAGCAGCTCTTCCTATCAGTATGAGTACTCATTTGCCACTTGCTAACCATGTACCCTTAAGTGGATGCTCCTCTATGCACTTTTCTCCTACACAATCTCATGAACTTACCTAGGTAATGCAGACCAAGAACCTGAGCATAAAAAGCATTCGGTAAGTCTCGTTAAGTCTCAGCCTGAATTCAGGTAACACACACTAGAGGGAACTCGCCAATCCACAGCATTTCTCTAACAGGAGCATCATTACCCTTTAATGATACACCATTACTAAAATTCACACTTACAGGGGATAAGTTCTGTTTACATTTACCTGCTGCTGCCCTTGCTGAGCCTGTGGGGTAGTCTGCTGATTTGCAGAATTAGTTGCTGCTGCTGCGGCAGCTGCTTGCTGCTGAAAAAGACTGGCAGGGTAGACTCCCCAGGGAGTGACTCCATAATACTGGTGAGGGACCACTGCCGGACCTAAAAATAGCAAGAGAAAGGTAAGGGAAGTTTATACTAGTTGGAATCATCCCAGGGTTTCGGAAGACTACATCAGACTCAGCAGATCCTACGGTAAAATAGTAAAGATACATAGATTCGTACTAGCTGATCGTTAATTCTGTTTGTGAAAATAGAACGTATTTTTTATTTTTGTAAAAGTCTTCTGAAGTCAGCAACTTACTACAGGCCTAGATGAAGAACCTAGTGAAGGAAAAAATATTAAAGATATTACAAAAGGGAGAATAACTGATCAAAGCTGGAAGGAATGGGTTTTAAGAACAGACAGAAGAATTGGCCTCGGTCAGGAAGACGGCCAAAGGCCTGTGCGTCTGCTGAGAAAGAATGGACATGGGACAGACAGAGACAGAGTTTGTTGTTTGAAGGGAAATAAATGACGCGTCTGTGTGCATCAAGTGAAGGGAAAAGATAAAGATTCAGCTGTGCCCTGCTCTCAATGGTAAGGATGGCACCTGAGATGACTGACAGGGACAGGGGCCATGGTGCTTCATTAACTCCTGAAGCAGGAAAACCCATCAGTCTTCGACGCCATAACCCAGACACTCCACTGAACCTCCGCTGTTCAATTTCCTTTTTTTTTCCCCCAAGATTTTATTTATTCATTTGACAGAGATCACAAGTAGGCAGAG